>NW_016803270.1:37694-134871 GCF_001698545.2 Rhinopithecus bieti | reverse complement strand
TTTTTTGAGACAGAGTCTCACTTTGTCGCCCAGGCTAGAGCACAGTGGAGCAATCTCGGCTCACTGTAACCTCTGCCTCCTGGCCCTACATGATTCTCATGCCTCAGCCTCCCAAGTAACTGGGACGACAGGCGTGCACGACCAAACCTGGCTAATTTTTGTATTTTTAGTAGAGGCAGGGTTTCACCATGTTGGCCAGGCTGGTCTTGAACTCCCGATCTCAGGTGATTTGTCCACCTCAGCCTCCCAAAGTGCTGGGATTACAGGCGTGAACCACTGTGCCCAGCCCATAATATTTTCATAATTTGGCAAAATGTCAATTGAGAAAACTGAGACTGAGATACTAAGAATAAACATGACATCACTGTTCCCTTACTGGAAAGCAGAAACACAGAGAAAAGACAAACAAAGTACCGTTTTACACTCAAAGTAGATCTCGAGTATTCTACACCTTAGAAAATCAAACCTACTCCAAGGGGCCAGGGCAATCTATAATAGCACCATTTGAACAAATTTGGGTAAATCCTGGAAATGAGAACTGTATGGGTACTAACAGAAAACTTCCTCAGTGCTGTGCCCTGAACGCTAATAATTAAAGGATAATGAGGAAAATCAGGGGTAATAAGCACGTGACTTTAATTTTCTTTTGCTATCATTTAAAATATTGCCTCTTCCCTTCCATAAAAAATAAAGTTTTTAATAATGTTAGAAATTCACAACAACCAAGTATAAAATTTGCATCTTCGAGAGCATCTTCCCTACTACAGAGGCAGAGCCATTACAGTTGTGGTTTCGTAACTTAGTGAGCCTGAACACCAGCAGGAGGGGGACTGTAAAATGCACATGCCCAGGCCCCCTTCACAGAGAGCCTACTTCCCAGGCTAGGTATCTACATTTTGAACATGCATCCAGGGGAAATTCACAAAACAGGACATTTTTTTAGATAAATGTTATTTAAGACAGGTATAATGTTTGTTCTTTTTTCCTTAAACCAAAAAGCAAAACAAGTGTCAAAATCCTCACTCGGAGTAGCTGCCAAAAATAGCTGAAAACGCTCCAAGATGATTAAATCAGGATTGAATGTCACAGCCACGGAAAAGAACCATGCGACTGACTGCATCATGCAATCTCTCAGTCTGAATGATGCATCCAGCCATGCCTGTGAATCTGGGTGTTGTGAGTCTAAGCTACTAATCATATTTCTTACAGTTTCAACTTACAGTGGGCACTTAATCTAGGAATGTCACTCAACAATATTTACATCAATTATGCATATATTTTAAAGTATTCCTGAACAAATAAAAAACAGCTTTAAAAGCTACTCTATGGTATAATGTGCTCCAGCATTTTTCTGTTTGGAAACTGATTTCAATCAACATGATATAAAATTGTCTAAAGCGTTATTTCACCTATTGATGTTTAAAATATTTTCTCAGGTTAAAAGACATTTTAATTTGTACAGGAAACATGATAAAAGACTCCAGAAAATATATATTTTTATCATCTAATTCACAGAAGGATACAAAATCTAAAATCTAAAATGTCATTTATTAAGATTGTATGATTTTAATATGCCACTATTTAAAAATATCAAGCATAGTTTGCCTTTTGCTTAGTTTTGTGTATAATCTAACAGTTAATTGTGTTGAAACAAGAGTGCATGACTTTCAGTTGCTGAATAACACATTATTCACTAAAGATCCAAACTAACATCATCCACCTTAACCTCACTGATTTTTACATTTTATTTTTATTTATTTATTTATGAGACAGAGTCTTGCTATGTCAGCCAGGCTGGAGTGCAGTGGGATGATCTCAGCTCACTGCAACCTCTGTTCCCTGGGTTCAAGCAATTCTCCTGCCTCAGCCTCCCAAGTAGCTGGGATTACAGGTAGCACGTGCCACAACACCCAGCTAATTTTTGTATTTTTAGTAGAGATGGGGTTTCACCATGTTGGCCAGGCTTGTCCTGAACTCCTGACCTCAAGTGATCTGCCTGCCTCAGCCTCCCAAAGTGCTGGGATTACAGGTGTGAGCCAGCATGCCTGGATGGCCTCACTGATTTTTATAACAGCCCAATGACTGCAGAATACATTATTTTCAAGTACCCATAAAATGTCCACCAAAAAGGCCATATGCTGGACCAAAAAATAAGTCTCCATACATTTCAAAAGACTGCAAAAATCATTGTGCTGAACATCTACATCATGATGTTCTACTGGCTCAACACATAAACTCTGAGGGCATCTAATGTCGGCTGGAGTGCAGGGGGATGAATGGAAACAGTAATTGGTACTGCATAACCCTTCAGGCCTTACTACATTGTGCTACACATAAATGAGTCCACTGAGTTCAGCATTCTCAGAAGCACTGAGATCGTACAGCCCCATAAATCCTACTTGTGCAACAACCAAACTTCCACAACAGGTTATTCCAAGCCACACGCCAAAGCCAAGAAAACACGTTATAAGCCACGCCTCACTTGCTCTATGGAAAAGCACAAAGTCAAAGTGTAAAGCAGGATGGCACCACCCTGAGGGAAAGCTTGCATCTGTAAAAATAAAAAGGAAATGTGGTGGAGAAACAGGCGTGCTCATCCCAGCTGTTAAGAGTACAGAGAGTACCAAAGGGACAAGTGTACAAGTGAGCACAGCAGCTGGCTCCATAGTCACCTAAGTGTCCACAGCAAGTACAACGAGACTGTACATGAATCCACACATCAAAACACAGCCGGGAGCAGTGGCTCATGCCTGCAGTCCCAGCACTTTGGGAGGCAAAGGCAGGAGGAGCGCTTGAGCCCACGAGTTTGATACAAGTCTTGGCAACATAATGAGATCCTGTCTCTACAAAAATGTTTAAATAAATTAGCCAGGCATTGTGCGGTATGCCTATAGTCCCAGCTACTCAAGAGGCTGAGGTGGCACCCAAATAGGAAGAGAGGAAGTCAAACTATCCCTGTTTGCAGATGATATGGTAAACCCCACAGTCTCTGCCCAAAAGCTCCTGGATCTGATAAACAACTTCAGCAAAGTTTCAGGATGCAAAACCAATGTATAAAAATCAGTAGCATTCCTACACACCAACAACATCTGAACTAAGAGCCAAATCAAAACACAATCCCATTCACAACAGCCACAAAAAGAGTAACATGCCTAGGAATACAGCTAACCAAAGAAAAGATATCTACAATGAAAATTTAAAAACACTGCTCAAAGAAACCAGATATGATACAAACAAATGGAAAAATGTTCCATGCTCTCGGATTGAAACAACAAATATCATTAAAATGGCCACACTGCCCAAAGAAATTTACAGATTGAATGCTACTCCTATCAAACTACCAAAGACATTCTTCACAGAATTAGAAAAAAAAAAAAAGTAATTCACATGGAACTGAAAAAGAGCCTGAATAGCCAAGCCAAGCCAATCGTAAGCAAAAAGAACAAAGCTGGAGGCATCACATTACCCAACTTTAAACTATAGTACAAGGCTATAGTAACCAAAACAGCATGGTACTGGTACAAAAACAGACACACAGACCCATGGAACAGCACATAGAGCCCAGATATAATGCCACACACCTACAACCATCTGATCTTTGACAAAGCTGACAAAAACAAGCAACGGGGAAAGGACACCCCATTCAATAAATGGTGTTGGGATAACTGGCTAGCCATATGCTGAATATTGACACTGGACCCTTTCCTTACACCACACATAAAAATCAATTCAAAGGGCTGGGCACAGTGGCTTACGCATGTAACCCCAGCACCTCGGGAGGCCAAAGCAGGCTCAGGATCGCTTGAGGTCAGGAGTTCGAGACCAGCATGGCCACCATGGTGAAATCCCATCTCTACTAAAAATACAAAAATTAGCCAGGCAGGGTGATGCATGCCTGTAATCCCAGCTACTCGGGAGGCTGAGGCAGGAGAATCACTTGAACCTGGGAGGCAGAGGTTGCAGTGAGCTGAGATCGTGCCACTGCACTCCAGCCTGGGTGATAAGAGCGAGACTTCATCTCAAAAAAAAAAAAAAAATCAATTCAAGATAGATTAAAGAATTAAACATAAAATCTAAAACTATAAAAACCCTGGAAGATAACCTAGGAAATACCATTCTGACTACAGGTCCTGGACAAGACTTCATGATGAAAACAGCAAAAAATTTACAACAAAAACAAAAATTGACAAATGGGACCTAATTAAACTAAAAACCTTCTGCATAGCAAAAGAAACTATCAACAGAGTAAACAGACAACCTACAGAATGGGAGAAAATATTAGCAAATTATGCATCCAACAAAGGTTGAATATCCAGCATCTATAAAGAACTTAAGCAAACTAACAAGCATAAAATAACCCCATTAAAAAGTGGGCAAAGAGGCCAGGCGTGGTGGCTTACGCCTGTAATCCTAGCACTTTGGGAGGCCCAAGGCGGGTGGATCACGTGAGTTCAGGAGTTTGAGACCAGCTTGGCCAACATGGCAAAACGCTGTATCTACTAAAAATACAAAAATTAGCTGGGCATGGTGGCGGGCACCTGTAATCCCAGCTACTCAGGAGGCTGAGGCCAGAGAATCGCTTAAACCCAGGGGACGGAGGTTGCAACGAGCTGAGATGGCACCACTTCACTCCAGTTTGGGAGAAAGAGCGAGATTCCATCTCAAAAAAAAGGGGGGGTGGGAGGGGCAAAGAACAAGAACAGACACTTTTCAAAAGAATACATACACATGGCCAATAAGCTTATGAAAAAATGTTCAACATTACTATCAGAGAAACGCAAATCAAAACCACAATGAGATACCACCTACACCAGTCAGAGTGGCTATTATTAAGTCAAACAATACATCCGTGTGGTGTGAGAAATTTGAAGGAAAAAAACTAAAAGTCAAAAAATAACAGGTGCTGGCAAGGGTGAGGAGAAAAGGGAATGTTTATACATTGCTGGTGGGAATGTAAATTAGTTCAGCCATCATGGAATCCAGTGTGGCAATTTCTCAATGAATTTAAACAGAGTTATCATTCAACCCAGCAATCCCATTACTGTGTATATATCCAAAGAAATTGTTCTGCCATAAAGACACATGCACACATATGTTCATCACAACACTATTCACAATAGCAAAGACATGGAATCAAGCTAAATACATATCAGTGGTAGACTGGATAAAGAAAAAAATGGTACAAACATATGGAATACTAGGCAGCCGTAAAAAAGAACAAGGTTATGTTTTTTGCAACAACATAACAACATAAGTGAACTAACATGGGAAGAGAAAACCAAATAATGCATGATCTCACATGGACATAAAGAGGAAAACAACAGACAGCAGGGCCTACTTGAAGAGGGAGAGGATCAAAAAATTAGTCTACTGGGTATTATGTTTATTACCTGGGTGACAAAATAATCTGTATACCAAACCCCCATGACACTCAGTTTACCTATATACCAAACCTGCACATGTGCCCCTGAATCTAGAATACAACTTTTTTTAAAATAAAAGGCTGAGGCAGGAAAATCACTTGAGCCTGGGAGGTTGAGGCTGCAGTGAGCTATGATTATGCCACTGCACTCCAGCCTGGGTGACAGCTTGGGTCTCTAAATCAGTAAATTAAATTAAAACAAAAGACTACACAGCCATGTTGGCATAGCTATGGTTCATGGTCACAGAAATATATATATGCTAACCTCAAAAAAAAAAAAAAAAAAAAAAAAAAACCTACTATACAAGTTTCTTTGTTTAAAAGAAAAGACTGTGTCTCTATCTATCTGAAGAAAGGGAAGAGTCAGGATGAAAACCTCAAACAACAGTGATGAGCTCTCAGCAACAGCAGGATGGCAGGCGATTAGTTCCTTTGTATGTTTCTGTATTTTCCAATTTTTCCTCACACGGAGTTGTGCTATTTTTACATAGGAAGCTAACAACAAGAGAGAGGGACCGAGAAAGAGAGAGAGGAGAGAAGAAAAAAAAAAAAGAAGGAAGAAGAAGGGAGAAGAGGAAGACATTGAAAGATTGATACACTAATTCATCCCTTTCTAACATTCTGGTGGAAAAAGAGCACCTGTTTAAATTCTTCATAAATCTCTGTAGTTGCCTTAAATGTTGGAATTGAGCCACACAATAAATGAAAGATGGTACTCTTCNAAAAAAAAAAAAAAAAACCTACTATTCAAGTTTCTTTGTTTAAAAGAAAAAGACTGTGTCTCTATCTATCTGAAGAAAGGGAAGAGTCAGGATGAAAACCTCAAACAACAGTGATGAGCTCTCAGCAACAGCAGGATGGCAGGCGATTAGTTCCTTTGTATGTTTCTGTATTTTCCAATTTTCCTCACACGGAGTTGTGCTATTTTACATAGGAAGCTAACAACAAGAGAGAGGGACCGAGAAAGAGAGAGAGGAGAGAAGAAAAAAAAAAAGAAGGAAGAAGAAGGGAGAAGAGGAAGACATTGAAAGATTGATACACTAATTCATCCCTTTCTAACATTCTGGTGGAAAAGAGCACCTGTTTAAATTCTTCATAAATCTCTGTAGTTGCCTTAAATGTTGGAATTGAGCCACACAATAAATGAAAGATGGTACTCTTCAAGTGGACTGCAGAAAAGGATTCCAGAGTTACCCTAAGCCTGGCTCACTCAAAAGCCCAAGAAGGAGAAATGACACCAAGAAGCATTTTGTGATACAATGTATTCCTGGCCCACAGGAGCCACATGAGACAAAATCCACAGTGACAGGTACAACAGTGAATCTAATCTTCTAAATTTACACAATATTTGGTATTTGATTTTTTTTTTTGTCTTACTTGAAATTTCAAGCAAACATTTAAGATATGCACCAACTCTCAGCCAGGCATGATGCTGTCAGGAATATAGCTGTGAGCAAGATACAACAGCTGTGTGCACCCAGCTCACGGCTGAGGGAAAGAAGAGCAGGCCAGCGGAGAGAGGGCCAGCAACCAGAGGGAGCCCCAGTAGGAAACAGAGTGAGTATCTGGGTGATCTTACCATCTTCTGACCTCGTGATATAACCTAACTGGTTGAATATCCTATGCTACTGCCATGAGGTTTTAGGAGACAGTCAACCAGGTCACTGCCTCCATACAACCATGCTGATGTAACTATGTATGTGGCTATGAGCCCTTCTGCAATTCCTTATAAGCCAAATACAAAAGGAGTGGCCAGGGCTGGGTGCGGTGGCTCATGTCTGTAATCTCAGCACTTTGGGTGGCCAAACTGGGCGGATCATGAGGTCAGGAGTTCGAGACCAGCCTGACCAACACGGTGAAACCATGTCTCTACTAAAAATACAAAAATTAGCTGGGCATGGTAGCGCACGCCTATAATCCCAGCTATTCAAGAGGCTGAGACAGAAGAATCGCTTGAACCCAAGAGGCAGAGGTTGCAGTGAGCTGAGCTCATGCCACTGCATTCCAGTCTGGGCAACAGAGCGAGACTCCCTCTCAAAAAAAAAAAAAAAAGAGCCAAACATCCTGTCAGGCATTCTCAAAATGATGAACGTTCCTCCTCCCCCTCCTCTTACTCTTCCTCATTCCTCTCAAAAGTACAGAAAAAAAGTGGGGTACTGGGAGGGAACACTGAAGAGCAGTAGGTGGAAATGTCCAGGAGCCAAACTCACATACCACAGTAAAGACTGGGGAAGCACACACAGAGCATCAGAGCACTGACAGAGAAAAGGCCGAGCTTCCTGAGACCCAGGCCCTGCATGGGAGAGGCTGCCCAGGACACAAATGGCCCATCACACAGCATAGCCAAGCTTCCTAAGGGGCAGGCCCCACACAGGGGAGGCTGCCTGGGACACACTTGCCCATCGCACAGGAACACGGTGCACCGCACAGGCTGCTGTTGGGATCGATCTTCTCTGGGCCAACACTGGGACCAGAATGCAGAGTGGCTGTACACTGTATATACGGAGATGATAAGGAGAGGCCGGACTTGTGAAGGAAGATGTTATGTTTGGTTAAATTAAGGTGGAATATGGCATAGAAATCTTTTTGTGATATTTCCATTGTAAAAGCTGTAGTTTTAAAACCCCAAAATCTAGTGTTAAGTCCCAGGTATCAAGAAAATCATTACACCTTGGTATTCAGGACAGTGAAGATTCATGACACTTATCACAAAAGAAAATATACTAGAGTGGGTGGCCCAAACATAATTTAAAGTATCTGTCTAAAACAGAAAGGAAAAGAATCGCACCCGGTCCCCAGTCCTGAAAAGAAAAAAAAAATGCATTCAAAAAGGTTCCCCAGGACTTGAACTCACTCTGTCTTTATCGTCTGCTACATCACAGAGAATGTCATCAAGGTCTAGTATTCCTCCATCTCCATGTTCTAAGCGATGCACTTGTATCCAGTAGTTTGGGTCCTATATGAAAGAACAGAAACATTGAATATAGCAAGTTAGCATCACCAAAAGGGAATGAGACATTTCAAACCATGATAACTTCCTGCCCATAAAAAGGAATCAACCCCATATCAACAATACTGCAATTGATTAAAAATTCAGGCAGCACCCTAAGCTTGGTATTGAGTCATTGCTCCTTTTATGGAGTGACTCATACACACTCTTCCTTTTGGCTCTGGTGCTGATACTCTATTATAATAGAACTGCACAAACCAGCAATATGTGCTGCAGAAGTAATATTGATTTCTCTAAAGCATACTACATTTCCTATTGCCCAATATATGAAATACTTATCATACATACTTATTAATCCCCCCAGTGCAATCTACAGAAATATTCTAATAAGCAAACAGCATATGCCTCTGAAGAATTCGTATTTTTGCTTATCTGCATAAAGTAGTTTGCACAACTTGGTGGCTCAAAGTGTTTCTTACAAACAGGTCTAAAGATAGGGACACAGAAGGATGTTGACAAGACCAAAGTGAACAAAGCACATCCTGTGTGGTTTGAGTTTCTTTATACAGAGACAAAAATCTCACACACACACATCAAAATGCCTAAACACATACACACACACACACACAAACACACACACACAAATTTGCAGTGGTTATCCTGCAGTGGGATTGGGGAGAAGGAAAAAAAAAAGGACATATTTTAAATTTTATACACTTCTATATGGTGTATGCATATTTTAAAATCCTTAAAACTCTGCTTTCAAATTATCTGAAGAAGGAATATTGTTGTGTGTTTCTGAACTTCTGCATCACTCTCACATACATATTCAAATGAAAATATACTAAATTGTATGTTTCACCATTCCCTACTGTTTTTGCTATCCAAAAGTTCAAGTTAATCCTCCATTCTTCAAACCTAAAAGGTGATGTTTGGTACAGTTCTTTCCTGAAGCAAAGATTGCAAGAAGGAGGCAAACGATTAATGAGAGTTCAAATACAGATTCCTGGACCCTACTACAGATCTATTGACCAAGACCCTGGAGAAGGGGTGCGGGGAGAATCCACATTCTTAAGAAGCTCTCCAAGTCCATCTCTAACAAAGCATGCCTAAGAATCACTAAAATGGAATGCTTATTTTAAAAATGCAGAATGACCAATCCTTGTCACTTTTTAACCAGCACAGCAAGTAACTCAGACCTTAATCCTCAAAGTTAGTAAGCATTATCATTAAAACCATTATGCAAGTAACAGAGTTCCTCTGAACCCTCATCTATCTGGACCTCTATAAAAGGAATCATTTATATAGAACGCTGACAGTTAAGTTTGTAAAACACACACACACACACACACACACCCCTTGGCATCCTCTTCATTTGTGGGGCCTATTCTGACTGCACATGAATCCCAATTACAATATCATCCAAGAGTCCTTGGGACACCTGCCACTGAGACAGCTCCAGAATTTGTCATGTCCAGATGTGTTGAGTCCCCAAAGAATGAAGTCCCAAAACCATTTACTAATGGTAAATGGTATTTCCTCTTCAAGGAAAATTGGAAATAATGTCCTGGGGGTGAATAAGGAAGAGGTGCCCCCTTGCCACTTAGAATAGCCACAACCTGCCCACCTCTTCCCACCAAGCAAGCTCAAGGGTGACCCAATCAATTTAAATATCAACTTTCATTTCTAAAATACTTCCACACACACAAGCACACCGACCTCCAAAATGTGGCTTACGAAACCATTCTTTAAGCCTCCTGATTCTGTTCACTCCCTCCAGATGAGATCATTATCTGCAGCCTTTATATAATATTTGTAGCCACCCCTTGGAAATAAATCCCCACCTATGGACTTTCTCAACCTCAGAACTTCATCCCTCACAACCTGCTACATTTCCACCTTTTCCCCGGCACTTTCCCTTTCACAGCCTGTTAGGCCCTGCAAAACTTCCCCCCTTTTCCCCGGCACTTTCCCTTTCACAGCCTGTTAGGCCCTGCACAACTTCCCCCCAACTCCGTGCCCAAGGCCTCCGATGCCTAGACCCCACCTTACCCTCCAGGCCAGCCCTGTCCGTCCATCAAGACTTCTCAGGCATCCTCTTCTCCAAGAGCTTTTCCTGACCATCACAACCCCCAAGCAAATCAGCAGTCGAACTCCAGCCCACTGTTTTCTTTTGTTTATAGACAGAGTCTGGCTCTGTCATCCAAGCTGAAGTACAATGGTGCAATCATAGCTCACTGCAGCCTCCAACTCCTGGGCTCAAGCAATCCTTCCACCTCAGTCTCCCAAAGTGCTGGGATGATTAGGCATGAGCCACAGAGCCCAGCCTGTCCCACTGTTAATGTTCCTAAAAACCACAATCGTATGGAAGATAGTAGTCAGGTGTCAAGCTTGAGCCTTTAAAGGCTGTGAATTATTTTTACACATGCAGCACAAAACCTTTCGTTGACACTATTTTGCCTTCCAGTTACTATACCAATTATCTGATGATCTTCACAGCAAAATTTTTTAAAGAATTGTTCATACTTGCTTCAAGCGTGTTTCCTCCCATAACCCCATTCCAATCAGGCTTCCTCTTCCATCACATCCACAACAGCCTCCACAATGCTTAACACAAAAGTCTGTTGTCTGTCCTCATCTTATTTGGTCTATCAGCAGAATTTGTTACCCCCTCTTTGAAATACTCTATAAACTTGACTTACAATCCTCCAACTAACTGATCAAGGCTTTTCTAATTTTGAGAGTCAACAGTTGACTCCTGCCTCTGGAGGGGTCCTGACTCAACAGTCAGCTATGCCAAGCAGTCATGATAACATCATGCCAAGGCAAATATCAGGCTTCCACTTACTAAATGCCACTCCACAAAAATGTGCTGAATGGATATGACTGTTTGAAAAGAACTGAGCAGGAGATCAACAGTAACCCCAACAGAGCATGTTGCATTGGGAAAAAAAAAAAAAAAAAAAAAAACATATAAAATGACCTCCTCCCACAAGAGTTTAAAACCAGGAAGGATATTTTTGCCACTGAGAAATCCAACTCCTTAGAACAGTGGTCTCTTGGGAGATTTTAACTGGCAGCTTTCATAACATAATTCTCTTTCAATGAACAGAAGACTTGCTTTATTTTAAGGGAAGAGTCCAGTCTCCAATAGAGAAAAAGTTAGAGGATACTTACTGATTCGACTTTGTAGTAGTTTGCAATAAAAAGTTTAAAATAATAATGGTAGGAATCTTTGCTGTCCAGTCCACAGACACTTAGAAAAGTAGCTGAGCAAAAAATTGTGATAAGGTCTGGCATGATGGCTCATCCCTGTAATCCCAGAACTTTAGAAGGCCAAGGCATAGTGACCCACACCTGCAGTCCCAGCTAAGTGGGAGACTGAGGCAGGGGGATCCCTTGAGCACAAGAGTTCAAGGCTGCAGTGAGCTGTGAATACACCACTGCACTCCAGCCTGGGCAACAGAGTGAGGCCCCATCTCTTAGGGGGAAGATAAAAGTTATGATAAGCCACTTTTCATACTACCAATAAACTCTAATTCTACAATAATTGCATCAGTCATCGGGTGAATAAACAAACATGACACAACATTCAATTAAAAAAGAAGAAGGTTTCTCATTCAGGATATGTCAATTTAAAATAACAAAAGACTTTAACAATAATTGTGTATTATGACAACCAAAAATCCATCATACACAGCAATAAATGAGGAGCAGAGTTCATCCATCAAATAGATGATCAAGCAGTGAATGTCCCCATGGGGCAAGGCTTGCAAGGATAGGTCCAAACCCACACAAGAAACCTGGAGACAAAACCACATGAAGAATCACTGCTCTTATTCAGATAAAGAACATGACCTTCACCTGGCCTAGTGCTAGAGAGAACATTTCCGAAGACTAAGTTGGAATGTAAGCAGAGGTAACCCTACAAGATGCAAGTTGCAAGGAATGCTGACGCCCACTCTACTCCAGGATGTGGTAAGAGAGAACAGCTCAGTCTTAAGGAGAGACTACCTCCTAACCTACCTTCAGGAAATCTCTCAGATTCTATAAACCGCATCGTTATCCTATGCAACAAGTTAATGAGCTTTCGTGAGTTATGACATGTATAATGCATAGGCTTCACATATTACCTGCATGTGCAAATTTCAAGAAAAGTATCTGCAACTAGAAATAGCACCCTACTTTTGCATTAACCATGGCATATAGCAATGGTCAATATCCTAACTTAAGACCAGAAAAAGATCACTGAAAAAAATCTATGTTGATAAAAAAAAATTTGAGTATTTACTACATGCAAAGCATTGCATGAAGGCAAAGAAACAATCATCACCCATCGTCAGAAATTAAAGTGTATCTGACAGGCCAGGCAGAGTGACTCACACCTATAATCCCAGTGCCTTGGGAGGCCGAGGCAGGCGGGTCACCTGAGGTCAGGAGTTACAGACCAACCCAGCCAACATGATGAAACCCTGTCTCTACAAAAAGCACAAAAATTAGCGAGGCATGGTGGCATGCGCCTGTAGTCCCAGCTCCTCCTTCTCCTGTAGTCCCAGGAGAATCACTTGAACCTGGGAGGCGGAGGTTGCAGTGAGCTGAGATCACACCACTGCACTCCAGCCTGGGCAACAGAGCGAGATTCCATCTCAAAAATAAAACAAAATTTATCTGACAAAACATAAACAAGTCATAAAAAAGAGGTAGACCATGAGTTCAAAGAAAACTACACCAAAAAATAATAATAATAATATTTTGTGAACTCAGGAAGGAAAGATCACTCTCACTTGGAAAGGTCAGTTTATGGAGAGGTTTTAGCAGAGTAGGCTCTTAACAAATGAGTAGACCAGAGGGACAGGGCACAAGAGGAGGACCCTGAGCAGGCAGAAGGGTGTGAGCAGCAGGGAAGAGAGGCAGAGGTGATTCAGAACGCTGTGAACACAAAGATAAAAATGAAAGGGTAAAACATCATCTCAAAAGACACACTTTTATTTTTATTTCCTCCTGAAAGCCCACTGAAACCACAATACACATGTGGGGATTTTGTTGTTATTTGTTTTTTCCAAGCATAATCCCACAAAAACAAAGAGAACAGAGGGAATGAGGGAAACAGTTTTTGGAAGCTGAGAAGCAGATGGCCCAGAGACAACACATTTTGCAGAACTAAGAAATGGAACCCCAAGGTAACTGTGGGGAAAGCCAGGAAGCAGCAAGACTCCCCCCACAGAGCGGCTAAGAGGCTCTGGAATGGGGAGAACCAAGAAAGTCAGAACACAGGAACAGAGATGGGAAAAGGCAGACACGGTACTTTATGCCTGTACTCCCAGCACTTTGGGAGGCAGGGGCAGGAGGATCACTCAAGCCCAGGAGTTCCAGACCAGTCTAGGGAACATAGTGAGGCCCCATCTCTACAAAAAGCTGGAAAAATCACCGAGGTGTGGTGGTGTGCGCCTGTGCCTACAGTCCAGCTACTTGGGAGGCTAAGGTGGAGGATCTCTTGAGCCCAGGGGTTCGAGGCTGCAGTGTGCTTGTCTCTAAAATATAATAATAAAACAATTTTGGCTGGGTGTGGTGGCTCATGCCTGTAATCCTAGCACTTTGGGAGACCAAGGTGGGTGGATCACTTGAGGTCAAGAGTTGAAACCAGCCTGGCCAAGCATGGGTGAAACCCTGTCTCTACTTAAAAATTACAAAAAATTAGCCAGGCATGGTGGCGGGTGCTGTAATCTCAGTTACTCAGGAGGCTGAGGCAGTGAGAAATCGCTTGAACCCAGGAGGTGGAGGATGCAGTGAGCCGAGATCGTGCCACTGCACTCCAACCTGGGCAACAGAGCAAACCACTCCATCTCAAAATACACAATAATAATAGTAATAATAATAAAATTTCAATATTAAAAAAAAGAGCCAGGCATGATAGTACATACCTGTAGTTCCAGCCACCTAGGAGGCTGAGGTGGGAGGATCACCTGACCCTGGGGAATTTGAGGATGCAGTGAGCCATGATTGCGTCAATGCATTCCAGCTGGGCACAGTAAGACCGTGTCTCAGAAAAAATAATAACAACAAATTAAAATAATAATAAATTTAAAAGATGGGAGGAAAAATAACAAAATTGTCTGAAAGTCTGTAGTAATTAAAGCCCTAGCTTCCCAGTGCTTCCAGAGAGCACAGTGACTGCCCCTCCCAGCCCCTGGCAGTTCACTGCAGCCTCAGATAGCAGGTCTGGACTGAGAAACTAGAGGAGGAACAACTGTAGAGGTGCCTTGTTGAAAATGAGAAGAGCCAAGTGAATATTTATGTACTGATTGTAGAAAAATCCAGCCCTCTGCTTCCACTTGCTCTCAGAATGCCAGCCAGGGCTTATTCCTGCCAGGCTAAAGGTGGGAAGATCTTTCCCTGGGCCTCTGTCCATCTAAAGAGAAAAGGCAGGGGGGGGAACCCGGCCCCGCCCGGGCCCCCCCCCCCCCCACCCAGTGAAGCTCACTCACAGTGTATGCCCTTGCCTGAACTCAGTGCTCTCAAGTTACCATTAGTGCCTTAAGTCAGAGCCAACCATGGAGAGACAGACTTTTAAGAACATCCCAAGGATGGAAGAGAGAACAAAACAAATAGTAAACACAACTTGAAAGAACCAGAGACTGTATAAAAAGATGCTATTAAAAATCCATCACTGATATTTTAAGAGAGGTCAGATGATGGTACATCCAGGTTGCAGAGGAAGATGAGAAGGGAGGAAAGCAAGAAAGGAAGAAACGTGCTGAGGGATAATTTTTTTTTTTTTAAAAAGTATTTTGGAATTAAAATATGAAAAACAGGCCAGGCACAGTGGTTCATCCCTGTACTCCCAGTGCTTTGGAGGCCAAGGCATGTGAACTGCTTGAGGCCAGGAGTTCAAGGCCAGTCCAGGCAACACAGCAAGATCCCATCCATACAAAAATAAAATAAAATAAAAAAATAAAAATAAGCCAGGTGTGGTAGCATGCGCCTACAGTCCCAGCTACTCAGGAGGCTGAGGCAGAAAGATTGCTTGAGCCCAGGAGTTCAAGGCTATGGCGAGCTATGACTGGGCCACTGCACTCTAGCCTGTGTGACAGACACTCTGTCTAAAAAACTAAACAAATAAAATACTAAAAATGAAGAGCTCAACAGGAAAACTAAGAGAAGTTGAAAATATCTCCCCTAGGAAGTTGGGGAAAAAAGAAGAAGATTAAAAAGGCTAATAAAATTAGACCTGTCAAGTCAGTCGAGCAACTGAGTAACAGGAGTCCTAGAAAAGAGAATTGGGAAAACAGAGAAATAACCAAAAACAATTTCAAGTTAATTCCCCAAAATGACATATGTTTCCACATTAAAAAGTTCCATAGAGACCCCAACACAATGTATAAAAGCAGACATACACCAAGGCATATCAGAACACAGAAGAAAAACAGAAGACTGGTGGCAGGTAGGGAAGGAGAACGTCCAGAAAATAAAGCACAGGCCACAGTGAGGGATAAGGAGTCACAGCAATACTGGGATCTAGACAATCATCTACCAGTGACTTCAAAATTCCTACAAGAAATAGTTCCCTATCCTAGAATTCCGTTTCTTGCCCCAATACCAGTCAAGTACGAAGGTAGAAAAAAGACAATTTTTAGAAATGCAACGTTTCCAAAAACATTACCCCTTTGTAACTGGAAGGTGTGTTCCAACAAAATAAGGCAATAAACCATGAATGAGAAAGACATAGCATATGAAAACGGGAGACGTAACACAGAAGACAGCTCCCGGGACGATGGTGAAGGTGGAGTGAAGGTGGATCCCAGATTCCAGGATGTCAGCTGCAAACCTGGAACAGAGTGACCAGTCCAGACACCCCAAATGTGGCCTCTTCAAGATAGCAGTGAAAGAGTACCCAGTGCAACTAAACACAGCAAGACACAATTTTAACAACTGGCTAAAGCTGAGGCTCATTAGTTATAAATATACAGAAGACCAACCAAAGGAAAAAACATTCTTCATTCAAGAAAAACCCAAAAGTTGTGAAGGAAAGAAAAGGTGATCAAGGTATCATGCATGGTTCAGCTATAAGCAGCTTTAATAGTAAAAATGTGAGCCTAGAATATGTAATCAAATTTGTAACAAAGCGGTCTAAAAAGTCTGTGAGAGAGAGGAGAAACACAGACACACACACACACAAAGAGACAGAGATCCTAGAAGTGGCTACCTGTGAGTGGGGACATAGCACACATAGGGTAGTGAAATAGGGTTAAACCTTCCATTTTAACTCAACAAATGATGACAAACCACAAGAAAAAAGAAAGAGATAAGCAATTTACATAAAAATATAAAAGTAAACATCAAAAGAACCAGCAGCAAGAGTTGGAAAAGGCAACCTCTCCCATAGAAGGCTCTGCTCTTTTTCATAACAGTCCTAATAGTGCTATCTCATCATGTGCACATATGTCACGTTGAGAAACAAAAAGATGAAAGAGAAACAAGTTTGAAAAGTCCTTTAAATAATAACCATGGCACACAGTACAGTTTAGCATCCACCAACCAGATTAGCCACATGATAGTTACGTTACCAAGACAAATAAAGTCTTAGTGGTGATATAACAAACAGAAAACATTTCATTTTTTTGTTTTGTTTTTTAAAATGTCCCTCAGACTTCAAAACACTTCATTTTAAAAGTCAACAAAAGAATGCAATCAGAACTATGCTTCTCTCTAGATTCTCTGGGCAAGTAACTCCAATTTACTTAAGCCAAAACAAACATTTTAGAATACATTCTGAAGCTCTGTTCTTTTTTAAAAAAAAAAAAAAAAAAAAAAGAATCATTAGCACTTCAAGACAGATATCACACATGCAATTCTGACTTTTCCTCATGTAATCAGCTTCACTTTTTAAAATGCTGATTGGCCAGGTGCAGTAGCTCACGCCTATAATCCCAGCACTTTGAGAGGCGGAGGCAGGAGGACTGCTTGAGTCCAGGAGTTCGAGACCAGCCTGGCCAAGGTAGGGGGACTCCATCTCTACAAATAAGTTTTTTCTAGTTGTTAAATTTGGTTTTTTAATTAACTGGGCATGGTGCTGTGTGCCTGTAGTCCCAGTTACTGGGGAGGCTAAAGCAAGAGGATCACTTGAGCCCAGGAAGTAGAGGATACAGTGAGCTATGATCGCACCACTGCACTCCAGCCTGGGCAACCCTGTCTCGGGGGGGGGAAAAAAGCCAATCTTTCCCTATAAACTGAAACATAGGACCCATTTGCAATCTTGTTATAGGAACACTGCTAAACATTATACAAATGTTTTTGTTGCCTTCTCAATACAGGGAGAAGACACAGTCAGATGTCATAGCTGATGTTCAACAACAAAATAATGATCTGTATCACCACAAGGGAGGGACTAATAGCTCATGCTAAGTACACTGCTCAGCCCCCATTCTCCACTCCAAACCACACCCAATACCAATGCCAAAGCCTCAGCACCACAACACAAGACAGCAAACCACAAACCTGCTGCCTCCCTTGACAGGTGGGGACAGCTTCATTTATCGCATCAATCAAAAGTGAAAATGGAGGCATGAAACCAGGTGAAGTCCAACCTCAAGGAAATAACTTTCTGGCATTTAGTTTTATTAGAACTAGCACATAATCTCTCACAGGGTTACACATTATCCAATAATATGGGAAATCAGCCCATCGGTGACCTCCGAGCTCTGACGTGACTTTCGTGCCAACACAGTGTCATGGAAATTCCCTCAACTCCTCCACCATTCTACAGAAACGGAGGGAATGGCCTCAGACTACAGCGCTGGCACAGGACAGAGCCAAGGCAAGAATGAGACAGCAGTAACCACCAGTTAGATCTGCACTGCGTTTTACAACTTTAAAAAATGCATTCATGTGCATTATCTCATGTGGAAAGAGGGCTTATAATTCCTATTTTCAGATGAGAGAACTGAGACTCAGAGGGCATAAATTGCCGGCAACAGGTCACAATTCATAAATGCTGTCAGCCAGGACTCCAGCCCAGGTCTGCTGATTCATTCCCAAGTCCTTTCTCAGACTAACACTGACAGTTTCCAATCTGAAGCATCAGGGTTGCCTGTCTTCTTTCCATGGCCCCTCCTCCCAGCCTCTTCTTTGACAGCTTCATGTGATAATATAGTACATAAACAGAAGGTCCAGGCCAGGCATGGTGGCCCACACCTGTAACCCCAGCACTCTGGGAGGCCATGGCAGATTGCTTGAGTTCAGGAGCCCTAGACCAGCCTGGGCAATATGGCAAGCCCCTGTCTCTACAAAATACAAAAATCAAAACAAAACAAAAAAACTTAGCTGGGCGTGGTGGCAGGCACCAGTAGTCCCAGCTACTCAGGAGGCTGAGACATGAGGATCACTTGAGCCTGGGAGGTTGAGGCTGCTGTGAGTCATGATTGTACCACTGCACTCCAGCTGGGGTAACAAAGCGAGACCTTGTACCAAAAATTAATTAAAATTAATTAATTAAAATTAAAAGATGAGGTCTAGAAAAGGTTTATTTTGATAAAAAGGACCAGGTGTTGTGGCTCATGCCTCTAATCCCAGCACTTTGGGAGGACAGGGCAGGAGGATCATTTGAGCCCAGGACTTAGAGACCAGCCTGAGCAACACAGTGAGATACTGTCTCCACAAAAAATTAGGGTTGGGCGCAGTGGCTCACACCTGTAATCCCAGCACTTTGGGAGGCCGAGGTGGGCAGATCACTTGAGGTCAGGAGTTTGAGACCAGCCTGGCCAACATGATGAAACCCCATCTATACTAAAAATACAAAAATTAGCCAGCTGTAGTGGTGTGCACCTGTGGTCCGAGCCACTTGGGAGGCTGAGGTGGGATGATTGTTTCAGCTCAGGAAGTCAAGGCTGCAGTAAGCAGTGACAGTAAGCAGTGATCGCGCCACTGCACTCCAGGCTGGGTGACAGAGTGAGACCCTGTCTCAAAAAAACAAAATAAAATAAAATAAGATTAAAAAAAAGGTGTGGGCTGTTAAAACCAAGTCTGAAAAGCCACTCCGTTAAAAATTCTATTACATGCTCTAATCACATCATGATTTAAAGTGGTGGTTCTCCAAGTGGGAGTCCAGGCCAGCATCACCTGATAATACGCTGGAAATTCCAATCCCAAGCTGGATACACCATCAAAAAAAAAGTCTCTGGAGGCAGGACCCAGCCATCTATTAATACATTTCAACTAGCCCTTCAGGTGTTTCTGATGCACACTGAAGTTTGAGAAACGGTGATTCAGAATAAGGGGCGAGAAGAGATCAGAGAGGAAGCTGAAACACCTTGTGCCTCTTCCATACACTACGTTTTGGACCATCAACTCGTGGGTTTAGCGCTTCTACCCAAATTTTTGAAATCAAATAGATGTGAGCTATGACATCTTTAAAATGGTTACCACGAACACGCATACATATTTGTCTCCTATAAGCATACAGATTATCTCAGTTTTCACTGTCAGAGTCTCTTTCTCAGTGTTATTTCAACTCCAAGCTCTGTGCAGAGGATTGCTAAAGCCACGTATTTAGACCAGAACCCTCCCAGCACTCCCACTTCAAACATCCACCTCTCACTGCACCTCACCCTGGGAACAGTCTGAATCCTCCAAGGAGCCTGTTTTAAAAGCCTGCCAGGAAATTTTTACGCAACAAACAAAAGAATACCCATTTGGGAATTACTTATGACTGGACAATGTTTTTATGGAGTCCTACTTTACTTCAAATAGATTAAGCTTATATTCCTTATCTTCCCTGTAACATCAACTTTCTTGCCTTCTTCATTCCTACTGATAGCAGCATCCTCCTGATTTAACCTAATCAAAACATAACCTAACTTCTTCTTTACAGGAAATACAGGGGATAGAGAACCAAAGTAAATGATACCATAAGGAAACAATCAGACAAATCTAGAATGTGCGCTTTTTTGTTTTGTTAGTCTTTACAATGCAATTGCACTGATCTTTAAAGGAAAAAAAGGTCCACTTCATCTGATATCTAAGTGTAATGTATGATCCCAGAGTGGATACTGCATCTGGAAAGAAAAAGTACTATGAAAAAGGAAATGATGACTGAAGAAATTTGTCAAATTAAGTTAGGTAACAGAATCATACATTGATAAGTTTTCAGAATGTGATCATTGTACTATAGTTATATAAAGAATGGTCATGTTTTGAGGAAATGTATGCTTAAGTAATAAGAGTGAGAAGTGTTATCTGTAATTTAGTCTCAAATGGTTCAGCATAAAAAAAATGCATACTATTACTAATGTGTATCTGTGTGTTTATAGAGATAGAACAACAATGTAGCAAATGTAAACAATCGGTGAATCTAGGTAAAGTATCAGTGATGCATTTCACTAAAGTGTACATTAGAAATGTTTCAAGAGAAAATGTTAAAAATAGGTCATTAAAAAAATAACCTGGGGACTTTTCTAGACCAAAAAGATTAAGGAGGAATACCCAAATTCAAGGTGTGAGTCGTGTTTGGGTCCTTGCTGGGGTTAAAAAGGAAGTCACTGTAGAAGACATCTTGGGAACAATGAGGGAAATTTTAATATGGGCTCAATATGAGACAATATTAGGAAATGATTCTTAATTGTCCAAGTGATAATAGCTTTGTGGATATTTAAGGAAAAACCCTCATTCTAAGGAGTTGTGTTCTGAAGTATTCAAAGATAGAGAGCCATGTCTGCAAATAGCGCAAAAATATATATATATACACACACGTACACATATACGTACATGTACACATGTACATATACACATACAGGTGAGAACCCCTTAACCCAAATGTTTGGGACCAGAACAATTTTGGATTTCCAATTTTTTCAGATTTTGGGAAATGAGATTTCTCGAAGATGGGACCCAAAATTAAACAAAAAAGTCATTTATGTTTCAAATATGCCTTATACACATAAACCGAAGGTAATTTTGTACAACATTTTAAATAATTTTTTACACGAAACCAAGTTTGTATTAAGTCCAGGTTTGTGTTAAGTACTTATGTGTGTAATTTTCCACTTGTGGTATCATGTCAGGGCTCAAAAAGTTCCAATTTGGGAGCATTTCAGATTTTTGGATGACAGATGCTCCACCTGTACACACACACACAGGAATAAATATGTATTATTAGGAGTGCGAACAGGAAAATGCAAATCATCTCAAGTATTTTAAAGAGAGGGAAGTTAATACAGGGAACTGGTACAAAGATTTGTAAGAAGAGTCGTGACTCTAAACCAGGATGGCGGTGGAGGTGGGGGCCACCCACAGGTTAGCAGTAGCAGGAGGCTATGACTACCCCTGAGCTGAGGGGATAAGGGGAGGTAGCACCAGAGACCAGGGCTGCAGTGCCTCAGCGGAAGTGGGAGCCATGGAGGACTCAGGGGCAGGAGCTGGAATGTGGGGAGAGGCTTGCTGCAAAGACAGCCCAAAACAGAGAGGGAGCAGAGACCTACTTTGGGGCTATCTCATCACGGGGCCTCCTGTCTCCCACCAAACCACCCCACTGGCCAAACCCAATCAGAGGTCAACTGACACAGCTGTGCTTTGTATGATTCTCTCAGCTACTATTTGAGTTTTTCATAACAAATTGGGAAACCAGATTAATTTTAAACAAATTTAATGACTCAGGGTTCATGAGAATACAGGAAGCCAGCATTCTCACATACTGCTCCTGAGTATTTTGCACACATTTTTGGAGAGGCGGGGGGAGAGAGGTAGAATTTGGTACCATGCATCAAAATGCTTAAAACAAAATATACCCATTGATCTAGAAATTTAAAATGTGGAGAAAGATATATGGTCAAGATGCATATATTAAATGGGATATTTTAATATATAACAATAGAGAATGGGAAACTAGCTATACATGCAAAAATAGGAAACAGGTTGAACACATCCAATCAATGAAACACAACAGAGCAATTCACAACGTTGTTCACAAACTGTTACACAAGACGTTGTTTCATCCCTAGTTTGGAGAATGTACTATCTATAGCCATAGACAAAAGAACTGCTATATACAACTGGCAGTGCTTGTCTATATTTCCTGGCATTCCATAATAAATATATATGTGTGGTTTTAAATTTTTATCCTCTTAAATAACTAGTGAATACATTTCTTTCTTTCCCATCCCCCCTCCTCTCCTGTTCCCAATAAAATAATGACTATCCAATTCGCTTCTAGACCCCATCTCTTCAATCCTGTCTGACATCTTGCTACATTTATCTTCGCAAAATATTTCTTTTATCACGTCACTGTCCTGTAATATGAGTTATTTCCAATGACTCACTACTTTCTAAAAGTCAAAATCCAGTGTCCTTGGCCAAGCTCTCAAAGCTCATCCCAAGCCGGTTTGTGACCAGACTCAGCGTTGCCTCACCATATTTGGATGTTCAATTGTTGTGTTCACTGATAAACCCCAAGCACCCAAAACAGTGTCTGAGACAGAGAAGATGCTCAAGAAATACTGGTCGAGTGAAGAGACTCTTACGTTTTTGTTTATTCTCTTCCACATATCTGGAAAGCTTTCATCCCCAGAGTTCCAACTACCCAAATTGTATATCTTCCCAAATCCAGTTTAAAAACCATCCCCTTGGCAGGACACAGTGGCTGGCACCCATAACCTCAGCACTCCAGGAAACCAAGGCAGGAGGATCACTCGATGCCAGGAATTCAAGACCAGCCTGGTCAACATAGCAAGACTCCATCTCCACAAAACAAATTAAAAATTAGCCAGGTGTCAGGGTGCACACCTGTAGTCCCAGGTATTCTGGAGACTGAGGCAGGAGGATCACTTGAGCCCAAAAATTCAAGGCAAAAGATGAACTAAGATTGCATCGCCACACTCCAGCCTGGGTAATAGACCCAAATCCCATGTCTAAAAAAAGAAAAAACAAAAACTCCCCCTCTATGAAATGTGCTCCAACTCTAAAGTATTTACCTAAGCCAGGTGCACCTATAATCCCAGCACTTTGGGAGGCCGAGACAGGTGTATCACTTGAGGTCAGGAGTTTGATACCAGCCTGGCTAACATGGTGAAACCCCATCTCTACTAAAAATACAAAAAACTAGCTGGGCTTGGTGGTGGGCATCTGTAATCCCAGCTACTCCGGAGGTTGAGGCAGAAGAATCACTTGAACCCAGGAGATGAAGGTTGCAGTGAGCTGAGACGGTGCCACTGCACTCCAGCCTGGGCACAGGGCGAGGTTGGCTCAAAATAAATAAATATTTACCTAGAACACATTTGTCACTTAATAGCTTATTTCCTGTATATGCATGGTACTTTGTTTATCTCTAGATAAGGTCTCCAAAGGCAGGGGCCATCTTCAGCTTTTTTTAGCATAAAACAAAGAACAAAGCACTGTGTTGCATAACTAGTGTGTCCTAGAAAAAAATAAAAATAATACCCCTATTGGGTATAGAAGACCTTACACAAGAGTTTCTAGGATAATGTAATCAACAAACACAGGCCTGTGCTCTCCTAGCTGCCAAAAGAAATGCGTGGACATGCCAGGCCATGTCAGGATCATCGCCCCCATTCACCCTTTATCCTGTCCCTCAGAGCTGGCTCAAGAAATGCTGTGCGATTATTCTAGTTTACATTCCAGGGAACATTTCAGATGCGGGGAAAGAAGACATCCAGATACTCTTCTTCCCTTGCAATGAAAATGAACCCAAACTGCAATATGAATACCTTCATCCTCACCTGCAGAGGTGGGTCCCCAGAGTGACTGCCAGGAATCTTGGGTAGAAGAAGTGAGTTTAAGCCCCGATAAATACTTCACTCATACCCCAGAAAAAAGAGGGCAAGCCAAAACTCACCTTGGCCAACCCAGTTCTCCCCACTCTAGTCCTGATGGATCTAAGAGTGTGGAAGGGTATGAACAGTGAGTAGTATTGTTACCTGATGAACTGGTAGACAGAAAACAGAAGGCTTTACTGAGGGCAGGTAGTGAATATGGAATAATCCAAGCCTAAGTCCCTAAACCACAGTGTGGACCTACAGGATATTCTGCTCCAGAACTCAAATCTGTATCTGCAAGCTTCACAACCATCAGCACCATGAAAGCAGGCACCTGGTGCTGCACCCACCTCCTAATCCATTCCGTTCCTTCACCCTCATTGTGATTACAGAGCACTTCTGACATGATGCCTGCTTTCCCGTGTGACAATCCTGCAATATCAATGTTTTCAGCTGTATTTTGTAGAAGAAGAGACTAAGGAATAGGACACTTGACTTGCCTGAGATCAACACCACATAATGTCGCAGTCCAGCACAGCCTTAGGCTCAGACGCTGACCTGGAAATCCACATTTTCCCTTTAGGACACACTGACTCTTCCAAGAAGTTTGCCAGGGGGGCCGGGCGCGGTGGCTCAAGCCTGTAATCCCAGCACTTTGGGAGGCCGAGACGGGTGGATCACGAGGTCAGGAGATCGAGACCATCCTGGCTAACACCGTGAAACCCCGTCTCTACTAAAAAAAAAAATACAAAAAAAAAAAAAAAAAGAAGTTTGCCAGGGGACACATTAGGAGGGAAGAGACTGTCGCAACACCCACGATAAAAGACCTTTTTCAAGGGGGTACACATGAACATAAAGATGGCAACAATAAACACTGGGGACTACAAGAAGGAGAAGGGAGGCTGGGGAAACGGTTGAAAAGCTATTGGGTACTATGCTCACTACCTGGGTGATGGAATCAGTCGCACCTCAAACCTCAGCATCAAGCAATACGTATACCCATTAACAAACCTGCACAAGTATCCCTGAATCTAAAATAAAAGCTGAGGCCGGGTGCAGTGGCTCATGCCTGTAATCACAGCACTCTGAGAGGCCAAGGCAGGCAGATTGCTTTAAGTCAGGATTTCAAGACCAGCCTGGCCAACATCGTGAAACACCGTCTATCAAAATACCAAAAAAAAAAAAGTAACCAGGCGTGGTGACAGGCACCTGTAATCCCAACTACTCGGGAGGCTAAGTGCAGGAGAATCACTTGAACCCAGGAGGCGGAGGTTGTGGTGAGCTGAGATCGCACCACTGCACTCCAGCCTGGGCAAGAGTGAGACTCCGTCTCAAAAATAAATTAATTAATTAAAAGTAGAAATTATTTTAAAATAAAATAAATTTTAAAATAAAACCTTTTCTTCTTAGAACAGAAAAAGAACGGAATAGTGAAAGCTGTATCATCCACCAGGTAATATGCTAGACTAATTTCACTATGAAGAAGTCACGCTTTGCACCACATTGCCTATCACAGATAAACAATCTAAGACACACTCCATTCCATGCTCCAGGCAGTGCTAGATTCAAGGTGCAGAAAAAACAACCAGGCCAGGTGTGGTGGCTCACACCTGTAATCCCAGAACACTTTGGGAGGCCAAGGAGGGCAGGTTGCTTGAGGCCAGGAGTTCAAAACCAGCCTGGGCAACAAAGCAAAATCCCATCTCTCCAAAAATTTTAAAAATAAAAGTAGTCAGGCGTGGTGTTCTGCACCTATAGTCCCAGCTGCTCGGAAGGCTGAGGCGGGAGGATCGCTTGAGCCCAGGAAGTCAAGGCTGTAGTAAGCTATTATCACGTCACTGCACTCCAGCCTAGGTGACAAGAGAGACCCTGTCTCAAAAAAGGAAAAGAAAAAAGAAACAAAAACAACCCGGAAACATAAAATAGGGTCACAGACATCTCCAGGCAGAGATCTGCCCTGAGGCCTCTGAGGCCCAGTAACTATTGTATTGGGTGATCTTTTTAAAAATTAACTAAAATGTTGAATATTTCTCTCCTATTTATAAAAGAAATAATCCAAAACAACCAACCTGGGAGAACTTTAAGGTTACTCATCCAGCCTAAGAGAAGAAAGACCTACCCTCTCCTGTTTACTTCTCCCTAGCAAACAAGAGATGTTGACTCAGAGCAAAAGGAATTTTTCTGACCTGGAAAGAAAACCCTCACTGAAACATGATAAATTCGAAATGGCTCTGAATCCTAAAACCAACAAACAAAAACCTGACCCCGAAGTAGCTCCCCACTTCCCTGTCACATTACTTAATCCAAAATGACCTGATTTTCATAAAGAAAGGCTCCCAAATGACTTCAACATACAAGATTAATTCCTCACACCTGGCTATATGAAACCCAACTGCGTTGGAAGAAATATTCCTACATGAATATAACAGAGTAGACCATTATTAGGAAAAATGAACCCACGAAGCCTTGCACCTACCTCTGATTTCCTCTTTGGAGCTACGGACAAACAGTTATCCAACTGCACCTCATGGCATCTGTACTTAAATCCAGCACACCCCACACTGTGTGGGGTCCAAGTTAAAGTGCCACAGCACCCCAACATCCTAAGTGTGGCCCCAAGGGGTGGACGCCAGACCACGGCACAGCTTAGATCACAGCCACTTGTGAGGACGGAAGGGCCTGTTCCCAATGTCTCCTCAGGATTGCTGATGTCTGAGGTGGGGTTCCTGTCTCCTTATAGGATACTCCTACTCTTAGCCAAGGGAGGGATCTATGATGGTATCTTCAAAAGATTTCCATAAGATCACAGGGTGCTCCTGAGTCTCACTACCACAGACATCTTTGTAAGCAAAGAACACACATCAACTTTTTTCTTTTTTTTTTTTTTTTTGAGATAGAGTCTCACTCTGTCGCCCAGGCTGGAGTGCAGTGGTGCATTCCTGGCTCACTGCAACCTCCGCCTCCCAGGTTCAAGTGATTCTCCTGTCTCAGCCTCCTGGATAGCTGGGACTATAAGCACGCGCCACCATGGCCAGCTAATTTTGTATTTTTTGTAGAGACGGTGTTTCACCATGCTGGCCAGGATGGTTTCGATCTCTTGACTTCATGATACACCTGCCTTGGCCTCCTAAAGTGCTGGGATCACAGGCGTAAGCCACCATGCCCAGCCTTTTTTTTTTAAGAGACAGGGTCTCACTCTGTCGCCCAGGCTGGAGCACAGTGGTGCTATGATAGCTCACTGCAGCCTCAAACTCCTGGCCTCAAGCAATCCACCTGCCTCAGCCTTCCAAGTAGCTGAGACTACAGGTACACGCCACCATGCCCAGCACATTTTTTAATTTGTTGTAGAAACGAGGTCTTACTGTATTGCCCAGACTGGTCTCCAACTCCTGGGCTCAAGTGATCCTCCTGCCTCAGCCTTCCAAAGTGCTGAGGACTGTACCCGGCCCTATGCATCAACTTTGAGGAAAGAACATGAGCACAGACTGAGCCATACACACAGGGGACGTAAATGTACCTTCATATATGACAAGATACAAGCCATGAAGTCCACGGAATCTCCCTGTTGCTCAAACCTGTTATCTGCTTGTCTGTACCTCCTAGAAAGCCATCCCTATCTCTTCCCTTGTGGAAATCTTACCCACATTTCAGTTCCTGGCTGAAATGTATCTCTGCAAGACAACCATCTTCAATCCTACTTTTATCTTATGCCCAGTCCCCCCAAAGCACTTAAAATGATGTCTTTAAGATGTGCGTGTTTTACGGTTTATCACCATGGTTAGTCCCACAGGCCACAGTATTCATTCATTCTGCAAATATTCACAAAGCATCTACCACGTGGCAGGCACGGAACTAGATGCAGGGTCATCACAATGAATGGGCCCCACCCTCCTAGAATCTGTGTTCTAGCATATGAAGCAACTAGAGCACCCTCTCAAACACAGCCCCCACACCACAAAACATTCGCTGAAGTCTGTTACTGGTTATCTCAAGCCAAAGATCAATTTGTATTCCCTTGCTAACCTATTTTGTTTCCAAATCTATTGGCACTTAGATTTTTCTGAAAGGCCCTAATATTATGACTCAAGACTTTATCTAGGCCATCTGGTCAGTTTCAAATACAGGCATCCATTTAAAATAGGAGAATTTTAAAGTACGGGCTCCAAGACACCTTATAAAATACACATAAAGGACATTTTATAAATTAATTCCATAAAATTCACAATTCCTTACATACATGATTAGTTATCTGTTCCTATAAAGTATTCCCTTAGGAGACCTTTGAAATGTAATGTCTGTGCCTTCAGTTTATTTATTTTAAGAAATTATGGTACACGGTGTCTCAGCAAAAGGAAGTTTAACACAACGCATTAAAACAGAATACATCAAGCACAAATACAACTAGTCTGCACTGGTAATATTCCATAGGATACTTTAAAGTTTCTGATAAAACCCTGCATGGAAGCATGGAAACAAATTAGCTGTATGGGAACTCAGGCAAAACATAATTATACAACTAGTAATTAAAGTGTGAAATGGACTACCTCAAACAACAATAAAACTTGTAACTATAAACTTATCAGATGGGAGGAGGGGACAAAGGAGCAAAGTAGGCTGTGAAGCTTGAAAGCAAGCCTGTCCAACCTGCGGCCCCATGGGGCCCAGGATGGCTTTTTTTTTTTTGAGATGGAGTTTCGCTCTTGTTGCCCAGGCTGGAGTGCAATGGCCCAATCTCGGCTCACCACAACCTCTGCCTCTCGGGTTCAAGCAATTCTCCTGCCTCAGCCTCCTAAATAGCTGGGATTACAGGCATGCGCCACCACTCCTGGCTAATTTTCTATTTTTAGTAGAGACAGGGTTTCTCCATGTTGGTCAGGCTGGCCTGGAACTCCCAACCTCAGGTGATCCACCCGCCTTGGCCTCCCAAAGTGCTGAAATTACAGACATGAGCCACTGCGCCTGGCCTCAGGATGGCTTTGAATATGGCCCAACACACATTCATAAACTTTCTCAAAATAATATCGGATTTTTTTTTGGTGCAATTTTTGTTTTAGATGATCAGATACTGTTAGTGTATTTTATGTGTGGTCCAAGACAACACTTCTTCCAATGTGGCCCAGGGATGCCAAAAGATTGGACGCCACTACTTTAAAGACATACAGATAGATTGTGCACAGCAAGAGACCTGGGCCTTGATGACAAAGGCATCTAGTGAGTGCAAGTCTTACCTATCAGTAGCCACAAAACGGACAATACAATGACTCTGTGGTTAAGTGGCCTGAAAGTACACAAGTCATTTCCTCTTTGTGGGCACCCAAGTCCTTCTGTATAGAAATGAGGGAGTTGCCAGTTCGATCAGTAGCGGGAGCGGAGAGCGGACCCCAGAGAGCCCTGAGCAGCCCCACCGCCGCCGCCGGCCTACTTACTGTCACACCCCGGGAAGAGCCGCAGCTGCCGCAGCCGGCCCCATTCACCATCACCGCAACCATGAGCAGCGAGGCCGAGACCCAGCAGCCGCCCCCGCCCTCAGCGCCGCCCACACCAAGCCCGGCAGCGGCGCAGGGAGCGGTGGCCCAGGTGGCCTTACATAGGCGGCGCCTGCCGGCGGGGACAAGAAGGTCATCGCAACGAAGGTTTTGGGAACAGTAAAATGGTTCAACGTGAGGAACGGATATGGTTTCATCAACAGGAATGACACCAAGGAAGATGTATTTGTACACCAGACTGCCATAAAGAAAAATAACCCCAGGAAGTACCTTCGCAGTGTAGGAGATGGAGAGACTGTGGAGTTTGATGTTGTTGAAGGAGAAAAGGGTGCGGAGGCAGCAAATGTTACAGGTCCTGGTGGTGTTCCAGTTCAAGGCAGTAAATATGCAGCAGACCGTAACCATTATAGACGCTGTCCACGTCTTAGGGGTCCTCCACGCAATTACCAGCAAAATTACCAGAATAGTGAGAGTGGGGAAAAGAACGAGGGATCGGAGAGTGCTCCCGAAGGCCAGGCCCAACAACGCAGGCCCTACCGCAGGCGAAGGTTCCCACCTTACTACATGCGGAGACCCTATGGGCGTCAACCACAGTATTCCAACCCTCCTGTGCAGGGAGAAGTGATGGAGGGTGCTGACAACCAGGGTGCAGGAGAACAAGGTAGACCAGTGAGGCAGAATATGTATCGGGGATATAGACCACGATTCCGCAGGGGCCCTCCTCGCCAAAGACAACCTAGAGAGGACGGCAATGAAGAAGATAAAGAAAATCAAGGAGATGAGACCCAAGGTCAGCAGCCACCTCAACGTCGGTACCGCCGCAACTTCAATTACCGAGGCAGTCGCCCAGAAAACCCTAAACCACAAGATGGCAAAGAGACAAAAGCAGCCGATCCACCAGCTGAGAATTCGTCCGCTCCCGAGGCTGAGCAGGGCGGGGCTGAGTAAATGCCGGCTTACCATCTCTACCATCATCCGGTTTAGTCATCCAACAAGAAGAAATACGAAATTCCAGCAATAAGAAATGAACAAAAGATTGGAGCTGAAGACCTTAAGTGCTTGCTTTTTGCCCGTTGACCAGATAAATAGAACTATCTGCATTATCTATGCAGCATGGGGTTTTTATTATTTTTACCTAAAGACGTCTCTTTTTGGTAATAACAAACGTGTTTTTTAAAAAAGACTGGTTTTTCTCAATACGCCTTTAAAGGTTTTTAAATTGTTTTATATCTGGTCAAGTTGAGATTTTTAAGACCTTCATTTTTAATTTGTAATAAAAGTTTACAACTTGATTTTTTCAAAAAAGTCAACAAACTGCAAGCACCTGTTAATAAAGGTCTTAAATAATTGGTAAAAAAAAAAAAAAAGAAGAAAGAAAGGAGGGAGTTGGATGGTCTCTGGGGTTCCTATATCGCTCTACCAGTCTATGATGCTATATCAGAAAAAATTAAACACACTCCAGGCAGCTTTTTTTCCACAAGTAAAAATAAAACAGCCATTCCTACCAACACATAATTAAGATCTTGAAAACAACTCATAATACACAATTAAAAGTACCTAATCTCCTCTACAACATTCTGTGTTAAACATGCATTTATAAGCATGTTCCCCTGCAGTCATAGAGTTCAAAGCCCTGTAGACACCATTCACCCAGAACAGCTCTCCAAACCCTGAGAGTCTGGTGGAAGTGCTGGAAGCACCATGAGCAAGCAAGGTCATGGTCCCACGGAGATTACTGGAAAAGCCTCCTAAGAGCAAGAAAAGTCAAATATGGAGAAGAGCGTCCACGTGGCTACTACTGACTGGACACATTTTTTTTTTTTTTTTTTCAGTTGCAAGATTTAATAGAGTGAAAACAGAGCTCCCATACAAAGGAAGGGGACCCAAAGAGGGTAGCCGAATGCCTGGGTTCATATCCCGATCACTGTCCCTCCCACTGTGCTCTCAGGCAATAGATGACTGGCTATTTCTTTACCTCCTGTTTTTGTCTAATTAGCATTTTAGTGAGTGCTCTTTACTACCTGATTGGTCGGGTGTGAGCTAAGTTGCAAGCCCCATGTTTAAAGGTGGATGCGGTCACCTTCCCAGCTAGGCTTAGGGATTCTTAATCGGCCTAGGAAATCCAGTTAGTCCTGTCTCTCAGTCCCCACTCTCAAAAGGAAAACCCAAGTGTGTTGTTCGGGAGGTTGGCCGACGACTGCTCTAACTGCTTCCTGCTGAACTGGGACATAGTAGGGGTTGTGCAGTTGAGATTTCCTTGGGAGGGGTGCCTTCAATGTCATTAACATCAGAGCATGGGCTAGCAGGCAGGTGACTGGACACATTTCTATATTTACCATGCACTCTGACAGCAGGTAGGGAGAGCAGGATGGCATGTTGCACACCACCAGTGAATTAAGAACCAAACACCCAGTCTGAAAACAATTGTGTTATGGAATAACAGTGGTATAGCCAAATCTATAATAAAACCCCTGTTCTACAATACTTAAATATCAATTGCGGGGCCAAGCGCGGTGGCTTACGCCTGTAATCCCAGCACTCTGGGAGGCCAAGACAGGTGGATTGTCTGAGCTCACGAGTTTGAAATCACCCTGGGAAACAAGGTAAAGCCCCATGTCTACTAAAATACAAAAAATTAGTTGGGCATGGTGGCACACACCTGTAAATCCAGCTACTTAGGAGGCTGAGGCAGGAGAATTGCTTGAGCCCGGGAGATGGAGGTTGCAGTGAGCCAAGATGGCGCCACCACACTCCAGCCTGGGTGACAGAGTGAAACTCTGTCTCAAAAAAAAAAAATCAATTACGGGAGGCAATCCATAGGTATATGAAAAGGTCATTAACAATACTCAATTATGGAAATTAAGTGCCAACCAAGCAGTACAGGAATTGAGAAAAAACAGAAAACACTAAAGACAAAGAACACTTCATGAAGAAACTGTCATTTATTTTCAATCAGGAGAAATCTTAGGACAAAGGTGAGGAGGTCAAAACATGCACAGTAAGGTCGGACACGGTGGCTCACACCTGTAATCCCAGCACTGTGGGAGGCCAAGGCCAGAGGATTGCTAGAACCCAGGAGTTCGAGACCAGCTTGGGCAACAAAGTGAGACCACGTCTCCGCAAAAGGCAAAATAATCAGCGAGGCATAGTGGTGCATGCCTGTAGTCGCAGCTACCAAGAGGTGGAGGCTATAGGATTGCTTGAGCCTAGGAGACCAAGGATGCAGTGAGCTGTGATCACACCACTATACTCCAGCCTGGGCAACACGACGGACTCTATCTCAAAAATAAAAATAAATTGGCCGGGCACGGTGTCTCACGCCTGTAATCCCAGTACTTTGGGAGGCCGAGGCGGGTGGATCACCTGAGGTCAGGAGTTCGAGACCAGCCTGGCCAACATGGTTAAACCCTGTGTCTACTAAAAAATATACAAATTACCCGGGCGTGGTGGCAGGTGCCTTAATCCCAGCTACTTGGGAGGCAGAGGCAGGAGAATCATTTGAAACCAGAAGGTGGAGGTTGCAGTGAGCCAAGATTGAGCTACTGCACTCAAGCATGGGGGACGAGTGAGACTTCTCTCAAAAAAAATAAATAAATAAAATTTTTAAAAATGCATGGTGTATTCGAACAACCAGGGAAAAAGCCTGGAAATAATACACTCCTTCAGAACTTGTGGTTTTGTCCTTATTCATCCTTTCTCCCCGCAAGATACTGATACGTTGAGTTGAGCCAGGCACATATAAGATCTCTGCTAGCAGTAGACTTGGGCACAGCTCTTTTAGACCTCTGTGGAAAAGCTAGTGCTCGAAACCTAACCTTCATGTCATCATTAATTGTGATGTTTGTTCTAAACAACCTAAAGCAACGTAATACACCACCAACAGAAACAAATGTAAATCCAGAATTAGAGGTTTCAAGAGAAAAAAGCATTTCAAAAGACCCCAAATAAATTTCAATTCTAAAATTTTAAGGATTATTTCATTTTCTTATATTCCCCCTCTACTTTTTTTAAGTTAAATCCCTTCTCATCCCTCCCATCTTGTTTAATATTAATAGTTACTTACTACATTCCTGACTGCAGTGCAGCAACACTTCCTGTTTATCAAAAGACTAAAACAAATAGCAGGTCAACAAGACTAGACAAGGAAAACACAAAACTCGTTTGACAACTGGGGCCAGAAACATGTTCGTATGCGTGCGAGAAAAACCGCCACCTACCTTTTTAGTTGGAACTGTTCGACATCGTACAGCAAGCAGATTATTTCAATATCACCTTCAATCCATGCTCCTCTTGCCTTCTCCCCTCCAAAAAGACATTTAAAGCCAACCAGAGATTTGAGCAATGAATTTATGAACGTTTAAGTTCAAGATTTTCAACTTTCATATGACAGTGTAGTGATGAATATTACCAATGTGATTTGATTAACAAAATGAGCACCTCCTCATATGTGACATATGGTGCTAAAGCCCATTCTTGCTGAAAATCTAGGATGACAAACAACTCACAGGGCAAACCCCATGTGGTTAGGCGGGTGTCTGTTTTGATGCGAAGCCTCCAGTTTTGTTCCTGTCTAGGCCTGTCCCACAGCCATCTGACATTCCTGCAAAAACTTGTCTTTATTTTGGATGGACACACAAGCAACAGAATTGGCACTGAAATTTCAGCTTATGGTGCAGGGAATGTTAGGATACAATTTCCCCCTCAAGTAAATACTGAAACACTGACATGGGGGCTTATTTTGCTTTTTTACTTTTAAAAATTTGCATCCAGGCACAGTGGCTCATGCCTGTAATCCCAGTACTTTGGGAGGCCCAGGCAGGTGGATCGCCTGAGCGTCAGGCGTTCGAGACCATCCTGGTCACATGGCAAAACCCTCTCTCTATTAAAAATACAAAAAATTAGCCAGGTATGGTGGCAGGTGCCTGTAATCCCAGCTATTTGGGAGGATAACTGCTTGATTCTCTGAGGCAGGAGAATTGCTTGAACCCAGGAGGCAGAGGTTGCAGTGAGCTGAGATCACACCACTGTACTACAGCCTGGGCAACAGACCAAGCCTCTGTCTCCAAAAAAAAAAAAAAAAAAGCCTTGGAAATAATGCCATTGTGTACTATGTCAAGAATTCTAGCCAGGTGCAGTGGCTCAGGCCTATAATCCCAGCACTTTGGGAGGCTGAGGCGGGCGGATCACCTGAGGTCGGGAGTTCGAGACCAGTCTGACCAACACGGAGAAATCTTGTCTCTACTAAAAATACAAAATTAGCCAGGCATGGTAGCGCATGCCTGTAATCTCAGCTACTTGGGACACTGAGGCAGGAGAATCACTTGAACTCGGGAGGCTGAGGTTGCGGTGAGCCCAGATCGCACCACTGCACTCCAGCCTAAGCAACAAGAGTGAAACTCTGTCTCGAAAAAAAAAAAAAATTCTCAACCCACCTAAAATAAGACATGATAAAGACCTAAAATAAGTCATGATAAAGACATCTGCCAGATGTCTCAATTAAAAGGCCCAATGTTATGATGAAGTAAAAGAAAATACTTTTCAGGCTGATTAGAGGACACCCGGCAGAACAATGAGCTGCATTATTCCAGAAAGGCAATAGAAATATCCTGAGAATGGTGACCCATTTGTTCTAAATCTATTATCAACTATTCAAAGTAACTTTGAAAAAGCTTACCTAAAGTAATACAATACAGAGGCAGAAACTAACTCAGTTATATATAAATCTTAAGCAATGTCACACTCCTTACAAAAACCAAGGGCAACCAAAAGAAATCAATTCCAGAACTGAAGAGACTGCATTCTCTAAAATTAACAGAATTTTAATCTTCAAATTAAGTTATTTCCTTCCTGTACCTCCATCCTGTCTTTGAAAAGAGTCAAACAATTGTGGAGTGAACAGGGCGTAAAGTAAGCCATGTGAAAAGAAGAAAAACCACAGAGACCAATGCCACAGGAATGCTGAAGCTGCACACACAGGGTGTGCCTGGGCAGCCAGCAAGCTGAGGGCAGGGAAGGAGTCTGACCCTCTCCTCCAACCCCATCGCCAGTGAAAAGGTGGTACCCTGAGAGAGGCTCGAGAGCACTCCCCAGGAGTGCCTGGCATCCACAGTGATAAGCTGAGTGCGTGACCAGGGGGCTCAACTACTTGCAGGGTCCCCAGAGCAGCGAGACCCTGCTCTTCCACATTGCGAATCACACACAATTCCTGGACAGGCATCTCCTGGAGCTGTAAGATTCCCAGCTCTCACCAATTACAATAAAAATAAAGATTCAGTTATCTGCTGGAAGATATAACTGAAACATTAAATACCACTGCTAATCTGGGTTATGTGAAAAATATATATTTTGGGGTTACACCAATACCTTCAATTAAGCATGTACTAAATTATAACATATCATCTCTAACACTAGACAAACAATGGCTTTAATACTGTCTAAACAGGCCGGCTGCAGTGGCTCACACCTGTAATCCTAGAGCTTTGGGAGGCCAAGCCAGGCTGATCGCTTCAGTCCAGGAGTTCAAGGCCAGCCTAGGCAACATGGTGAAACCCCATCTCTTAAAAAAAATAACTAAAAATACAAAAATTAGCCAGGTATGGCGCCATGCACCTGTAGTCCCAGCTACTCCAGAGGCTACGGTAGGAGGACCACCTGAGTCCAGGGAGTTCAAGGCTACAGTGAGCCATGATGGTGCCACTGCACTTCAGCCTGGTGATAAAGTGAGATCCTGTCTCAAAATATATATTTTTGAGATATATATATATATACACACACACTATTGTTTTATTTATATATATAGACTGTTTGACTATCTGTCTATATACAGATTGTCTAAACAGAAACAAGTAAGATTTGCCTGTCACTACACTGTCATTCACTCTTGCTATCTCCAGTGGTTATCATCTGCACAGAAAACAAATTATAGTTTACCTAGTCCAAGTTTTAATAACAAACTGGCTCAATGCTTCTGCACAAAGTCACTATAAACTATAATCATAGAAAACATCCATGTATGTGTTCTGAGAAATGAGGACTGAAGAACCAGCCTGGCCACTTAATCTCCTGTGACAGCAGGGTAAGGTCAGGCTTGATGTTCAGCATGGTGCTCCCTGGGATCGTTCCGTCTCACTCTCCAGGGAAGGACACTTTGGGCCTCACACTTCCTGTGCACACTTGCCCCACAATCTTCTTGCCTATGCTATGAAAGCTGTTGACAGCCTTCATCTCAAAAACATTTAACTTCATATTTTTTGCCCCCATTTAGAATATCACAAAGCATTTTGTAAGCCACCCTTCAAAACACAGTATCTTCTTTAAAAAGTGAGGCAGAAGGCAGGATATTAGTTTAATATTCCTTTTTGCCAAATACATATATTGAACATAATGAAATATTTACCAGTGTAACTGCCTGATATCTAAGATTTATTTCAAAATGATGGAATGGAAATAGTGCGAGGGTATAGAAGAAACAAGATTGGCCCAAAATGTGAATTGCTGAAGTTGGGTGACAGGTACATAGAGGTATGTTATTCTCTTAACTATAGCAGTATATTTGAAATTTTCCCTAATGAAAATAGATTTTTACAAAAATACATATATTGGCCAGGCACAGTGGCTTACACCTTTAATCCTAGCAGTTCGGGAGGCTGAGGTGGGCAGATCACCTGAGCTCAGGAGTTCAAGACCAGCCTGGCCAACATGGCAAAACTCTGTCTCTACTAAAAATACAAAAATTTGCCAAGCATGGTGGCACATGACTGTAATCCCAGCTACTTGGGAGGCAGAGGCAGGAGAACCTAGGAGGCCTGGGCAACAGAACAAGGCTCTGTCTGGGAAAAAAAAAAAAGAAAGAAAGAAAGAAAGAAAGAAAGAAATCATATATTGACTTGAAAGTGCAGAGGATGCCTTTGATTTACATATATCCAATAAAGCCATACAAGAAAAAGGTCATCAATGATGGCTGAAACAACCAGAGAGACACACAGAAGCAAAGTCACTATGCTTATTATGCATTCTGGTTGCTTTTTTCCTTAAAGAAGCATAGTGCCTTTGACTTCCGTTACCGACTCCCCAAATTTTAAGGTCAGTGTTCACCTCTGATAAGATCATAAACTTCTTTTAACTCACATCACCAATTGTTACAAACTCTGTTTGAAAAACTAAAACAGATTAGGTATCAATCAGATCATAGTAATTAATCTCGGCTTTATGTCATAAGACTTTTAAACTTCCCACTTTCCACAGCTAGTTCCCTGCTTGGGGAAAAAACCCAACCACTTCATAAATCTGGCATCATCCTAGTACACTGTGTTTTAAAATATGCTCACGTATTGATCACGGTGATGCAGCAGAGGAACTGCGGGCTTGACCACACCGCAGGGATCCAGGGCCAGGGATGGGGTGGCTTCTTTAGGGGCCATCTGTAATCACACTCTGGGCTCACAATGGAGGGGTGCCGCAGGGTGGGAGCTGGGCTCCTTTTACTTTCCAGTTCGAGTTCCCTTGTCTACACTTCACTGGTGGATCTGTTACTGATATCAAAACCCAAAGCCGCCAGCAGAGAGCACTCAACGAGCACAAGCTCAGTAATTCCTCCTCACTGCAGAGGGAAACCAGAGTACACAATCATTAAGGAAAGAACACATGCTTAATGGAAACTTCATACGGAGCAGAGGGGCCAGTATAATCCGAAATTCAAATAAACTCAAGTGTTCGTGAGAAAATAAGCCTGCAATCCTAAAGATTCTATGAGATGTATCCCATATTGTTTAATTATTTTACTACATAATACTCTTAGGGTATTTTTTTTAAGTCAGTGCAGTATGGTTGGAAACTGCATTGTGATCTATGGCTTTCTCCATGTAATTAAAATAGTCTTGCAAGTCATGCCCATTTTTGAAAGCTATACAAGCACCTACTCTCTTGCAATGGTGAAGATAGCACAGTTATTTCCCTTCAGTTCTCTTACATAACTAAAGAGTTTTTTGTTTTGTTTATAAGCTCATACATTGGCTAGAAAAAATTATAAATTCGCTGGTACATTTCTAAACTTGCTAGTAAAAAAAATAAGCTATATATAAGAGGCTGCCCTGTTCAAATCCCAATAAAGTGTTTTAAATAATTTTATTATGATCACAGTAAACACAGCACATAGAACTAAAGGAAATACTATAGTGAATATATATAAGCTAAACTGGCTAGTTCTCATTAAACCCAGGAACTAGAAAACTGATCATGAAATATTTTTGTTTTTCTGCTTACTGTTATGTTGTATTATTAACTCAAGACAAAGGCAGGGGTGTAGGAGTGAAGAAGAGCTCTGGGGATAGGTAAGTCAGCCAGGCTGTGCTACCACAGGCAGCAGCAGTCTGCAGGAAGAGCCCTGCACATCACACGGTCTACTGGATGCTGTAACCCAAGTGACAACGACAGAACTGTGGAGCAAATGCTGGAGCAGTAGAAATGCCAGAGCTTCTAAAATCAGCTCCGTGAGCTGATGAGTCACAAATATGAAGGAAGCATCAGCTCATTCAATACAAGCAATGGAGCTTAGGAATTAAGAGTGAAGACTGGACATAGCTGGAGCAAATGACTTAACCTCTCTCTGCCCCCGTTTCCCTCATCTGAGAAATGTGAGTAACAGGAGTCCCTTACTCATAGAATTGTTAAAAGGATTGAATGAGTCAAAATTTTTTCTTTTTTTTTTTTTTTGAGATGGAGTCTCACTCTGTCGCCCAGGCTGGAGTGCAGTGGCGTGATCTTGGCTCACTGCAACCTCCAACTCCCAGGTTCAAGCGTTTCTCCTGCCTCAGTCAGCCTCCTGAGTAGCTGGGGTTACAGGCGCCTGCCACCACACTCGGCTAATTTTTTATTTTCAGTTGAGACGGGGTTTCACCATGTTGGACCAGGCTGGTCTCGAACTCCTGGCCTCTGGTGATCCACCTGCCTCGGCCTCCCAAAGTGCTGGGATTCCAGGTGTGAGCCACCATGCCCAGCCGAGTCAAAACTTTTCAAGCTCTCCGAATAGCTCAAGGCATTCAGTCACTGCTCAGTAAGTATTCGTTGTCATTCTGATAAGCCAGGATTTTCACAACAGTCCCTACTTCCTCAACTGTGCAGACTAGTGTTATACATCGTTAAAATCTACCCTTGTGGGGCACAATATCTAGTGTCAATCTATCTCAAAAGGGAATGAGGGAATACATGGTGGTTCTCAATCCTGGCTATATCAGGAACACATGCGAGCTTTACTAACTACACAACACCCCAACCAAGACCAGGTGAATTAGAAACAAACTCAGATGACACAACGTCCAGCCAGCTTGGGGAGCTAACACCAGGATTGCAACCAAACAACAAAAGTTACTTTGCAAAAAGACAGATACTCTACTACACCTAAAACGTTATTTGCTTGCTGTGGACTAGTTCTACTGTCTTAAGTGGAGGCATTTGTGTGTTGTTGTTTTTTAAATCCCACGTTCTCAGGCACATAACATATAACTGCAATATCTAAGCATACACGTCTTTACAATGTCATTTGGTCAACGTTCTTTCCAGCCTTAAGGGAGTGTAAAGGTAACCAATTAAATTAGCACCACGAGGATTTCTGCCTAACATGTCTTTTAACCATCAACAGATGTCATATAACTTCCTAAAGCTCTTGGTTATAACTATTTTTATACTTAGAACAAATCAAGTTAATGTTTTACTAAAACAAAAGCTTTGGCCGGGCACAGTGGTTCATGCCTATAACCCCAGCACTTTGGGAGGTGGGCGAATCACCTAAGGTCAGTAGTTCGAGACCAGCCTGGTCAACATGGTGAAACCGTGTCTCTATTAAAAACACAAAAAATTAGCTGGGCACAGTGGCTCATGCCTGTAATCGCAGCATTTGGCAGGCCGAGGCGGGTGGATCACCTGAGGTCAGGAGTTTGAGACGAGCCTGGGCAACATGGTGAAACCACATCTCTACTAAAAGCACACCCATAATCCCAGCTACTCAGGAGGCTGAGGCAAGAGAATTGCTTGAGTCCGGAAGGCAGAGTTTGCAGTGAGCCAAGATCGTGCCACTGAACTCCAGCCTAGGCAACATAGTGAGACCTTGTCTCAAAACACACACACACACACACACAATTAGCCAGGTGTGGTGGTGGGCACCCGTAGTCCCAGCTATACAGGAGGCTGAGGCTGAGCAGAATTGCTTGAACCTGGGAGGTGGAGGCTGCAGTGAGCCGAGATCGCACCACCGCACTCCAGCCTGGGTGGCAAGAGTGAAACTCCATCTCAAAAAAAAAAAAACGGGGGGAGGGGGGTCTTTTCTGTCTCATATGTACAGGAAAGGCCAGCATTACATCTTTATACTTTCTCCTCTCTGAGCACAGAACTCTGAACTTCTCCTCTGACCACAACAGCCCTCTATATTGGGCAACTTTCCACCCTTTTCTGTGGACAGGGAATCAAGTTCAGTCTCTGCTTTGCTAATAACCAGCTGGGTGAGCTCAGACAAATAAAACTCTGCCCATTCCCCAACCTGTAAAATAAAGGGGAAGTACAGGATCTACAGACACCACTGCTCTTACCATTACACTATACAAAGAGCCCACAAAGCATCTATGCCCTCTGCACCCTGTGTGGTGGGGGATTCCATCCTTCCAATATGTTTAAAGACTTTGGCTCAAGAGTCACAAGCTCATGAGCCTATGGGAGCCAAGTGGGTAAATGAGGGGCAGGATGAGTGGGTGCCTACAAGCCTGAGAGCATGAACCCTATCTAAGGAACAGCTGCCACCGGTGGCATACAAACTTGCTCTGGCCCAGGCTCCCCAGGTCTCAGGAAGCACTGCATGCTCCCACGTTTTATGCAGCATCTTATCAATTTCTCAGGCTGGCCATGACAGACATGACATGACAGACATGACATGACATGACACACAACAGCAATGTGTTCCAGCCTCCTCCCTGCTGGCAAGGCAAGCCTCATAGGACCCAAAAGGCAAGCCTCATAGGACCCAAAGTCCATCAGTCCTTCCAGACTGCTGACACCTCAAAGCACAGAGAACTACCACCTTGTACTCTGTAGTCAAAATTTATTTAACTAAAGCAAGTCTGAGCACAGCAACAAGAGAGACTGACTGCTGTGTTTATTTTTTTTGAACAACAGCAACAACAAAAAAAAACAGTCGAAGTTTATATACATAATGATGTATAGGCACTTTGAAGCCTTTAAGGTTTTCTTTCTGCTCCCCGTCTCTCCTCTCTCCATTTCCAATAATATACACTGTTGCCAGAATAACATTCCTCCAGCCCTGTTATGAAACCCACGCCTGTTGGAGAATGAAAAGCAGGTTTCCCTTCTGCAGGTGACACAAGTATGCGACCCCCTCCCTCCACCACACACACACACACACACACACACACACACACACACACACACTACTTCCATCCAACCCCTCCAGACTCAACCATTACCACATACTGGGCACAGCCCTTTTCAGCACCCAATATCTGACAAGCAACGTTCAACAATGTCAACCCGGAAACACTACAAGATCCTTGCAATGCATTCTGGATCGACAAGTACGTATATTAAGTCTAATTTATTACACTTTAGGCATTTTGAGGCTTCACAGTATGTATGATGAATCTGTAGGCAAGAAAAACACAGAGTAAAAGCCCTTTATTCTCTATTTTCCTATCTAGTTAAGAATTTACCAAATTTACCATAAGTAATAAAACACAGTTTTTAGAAAACACTCAAATTTAGGTTCTTGAACATTTGACAAAATTATATACTGCTTGAAATACATACAAATACACTTCAGGAAGCCTACAGATTAAATAGCAAATAAAATATCTAAAGGATTCTGACACTAAATGTCATTTCTGAACATTTTATAATTTAGAAAATAGTCACATTAGCAGCCAGCTAGTCCCACATCTTGAATACTTTCACTGAATTGCAATGACGTAGCAGCACTTCAGGCAAAAAAGTACCAAACCTCTCTTCAACCCTGAAATGTGCCCTAACAGATAAATAATAAAAATGGAAAGTATGCACCTTAAAGTACTCTCCACTTTAAACTGACACACTTGTGTTTGTCCTAATGCTGCTAACCAGTTTACAGTAAATATGTCACATTGTTGTCTATTTCTAAATGCTCCCAATTTGGATGAAGTCATCCCAAGCAGCAGTAAAAGGCTTTTATTGCCCAGCAGAATACAACCGTTTGTGTACTTGTCTTTTGTTTCTCATTACCTAGATGTAGCAATCAAAAAGTCCAAATTTACAGGAGGAACATTAGTTTTTAAAATGGTTTCTCATATTTAATGTAATATTCTAGGTTTCATATCAGGCAAAATTCTCAAGTTATTCTCATGCAGCCATGCACTGCATAACATTTCAGTCAACAATGGACTGTAGTCCCATAAGACTGTAATGCCGTATTTCACTGTACCTTTTCTAGGTTCCGATATGTTTGGAAACAACTATGGACCACTCTGTTCTAATTGCCTGCAGTATTCAGGACAGTAACATGCTGTACAGGTTTGCAGTCCAGGAGCAAAAGGTTAGACCACACAGCCTAAGTGTGCAGTAGGCTCTGCAACCTAGGTTTGTGTAAGTTCACCCTATGATGCTCGCACAACAAAACTGCGTAACAACTCATTTCACAGAATGAATCCTCCTTAAGCGGTGCGTGACTATGAATATAAATCCCTAAAATGCTGAATGCAGCCTACACTTTTAAAGATATGATGCTATGGGTCGGGTGTGGTGGCTCACGCCTATAATCCTAGCACTTTGGGAGATTGAGGTGGGCGGATCACTTGAGGTCAGGAGTTCAAAACCAGCCTGGCCAACATGGTGAAACCCAGTCTCTACTAAAAATAAAAAAAATGAGCGAACCGTAGTGGCCGGTGCCTGTAATCCCAGCTACTCAGGAGGCTAAGGTAAGAGAATCACTTGAACCCAGTAGGCGGAGGCTGCAGTGAGCTGACATCACGCCACTGCATTCCAGCCAAGACGACAGGGCAAGACTCTGTCTTTATAAAAAAAAAAAAAAAAAAAAAAGGATATGATGCTATAAAAAAGGATTGTTGTAAGAATTTGAAGGATTCGACATGTAAAATGGAAGCTAAACATCTATAAATAGTAGAACTTGATTTAATATACAAGGGTCTCCTACAATAAACGAACCTGACAAGTAAGGGCCCCAAAAGTTTCCATTTAATTAAAACTCCACTAAGGAAGTTACACACACAAATTAACTTTATTATGCAGCGAGCAGTCTCCTGGAGGAGCCGGAAAAGTAATCTGACCGCGGTCCAAGGAGTTCCTTGTACTTCACTCCTGGCTGTTGTGTATCCATCTGTGATCCATCCCCAGGGAGAGATTAAATTTAAACGGATTGGAGAGAGAAGGAAAGATCCTTCCTTCCGATAAAAACACATCCAGCATCATCTCCCTCCCCTAGAAATCAAGGGCTTTCAACATGTGCTTTGGAGAATTTTAACAGGTTTTATAGCCTGAACCAGAGCTAAAGAGCAATTCATTAAGAATTTTAGTGTTTCTTAAAATATTCAATAAAATAAAATACTGTCTTAGGGCTATATCCTGACCTACAATATTTTATAAAGGCCAGAATAAACCTGATACCAAAATCAGATAAATATTTATATATCTTCTCCCTCATGAACTAAGGTACAAAAATCAGCAACAATGTATCACCAAATTATTCCAACAATATATAAAAAGAAGTGGATGGGATACAAAAGCAACCCATATACAAATCTCAACTCTCTCTCTCCAAAATCCAATTTTTTTTTTCCTAAAGGATAAATTAACCAGATCTGGAAATTAATGAATTTGCAGACTGAAAAATTTTCACCAACTTTATACTGCACTGTACAGCTATAAATTTACATAATGCAGGACTACTTTTTAACAATAATATAGAAATCAGGGGAAATCAATTTTTAAAAAACAAGATGAAGCCAAAGGCAGTATTCAAAATATACTCCATGGCCAGGAGCTCACGCCTGTAATCCCAACACTTTGGGAGGCCCAGGAGGGAGGATGGCTTGAGCCTAGGAGTTCGAGACTAGCCTGGCCAATACGGCAAGCCATCATCTCTACAAAAAAATTTACAAATTAGCCAAGTGTGATGGTGCATGCCTGTAGTCCTACCTATACCAGATAGGCTGAGATGGGAGGCTCACTTGGGCACAGGAGTACAAGGTTGCAGTGAGCTATGACTGCACCACTGCACTCAGCCAAGGTGACTCTGTCTCCAAAATAAAATAAAATTGAAATTAATAAAAATTTAAATTTAAAAAACGCACTCCATTAGGCCCTGCAAAGCGAGTAGATGCTGTGAGGATTCTAGCAGCCTTAATGAGTGCATACACACAAGGAAAGAACCACAGCTATTCATTTCTCTTGTGAAATTCTTCAGCCAGCCCACAATTTGCCCAATTACATAGCTCTGTTAGTTTAAGTACACAACTTTGTGCCCCAAACTTAAGAATTTCACAGTTACAAATTTCTACGGGCAGGGTTTCCATATGACAAAGATATTTGTGTATACTTGATTAAGTCTTCATTATAAGCATCTGTTGAATATGCTTTGAGCAATTTCTTTATGCTGTTTTCTCTCACTTTTATAATGATCTTCCAAATCAGAAAAAAAATGTCAAAATATAAAATTAAGACATCATCTTTTAGGAATTCTTCTATAGAGCAGGCCTGAGTTTCAACATGCATGTCAGAAAATGTATGCAAATAAAATGTATTCCGGTATGAGACCCTCAGTTGCCTACAGACTTCAATCAACTAACTCATTTGGGGAGTTGTTCATTCCCTCTTAGTCTTTTCAAGTCTTATTAGTCTTTACACAATCCACTGACATGGACAGCTGTAAAAGTTACACTTGCTGCTCTAGCGCTGACTAGACAAATTTGTAGTGATTATCATATTACCTGAACTATCGTTCCAAGTTTGTCTGAAAGCAACACAAAAACCTATAGCTACATGTCCTATAAAATTAAGGTTCCTCATAAAATGACCATACTCTTGAGGTCATAAAATAATAAAAGTACTTATTTGCCATTAAAATCACAGAACTTTAAGAGACTGCAAAGACTCTAGAGGTCATCAACAACTGAGAAAAGTTGAAGTTCAAAAATCAAAAAGTAATTTTTTTCACAATCAAATAGTAGTTGAATAGCAAAATCCAACATTCGAATCCATCTCCTAACTCCTTGTTCCGTAGTCTCCTAGTTTTTCATCATGCCATACACAGCTTACCAAAATCTTTATTTTTAATTTAAATCACAGGAAAGGCAAATGCTGTAATGAATCTGCAAATATTTACAAGAGTGAAGAAGTAAGCCCACTAAATTCAGTGAGACGAGTATAATGCGAAATAATCCCAAGGCTCATTTTTCTCAGTTTCTCAGAATTGACAGGATAACAACAAAAGGAAGGGAAGAAATTTCGCAAGACTAACTCTCAAAAAGAATAGCTATTTGCAGAATGAATCACAACTATTAATCTTTTCTTGAAAAATACATGACAGCAAGGTGTTTTCCCTGTCTCTAACTATAAAAGACCAGCTGCCAAAGGGCTATTCAATGAAAACATGACATAGCATCATTAAGACATGCACTCTTTCAACCTGAGAAGGCTTATTGAAAGGTAAGGAAAAAAAGATATGCAATCTTCTGAAAACGTTAAACTACAAGACAGTCACGTTAACAAAAGTACAGCTAAGCCCGACAATGCAGGTCACATTATCTCAAGTATATGCAAAAGTAGTAAAATGGAGACACTCTAGGGTAGGAGGCCTGAAGTAAATTGCACTAACCCCTTTGTCCACCCCCACCCATACAAAATGTCTTTGAAGTATTTTGTGGGGTATCTTGATTTTATTTTTAAAATACATATAGGCCAGGCACAATGGCTGACACTTATAATGGCATGGTGGGAGGACAGCTTGAGGCCAGGAGTGTGAGATCAGCCTGGGCAACACAGCAAGGCTCCATTTCTACAAAAAAAAAATTTCTTTTAATTAGCCGGGCATAGTGGCATGTGCCTGTAGTTCCAGCTATTTGGGAGGCTGAGACAGGAGGATTGCTTGAACCCAGGAGTTTGGGCCTACCGTGAGCTATGTCATACCACTGCACTCCAGCCTGGAGGACAGAGCATGACAATCAATCAATCAATAATAAATAATTAGTAATTGATTAATTGGTGACAAATAGGTAAATACTGAGTTAAAATTCATGTAAAATTTACGTTACACCATAATATCTGTCTTCACAATACGAAAGCCAAGCCTTCAGATAAACGAAAAACTGCCCCTGATAAACCCATACCTCCCCCAGCAATACTCACACCTACTGTGAGGAACATACTGGAAGACCACTACAAATAGCAACGTGAGAGACAGACAGCCATCAGGCACCAGGCAGACAAGGGACCCACGAAGGAGCTCCTATATGAAGACCCCAGTCTAGTGTCTCTTCCTCACCTCCCACCCTCTCTTTGAGCTCCCTCTCTCTTCTGCCCTCTACAGGAAATGAGCTGATACTACAATAAAGGGGTCTGAGACAAGGCAACAGAAGTTCACCTCTATCAATGGAAAACATAAAAGTCTCACTACTACAATGAAATATTTGCCTGCCTCTACTTAGACTTTATACCAAAGTTCAAAGTTAACACCATTAATCACCATGCACACAAGCATGACTACCCAAGTCATGATTAACTAGTCACTTCCTGATTGCAAACGAAGTAGAATTTTCCCAATATCATTGACAATGACTATTAGAAAGTGTTGAAAATCCCTTACAATCACTCTTTCAAAGATGTTTTAAGACAAAATTTAAAGTAAAAGAAAAATTTTATTCACTAACATTTGTCTAAGATTCTAATATAAACATAATTCTATGTTGTGATTAAAAGAAAATTATTCAGCTTAAAAAAAAAAACTAGTGACAAACGTGATTAGAGTTTTGTTTTGTTCATTTTGAGATTGAGTTTCACTCTGCCACCCAGGTTGAAGTGCAGTGGTACCATCTCAGTTCACATAAACTCCTCCTCCTGGGTTCAAGCAATTCTCCTGCCTCAGCCTCCCAAGCAGCTGGGATTACGGGCGTGTGCCACCACACCCAACTAATTTTTGTACTTTTAGTAGAGACGGGGTTTGAGATCTGTGGGGTTTCACCACATTGGCCAGGCTGGTCTCGAACTCCTGACCTTAGGTGATTCACTCGCCTTGGCCTCCCAAGGTGCTGGAATTATGGGCGTGAGCCACTGCACCCTGCCATGGTTAGAGTTTTTATCAGGTATTTGTTCTGGTATCAGGTTCTTTTATCAGGTATTTGTTCTGACTCAAAATTAATATAAACCATCTTTCTCAAAACTTCTAATATAAAGGTAACGCCAATTCACAAGAGAGTAAATTATGCTTCTGCAAAAGTAAAATCAAAGCTGTTTTTTTGTTTACTATAAGCAGTCATAGAAAGAAACAAAGCTGTTTTATACTTATTTTCCATTGACAAAATTAACCCCATACTTAACAATCACTTATTCAGGAAAAAAAGTGTAAAGAGTATATAAGCAAGCCATACGGTTTTAATGTTTCCTAATCTCCTAATTTATTATTTAGAATGTTAAAACTTATTTCTCGGGTTCAAAAAAAATCCTTTAAAAATCTTTTACCATAATGCCTTATCAGTATTACCCAACCACCAAAGAGTAAACTCATATTATGTCAACACAGTACTTTAAAAAGGCAAGTGAGTGACACACTTCTGCACTTGAAAATCGGTCAAATTCCCATCACTGAAGATTACACATGTAAGAAATAGATGGGGTATTTTTAAAACAAAACAGAAAACAAAAAACTTCACATGCTGTGTTGAAACAACTGGCTTTCCTATTGGAGGGGTATAGGGAAGAAATCAGGTCACTACCCTACCAAATACAAAATCCCATATGAATTCAAGATTAGATTCTAAATGCTTGCTTTCATTAATTTTAAACTATTAGATATAAAAAGACAGTATTTTTGCAATTTAAGGTGAGACCTTCTTAAGCAAGACACTAGATGCTAATACCCAAAAGCCAGAAAGTTTAACATTTCTGTACAAAGTATGGTATATACCATTTTAAAAAGTTAAACAGCAGACAAAATACAGAAAATATATTTTCAATGTGTCCTGCACTTAAAGTTACTATTACAAAGGGCTTACAAACAAACAAACAAAAAAAAAAAAACCAAGAGCAAAATGGGTAAGTTAATAGGAAATTCTAAGAAAAGGATGTAAACATGTGAGAAAACAGTAAAATTCCCTGGTGCTAAAGGAAATTAAGGAATGATGATGTAGCACTTTTTGAGTATATCCAAATGGACAAGAGAAAATAATAAGTAGATAACCCAGTATTCACAAGAGAGAAATAAATTATCTTTTTTTAGGGCAATTTGTAAATAATAAAACATAGGTTGTACACATTTCTTTTGCTCTAAGCTACTCATAGCTTCCATACACAAGAATAGAACTTTAGAGATGCTACAGCACTAGTTATTTACAGCAGAAAATTTGAGAAAATATTCTTTTCATTAAAGGAATAAAGTTATGATAGTTTCATATGATATTATGGACATGCAATAACAATTACAGGACTTCTCACTAGTTGCAAACTGAAATTCTGACTCAATCTGACACTGAACCCCAATACAACTAGCCACATTCAAAGTTCTGTCCCCACTCCTTGAATGATCTGTTATAACACAACAGACATGCTGCCAGCCCTCAAATCTGGCTTATATTAAGCATTCCATCTCCCTGACTTCATCAGCAATGAATATCAAAATGGGCTAACCAACCCAAATGGGCTTCCAAATTTTCCCGTAAAAAAATAAAGTAGATATACGCAATGATTCATTTGAGAAGATTCTCATCAGACCCTCTGCAGTATAAAAGGAAAAAAAAATTGAAACAATTAGTCTCCCTTATTTTTTATTCCTTTTAAAGTAAGTGGCAGATATCAATAAGTATACTTTGTCTGTAATCATTTCAGCAATGCAGTATATGTGCTGTAGTATAATCCCATTTTTAACAGAAATATTTTTTATATATGTGGTACATGCTCCACTTGCATAATGACACTTTTCTTGGAGTAATAAAAAAGAGTCTTGCTCTGTTGCCCAGGCTGGTCTCAAACTCCTGGGCTCAAGTCATCAATCCTTCTGCCTCGGCCTCCCAAATTGTTGGGATTACAGGCATGAGACACCACACGGAATTTGGTGGTGGTGGTGGTGGTGGTGGTGGTTGTTGTTGTTGTTCTGGAGATAGGGTCTTGCTCTGTCGCCCAGGTTGGAGTGCAGTGGCATGATCACGGCTCACTGCAGCCTCAAACTCCTGTGCTCCAGTGATCCTCCCACCTCAGCCTCCTGAATAGCTGGGAACACAGATACATGCCACCACAACCAGCTAAAAATTTTTTTCATCAGCAGACAAAGCTATAAATGAGACAAAAATAGATCGCTTGAATTGGCACTACTGTCTGTGTTCATAAAGGAAGTGACAACTAACTATACAGAAGAGTTATTTCAAAATACTGGAAATAGGTTACTTTATTTATTCATTCATTTATTCATCCATTCATTCATTTATTGAGACAGAGTCTCGCTCTATTGTCCTGGCTGGAGTGCAGTGGTACAATCTAGGCTCACTGCAACCCCCACCTCCCAGGTTCAAGCAGTTCTCCTGCCTCAGCCTCCCAAGTAGCTGGGATTACAGGCATGCGCGGCCATGCCCAGCTAATATTTATATTTTTAGTAGAAATAGGGTTTCACCACGTTGGCCAGGCTGGTCTTGAACTCCTGACCTCAAGTGATCTGCCCACCTCTGCCTCCCAAAGTGCTGGAATTACAGGCATGAGCCACCATGCCCAGCCAAAATAGGTTACTTTAGACATCCCAAAAGGTCAGAGGCAACAATCTCATTTCTCCCTCCCCTTTTACTGTTGAGATGCTCCACAATCCCAAATGAGAACAAGAAGATACAGTTACAGAAACAGAAATGAGAAAGGGGTGAAGGGGAGACGGGGACGGAGAGAAGGAGGGGTCTGCAGTATTGAACTGGTCCCAAGAATCCAGGGTGTGTATTTAGGTGGCTGAGCAAACAGTTGGGTGAGGTCAAAGGTATCTCGTGCGTACAATGTGCCTTTCACTTTTTAACAGGAGCCACAGGTTATTCTGTGACTATGTAGTCAGGCAAGGAGGATTTCCCACTTCTGCACTAACAACAGTCGGAAGCCGCAATCTCCGCTCAGGTGCTTGGCTACATTTTGCCTTAAAGGACAGGTGAAGTTGTGTGGTTACCTCAGCCCCACTAAGGACTGAGAAAGACGTTTGCCCCACATTATGGAGCAGATTTCACCACAGAGGTGAAAATCCTACCCCCTCCCACAACAAACATTCTATTTAGGGGAGGCCAAACCACAGTGCTCTGGTTTGAACATTTGTGTCCCCTCCAACATTTGTGTCCCCTCCACAATTCATGCTGACACTTAATCCCCAATGCAACAGTAGAGAGAGGAGGGGCCTTTAAAGGAGATTAGCCTTGGAAAAGGGCCCTCTGCCCCCCACCACGTGAGGGTTTAGCTGCAAGGCACCAACCTAGCAGCAGAATCCAGGCCCACACCAGACACCAGCACCTAGTTTGGACTTCCCAGCCTTCAGAATCGTGAGAAATAAATCTGTTGTTTTATAAATCACCCAACTTCAGGTATTTTCTTAAAGCAACACGAATGAACTAAGACACATAGCAAACCAGCATGAAACATCTAGGAAAGTAGGAACACGAGAACACAGCACACCATGCTAGGGACGCCTGGGTCCGCGGTTGGTTCTCAGAACTGGCATTGAGACGGAACACCCAGAGCAAAGGACCCATTAGGCAAAGGCCCAGAAGGAAGAAGGCAAGAGCAGATGGGGGCGTCTTGCTGAAAAAGCTGAGACTCTGGACTGCCTCATACAGGATATGGGTCTTACTACAGACAATGCCCTCGAATATTTTCTACTCTACTCTTTCTCTGTCTTTAAAGCCAATTTTAACCTACGAAGAAATACAACCTCCTCTTCTCCCACTCTTGCCCCACCATCGAACACAAACACACATATTCTAGACTAACCATCCTATATGATACATGCATGTATGATTTTAAGGAAAACACTTCTAATAAGATAGCTGGAGGGAATAATCAAGCTTTTATAAGCACCACTAGTCCTGGGAAAGCTGATACTAGATCCATCTAGTCAGACAGAAAGAATTCCATTTTTGTTTTTATTTTATTTTAGAGATGGTGTCTCACTGTATTGCCCAGGCTGGTCTGGAACTCCTGGCCTCAAGGGATCCTCCTGTCTATGGGTCCCCGCAAAGTGCTGGGATTACAGGTGTGAGCCACCTCACATGGCCTCAGAATCCCATTTTTAATAAGCTCCACAGCACATCACTTTACCTCATTAAAATACCTCATTAACATGGAAGAAAAGCCTGGCAACACAGGGAGACCCCATCTCTACACAATTTAAAAATTAACCAGGCACAGTGGCACTCATCTGTGGCTCCAGCTACCGGAGAGGCTGAAGTGAGAGGATCGCCTAAGCCCAGAAGGTCCAGGCTGCAGTGACTGAGCTGTGTTCGCACCCCTGCACTGCACTCCAGCCTGGGTGACAGAGTGAGACCCTGTCTCAAAAACAGGGAGCAGAAGAGGTCAGGACGAGGATGGGTGACAGAGTAAGACCCTGTCTCAAAATAATGGGGTAGAAGGGGTCAAAGAGAGGAAGCTGATTGCCACTTCAGACAAAGTACTGCTAATTTTATAAGTAAAATGTTCAGAGCACACTGTAGCATAAAACATAAAACCAGAACAAGTACAAATGGGGGTGCTCAGTAAATAGTAATGATTGATATATCTGAACAAAAATTTACAAATGGACGTAAAGTAACACTTCAGCTAGCAAGAAGCAACTCACTCTCTTTCTTTTGTTTAAGGGATCACCTCCTTAAACAAAATTACCGACTACTGAAATGTAGGTAAAGTTTTTATTACATAAAATGAAGTTGACAACTAAGTGCAATTAGCCCTCTGGACTGGATCCTAGAATAGAAAGAGGACACTAATTGAAAAACTGGTGAACAGCAAATCAAGTCTGAAGTTTAGTTAAAGTCAACATTGGTTCATTTTGACAAACGCATCACAGTGATGTTAGCAAAGAGGATGAGGTGAGGGGTACACTCTCTGTACTATCTTTGCAGTTTTTGATAAATCTAAAGTTATTTTAAAATAAAAAGTTTACGTTAAAGAATGACTGAACCAGAGAGCTGCTCAACAAATGATGAAGGGATCAACCGTATCAAGTACTACTGAGGAATCTAGCAAGATAAGCGTCCACCTGATTTATATTAATTAAAATGCTGAAATCCCAGGAGTACTGGGAGAGAAGGGAGTGCAGGGAATCACAGGAACTTTGTTGCAGAGCTGCAGAAGGCCTCAGTGCTTCCCTCTGTCCCACAGGTCCTGTGATATCCGCTCCTCTTGCCCTACAAGTATCACAGTCCTATTGCCATCAACCACCTTGTGCAACCTCAGTAGTGCTTCGGAATGTTCTAGAATGAATCAGAAGACCCCCCCCCCCCCAGTTTTCCCTAAACTTCAGGAATGCACCCTAAACTACTGAATTCAGTATGATATTCAATAAAGTGGGAGCAGGGGACAGAAAACACCCCATGCACTGTACTCTTAAATCCTATGCAAGATTCTACACATAAAGGATCTCTCTGTACATGCCACATGGAATGTTTTCTTAAGCTTGCTGGAAAATATTCCCTATCTCTGTCAAAGAAATGGGGAAAGGATAAGTCAGGAGGAGAGCAGAACCAAAGTTGGCAGGCTGCTAGGGTTCACCCTCCTACACACTGACCCGCCAGCAACTCCGTGCAAGTTCATGGAGAAGGGAAGGGAAGAGAGGAAAGGTGTCAGCTGACTTGAGCTGGAGAGAGAGAAAAACACAAAGGCGACAGCTGGTGAGAGCCTCCCACCCCCACCCCAAGAGGAGAAAGGGAGGAAACCTGAAACCACTTCAAGAGGAAAAAGAGGCAATCCCATTGCAGCTGGCTGCCTCTCCGGGGTTCCAGCAGAGGCGGCGGGCTGGGAGGCAGCCCCAGCCTGCTGGGAAAGCCCCGGGGAACTGAGCTGCTGGAGAGGGCTCCGAGAGCTCTCCTGGGTTCTGAGACAGCAGTGAATTCAAGGAGACAAGGATGCTCTGAAGGCAAAAGGATAAAAAAAATGGATCAGTGCATCTGGTCTCCCTGTCAACAAACGTATCCTTCTGATGCCACCTCTTTCACGACCCAAGAATCTTTTGAATCCGTGGCAGTAGCACAAGACAACGTCCTTGACAATCACTGTGCCCATTCCAACAAAATGCAGTTTTCTAGCATCAGTGAGCGACAGGACTGTAAAAAGCGTGTTCGGTGCTGAGCTGTTCTTCCGACTCCCGCCCCCATCTCCCACTCCCACTCCTCCTACCTGTCAGCTCCCAGGGCAGCCCAACTTTCACACCAAATTGTTCTGAGGCTTCCAAAGGCCTCCCTCAGCAGCCTCTTCTATATCATGTGAACAACAAATCACGTTCCCTCCCCTCTTTTCCTACTGATGCAGACAGAATGTTCATTCTGAACAACAAAAAACTGACATATATCTTTTGAGATCTAGACTTCACAGCATAAGAAAATTGATAAAGCCTACTAATTATACCCAGTAGGGTAAACAGTGGTTAAATTTTTTTTAATGTGAAGCTCGACTAAAGTCTACTTAACACAAAACTATCACTATCAACAATAAGGTAGGCAGGTAATGTTGGTGTCTCAACTAACTCGAGTTCAACTTTTAACAGAAGTACAAAAGCAAAGAATTTGTTTACACTAGACTTTTTCTCCCTAAAACAAATATTACAGCTTATTGGAACTGACCTATTTGTGGGTGAGCAGACCAACAGGCTAACAGACTATACTCAATACTACATCTCTAAAGGCAGTAAAATGCCAAACCTACAAATTGCCTATGGAAAAGTTAACTGCTATGTCTCCATAAGCCAAAAATTTTCTTTTCCCCCCGAGAGAGAGAGAGTCTCTGTTGCCCAAGCTGGAGTGCAGTGGTGCGATCACAACCGACTGCAGCTTCAACTTCCTGGGCTCAAGTAATCCTGCCACCTCAGCCTCCCTAGGAGCTGGGACTACAGGCATGCACCACCACATCTGGCTAAGCTCTTTTATTTCTTGTAGTGGTAGAGTCTCACTATGCTGCCCAGTCTGGTCTTGAACTCCTGAGCTCAAGCAATCCTCCTGCCTCAGCCTCCCAAAGTGCTGGGATTACAGACATGAGCCACTGCACCCGGCCTATTTTTATTTATAAAAAGAAAATTCTGGGTAAGGAAGAAAGGGAATATCTAATTCTCATTTGTGTGGGGTTTTTAAGACCCCAATACATGCAGAAGCGACAGTCTCTGTGCAGAGGAGTGCAGCCATCTACAAATGGACCACAGAACAAACAGAATGCCCTGCTGTCGGCACAAAAACTCTTCCCATGCTGGTCGGTGCCACTGTGATACCCGCTTCCATGGAGCAGAAGATCCTGGGATCATACTGTCCCTTATCGTGTATGGATTCAGTAGACACTACTGAGAAATCTCTTACAGTTTAACAGAAGTTAATGAAGCACATACAACACAGAAAAATGAACAAAAGTTGATAAAAACTTCAAAAGACCATTACTGGTTTTTGTAAACTCACGGGATGACTCCAGATTTTGCAAGCATTAGAACATAAAATACCTCAAAATTTCTTAAAACATACAATATAACAATAAGGTAAATTCATAACAAGTAGGTTCAGTGACAATACTTAGAAGCAATAGACAATCCCATCCCATTGCCTGGCACAGGAACTGCCTATTTAGTTTTCAAGGTGTTTGTACTTCTTTTGTCTCAATCTCCCCAGAACAACCTTGGGTGGATGAAAATTCACATGATATCTGCATGCCACTGATGTACAGAGTGAGGAATCTTGGTTCTTCCAAGTTTCCTCCACTCAATTAAACCTCCAAATTACTTGCCTTTGATAACTATTTTTAAAGACAAACTACAAACAATCATAGAGTTTACAAGGGCAGGAACTGGGGTGACATCAGAGGCACTTGCCTCTGACGCTAAATGCCAAGGGGGGACCAAAATCTCAGTAGTCACAATAAATGCTATAATGCAATAATTCAACAAAACAGATTGTTCAGATAGAGATCAACAGATTAACAGACTGATTAATAGGGATTAATCCAATCCACTGCCACAACAGATCTCCAGGTTTGCAGTCCTTGGCTGGATGGCCTCTACACAACATGGCTCCCATAGGTGGTCTCCGTCTCACAGACCCTACAGGCCAAGTTCCTTAGTTTTCAGTTTCCGTGTTCATTAAATGTCCTGGAAGCAGAACTGCATCATAAGATGAATGGCAATTACTCTGACCAAAAAAAATAGAGAATCTCATAGATGATCTAATGTACCACCTCCCAACCAACCAATCCTGGGTTGATCTACCCACATCCAGTACTGTGTGGACGCTTTTTAATACCAGTCACTACTAGGGAGTAAAGCGTCAAGAAGAGATTGCATTCCTTAATTTTGCATTGCTTGCAATTATCTGTAAAAACTAATTTTTCAAAAGAAGAAGGGAAACAATGCAGGCAGGCCTCTCCATGTTGATAGTGAAGAATCTACAATCACCAACAAGGCACAGCAGGCTACAACATCTGAAACTGTGAACCCTACGTTCCTACCACATGCTCCTTCGCTGAAAGCAGGAGCTTTGGAGTCACACAGTCTTGGGTGCCAAGTACCACTCGGCCATTTATTAATACTGCCAAGCCTCAATGTCCTTTTGTATGAAAGGAACATAATATCTAATTCATTAGATTATAAATTCATATGTTGAAGGCCTAATAGTATGCACTGGACTTAGGAAATATTCAATTAAATCTTATCATCATCTTCTCGTTATTATTTTTCCATTGTATCCTTCCCCAAACCAGAAAATCTCTAGGTTCCATGAAAACATGTTCACAGAAAAAACCAAAGGCATGGCAGAGCTCCATGGTAGGCCACGATACTCTTCTGCTGCCGTCTTCAACACCGGGTGAGTGGTTTCCTAAGGAACTAGACACACAACTTGTCAACAGTGTTCATCTTCTTACTTGCACTGCTCCCAACCAACGACCCAACACAGCTTTGTCATCTTGGGAGAGAAGATGGTGATACACCTTCAGATCAGCTTCTTTGATTCACCTAAGAAACATATAACTGAATGTGGGATGCATCTATCCTAATAAGACTCCAACATAAATCAGCACCTGTCACACAGAAGACCACACCTCAATCTCACACTTATCTTTCCGAATAAATTGAAATCTACACTAAATTTCAGGTCCAAAAATCCTATGCCAATTAACAGAGAGCACAGAATCACAAACACAAGTAGCCAAACTCTCCCGTATCTAAAAATCTACTTTCTCGAGCCACAAAGACATCCTAACTAGCCTTGACAGATTGTACATACAGCACTGCCGGTGATGGGCATCTGAACTTGAAGTCACTGTTCCATTTCATATGAAGACTGAACCTGCACATCGGCTGTCTAGAATCAATGCCAAGGCTGGAGGAGGGAGAGGAAAAACAGGGTTGGTCTAGGGGCACATGGAAGCTGTGTGACTGCCCCCACAATCATGCCTGGCTGCAGCCCCCAGATAAGGGCATGGTGGGTCCTCCCCTGCCACCCTTCTCTGCCATATATAGCAGTGCTAGGCACCTGGCACAGACTCCCTTTGCACTCATGGCTGCCTGGAGAATTGCTCAGAGTAACAGCATGTCTCGGCTAGTTAGAAAGATCTCCAGACACTCTGAGCCTGTGAAAGAAGCAACAAACAGCCAGTCCCAAGCCAATCCAGATGACTGCTGGAGCAGCAAAAATCTCAGCTGTGCCAACTAGATCCGTCACCATGCTCCTCGCCGCCTATCTCCCTCTGGACACATGGCTCTCCATGGTGTCCCTTAGAAATAACAATAAATAGCACAACAACTTAATTTTATAGTTAAAATGCAACAAGCCAGACAGTATGTTAGCCATTATCCATGCAAATCTTGAAATATTTTCCATGCAAAATCCCAGTTTTAATACACAGTCACCATGAAGAGGAATTCAACAGTAAGGATACTACATTTACTATCTTAAACATAAAAAAAACTTTTTGTAAGTTAATCCAATATTTGGTCATTTATGATTTACTTTCCAAGATTAAAAAACTGAAAAGCTTCTTTTGTCCCCAAGGGGAGAGACTGGCAGCAGCTTTGAGGTCTGCCTTCCAGCTGTTTTGTTAGGTTTTACAACTGCTATTGCCCAGCAACTAAGTGAGCATAAACAGGCATCGCTTACCAGCACATCATTGGAATCTCTTGATTAAACTTCCAAATTACTTGGCTTTGATATCTATTTTTAATGACAAACTACAAGGAATCACATTTGTTTACAAGGGCTGGAACAGGGGTGAGTATATTATAGGCACTTGCCTCTGACACAAAATTTAAAGGAGGACCAAAATCTCAGTAGTCAAGAGAAATAGTTTAATGTGATAATTGAACAAAGAAACTGCTGCACAAAAATCCAAGATAAGCAAAATGCCAAAATTTTAAATAAAAACAGATTCATCTGAGTGTCCTGTCTGATAAGAGGGAAGATGAGAAACCTTTTCTCCAGATGGTCATCACAATTGCAGGGGACCCGAAGAGCTTCAGTGGACTGCAGGAAGTGGGTGCACACCCAGGAGCTCGGGCACCTAGGACCCTCTGCATCCTCCAACACCCCTTGGACCCTATGGTCCTCCCCAGAACCCAGTCTCTGGCCTGAGTCCAGAAAAATCAACAGCAATAACCTAGCAACCAACCTCATCGTTTTACAAATAAAAACAAGGCTGGTTGTGGTGGCTCACACCTGTAATCTCAGTGCTTTGGGAGGCCAAGGCAGGAGGATCACTTGAGGTCAGGAGTTTGAGACCAGCTTGGGCAACAATGCAAGATCTCGTCTCTACAAAAAATGTTAAAAATTAGCCAGGCTTGGTAGCATGAGCCTGTAGTCCCAGATATTTAGAGGCTGAGGCAGGAGGATCTCTAGAGCCCGAGAGTTGGAGGATGCAGTGTACTATGATCATGCCACTGCACTCCAGCTTGGATGACAGAGCAAGACCCTGTATCCACAAAAGAAAGAAAAGAAAGGAAGTAAAAGGAAGGAAAGGGAGGGAGGGAAAGAGTGAAAGAGAGAGAGAGGGAAGGAGAAAGAGAGAAACATGGAGAAGAAAGGGAAGAAAGAAACGAATACACACACTCTGGGGTGTCGACTATTGGAGGAAAGGCTAGGACAAGAACCTAAGCCTCCCTCCCCAGCGCTTCAGGCATTCCTGGCAATCCTCAGATGAACCATCACCCAAGGAAGACTCAGCAATGCAGACAGGCCTTCTATTGCTTAAAAAATTTTAGCTGGGCACAGCAGCTCACGCCTGTAATCCCAGCACTTTGGGATTACAACTGATTTCAGGAGTTCAATGCTGCAGTGAGCCCTGAGCCATGATCATGCTACTACACTCCATACTATGTAAAGGAAATGGCGCAGTAATTCTTAGAAAGTAATTTAAGAAACAGCTGGGCACGGTGGCTCATGCCTGTAATCCCAGCACTTTGGTAGGCCAAGGTGGGCGGATCACGAGATCAGGAGATCGAGACCATCCTGGCTAACATGGTGAAACCCCGCATCTACTAAGAAAGTACAAAAATCAGCCAGACGTGGTGGCAGGCGCCTGTAGTCCCAGCTACTCGGGAGGCTGAGGCAGGAGAATGGCGTGAACCTGGAAGGCAGAGCTTGCAGTGAGCCGAGATTATGCCACTGCACACCAGCCTGGGCGACAGAGCGAGACTCGGTCTCAAAAAAAAAAAAAAAAAAGAGAGAGAAAGAAAAAAGAAAATAATTAGGAAACACAGAAACCACTAAACAATAACTCTACTATCAAAAATAATTTCTTGACTGGGAACAGTGACTCATACCTGTAATCTCAGCAGGAGGATCACTTGAGGCCAGGAGTTCAGGAACAGCCTGGCCAACAAAGCGAGATTCTGTTTCTACAAAATTAAAAAAAAAAAAAAATTAGCCGGGCATGGCAGCAGAAACCTAGAGTCACCACTACTTGGCAGGCTGAGGCAGGAGGATTGCCTGAGCCCAGGAGCTCAAGTTTATAGTGAGCCATGATCACCCAGCTGCACTCAACCTGGGCAATAGAGTAAGACCTCATCTCTAAATATAATAATAATTTCTTAAAACTATTTTAAAATAGTAACATAACTTATTTATTAAAGCTACGGAAGTCAAATGTCTCAAATTTAAGATTCTAAGTACTTTTGCAAATATGTCCATAAGTAGCCCAAACTTGCAGCTAGTTTCATATCAGGTAGCAATAATCATAAGCATCTGTAATGAAAATTGTCAACTTCACTGATTTCACTCTTTTTTAAAAGATAAAAAATCATGAAAGACGCTCAAAAGAGCAGCTATGTACATACCCAATTTCCTTTCTGTGTTAAGTTTCTAGGTTTCCAGGAATCTCCTCTGAGAAACAGGAATTTATTTACTTCTACTAATGGATCAATTGGAAATAACATAAAACATAAATAAATTTTGGTGACATTTTTACTAAAAGGGAGCCGTATCTCCCTCCAGACAGCTGGAGAATAATCTTTCAGCCATGCCCAGGCCGGACACTCTTGACTACTGCAGTGGACACCCAGGCTGTTGGGGTTCAGGGTCCCATTTCTGCTCCTCAGTCCTTCATTGCGGGGATTAGAAGGCAGAGAAAGCAGCATTGGTTCCTGCTCTCCTATGTGGTTTTCTGGAAACCCTGCTTATCACAGAAACCAAATATCTTCAATTAAAGATACTTGCTTCTGCTTCTGCTGAGATACCGGCTTCTGATAAGATTATAAAGAACAGAAATTTGTACACTGGAAATCAACGTAAAAATCTAATGTACGTTTTCTGACTGGTTTGCTGTTTTGGCTTTTTTTTTCTTTTCCCTTTAGCTTTAGGAATTAGGAATATCATTCCAGTCACGATTCTAAGGCAACTGGGGTGGCAGTGGCTGCAGACAGCCACTCTAGAGACAGACAGCATCTCTGGAGAAGACTAACGTGGCAATTCGTTTCCCACGTGGAAATTTTTCTTGAGGATCTAAGCACCAGCCCAAATCACGCAAGGTTTTGTATTTCAATAAAGAGGCCATTTCTAAATGTTCAAAACATATTCTCCTACTTTAAAAAAAGAAAAGCAAAAATGGATCACTAAATGCAAAATCAAATCCTCATAGTGGTAACTTTTACTGCCATCTTATCTCAACTAAAAATGAAAAGTTCTCATTTTCAACTACTCTTTGCCAATACCCTCTTCACTGAGCTTCAAGGGGCTTCCACGACACCCAGCCCGACTCCCTCCAACTGAGTCACTGAGAGCTGGTGTCATGGTATGCCCATCGTGCCAGGTTCCCTCAGAAGAGCATCTAATCAAAGCTTCCATGACTAACAACGATTTAAAAGCCACTTGTGAAAGATGTCGAAACATGTTCACATACAATGAATAAAGTTTGAAAATGGCTTTTATAGGATGGTTCTGGGGCAGACACTGCAATTGGCTGACTCAGCATCCACTCCTAAGGCCCTCTCTCCCTGCCTTTCTTTGCCTACGGTGGCTGGAAAAGTAAAAATCTTGTCTTCACTGGTCCAGGCTCTCCTCGTAGCTGGGCGTGGTCACACGACAGTTTCCTAACCAAGGAGACCTAAAGCCAGGTAGCCAGGGAGCAGAGAGGGAGTGCAGGAATGAACGTAGGGGTTACCACTGTGACAAGCCTCTTTCCTGTCCAGAACACCATGGAAAAAGTAGAAAATGTGGGAGGAGGTGTCTAGGTCAGCCAGCCATCAAGGGCTGCAATCCACATCTCAGTCACCAGAACCCCTCCATGCTGTATCACTTAGAAAGCTTTGCTCTTGGCCAGGTGTGGTGGCTCACACCTGTAATTCCAGCACTTTGGGAGGGTGAGGCGGGCAGATCACTTGAGGTCAGGAGTTTAAGATCAGCCTGTCCGACACGGCGAAACCCTGTCTCTACTAAAAATACCAAAATTAGCTGGATGTGGTGGCGTGCACCTGTAATCCCAGCTACTCGGGAGGCTACTACTACTACCACCGAGTAGTAGCACTACTGAGGCACTAGAATCACTTGAGCCCAGGAGGCGGAGGTTGCAGGTTGCAGTGAGCCAAGATCGTGCCACTGCACTCCAGCCTGAGCAACAGATCAAGACTTTGTCTCAAAAAAAGAAAAAGAAAAAGGAAAGGAAGCTTTGTTCTCAGTCACCTCCACATCCTCCCCTCCCACCCCTGGCTCCTCTGTAAGCACTCCACACCTCAGATAAAACAGATTTGCCCTGAACTCTGGAATCAAACCCCCTGTAGCAAACTCTTTAAGTAGCAGCATCCCCCTCTGCTCCCACTCTCTCTACCAGCAAAACCCTGGCTCGCCTCCTCCACAACACTGGCCAAGAACCACAAGGAACAGCGAAGCGGCTTCATTCATTCATGAAGACAGACTTGAGCACCTACTCCACGCCAAGGGCCATTCTAGGTGCAGGAACTGCAGCAGTAGAGGTAGGTGACAGTGCCTTCTAATAAAATCCTATGACACTGTAACTCAGGACACAACATTTGGGCTTCCACTGCACTAATCAGTAAGGATGTTCCCCTCATTTGTACTCATCAACACGCAGCGTGCCCCCGGGCCACAGGCCCTTCACAGTGGATGTTACCTTCCTTATCTTTTTAGCACCTGTCAGACCGGAAGCACAACTGGCTGTTAAATACTAACGGCATGCAGCATCACCCATCAACCTGGGGACTGACTTCAATTTCCTCCCACTAGATTTGTCCATTATGTACGTTCCAAATTCTAGTCCTATTCTCTTACTTCACTTCATATACTTTTACTTTTATTTTCCCTTTATCTGTTTCCAAAATTATAAATATAGCAGTCACATGTTCTTATGGTAGACCTTGATGTCCTGACACCAAAAATCATTATGATGAAGTCTAGCATGTAGTTAGATGCTTCCTAACACCACGATTATTTCACAGTATTCTGGAAATGCTAGCCAGTGCAATTAAACAGAGAAATAAATGTTTGCTACAAATACAGAAAGGGGGCAACGTTACTATTTGCACACAATAAAACTGCATACCCAGAAAACCCAAGAAAATAACTTGAATTAATATACAACTACGAGGATTCTTAGTTTTGAAGGTTATAAAAATGAAGTTTATAAAAAATATATAATAAAATAATAAACTATAAATAAACTATAACCAGTTTAAAAGACACAATAAGAAAAAACTGAAAATAGCAATGTAAAGTTTAAATCCCTGGGAAATACTCAGCAAACATATAGAACTTATATGATGCATACAGAACTTTAAAAAGTGACAAAAAAGAAGACAAGTGGAACAGCATTTAATATGTATTGCTGGATATATGTATTTCTTGGATAGTTAGAAGTAACTACGTGAAAGATGTCAATTCCCTCCTAAAATAATACATAAGGCCAGGCGCAGTGGGGCTCACACCTGTAATCTCAGCACTTTGAGAGGCAGGAGGGCAGATCACTTGAGTTCAGGAGTTTCAGACCAGCCTCGGCAACATGGTGAAACCCCATCTCTACTAAAAATACAAAAAGTTAGCCAGACGTGGTGGTGTGCGCCTGTGGTCCCAGCTACTCAGGAGGAGGTGGGAGGATCCCTTGAGCCCAAGAGGCGAAGGTTGCAATAAGCCGAGATGGCACCGCTGCACTCCAGCCTCAGCGACAGAATGAGACCCCCTCTGAAAAAAAGCACACACAGACACACACAGTCTCAATTTAAAAATTAACAGAATTTGTGTTGTTTTCATGGGACGGGTCCACTTTGGCAAAATGAGTCAAAGTCATAAGCTTGGAAAATAAAAGCAGAAAATTCACAAAAATTATGAAAACAAAAAACAATATGAAAGTACCTTTTTAGTATTAAAACAGCTTGGGATTGAAAACAGAAAAAGAGAAAAAACAAATAAAACAGTATATATAATTCAAAAAAGTCAAACATATATTAATCTATGGAAAACAGGACATTTCAAGCAAAAGCAGAAAAGAATGATTATTTTTAAAATAAAATGATGAAGAAATTCCATTTCTAGAAAGCTACAGACACACTTGTAGTACCAACATTACAGTTACATCCTCTTTCTCTCTTTCAACCTCTCTCTCTCTCTCTCTCACACACACACACACACACATGCACACACACACCCTAAGATTAGAGAATACAGGAAAGCTACACAGAAGGCACAATTCACATGTTTACATTTACAGGACAGGAGTGAGGAGTTAGAGGCAGGGAGCCTTATTTCTTCTCTGAACTAATTTTTATAAATGTTAAAGCATTTTAATGTTAATTTGGATTATTCTTGGTAGTGACATAATGTTTATTTTTATTTTATTTTAATTTATTTTTGAGACGGAGTCTCACTCTGTTGCTCAGGCTGGAGTGCAGTGGCACCATCTTAGCTCACTGCAACCTCCGCCTCCTGGGTTCAAGAGATTCTCCTGCCTCGGCCTCCTGAGTAGCTGGGATTACAGGCACACACCACCACGCTCAGCTAGTTTTTGTATTTTTAGTAGAGATGGGTTTTTGCCATGTTGGCCAGGCTGGTCTAGAATTCCTGACCTCAAGCGATCTGCCTGCCTCACCCTCCCAAAGTGCTGGGATTACAGGCGTGAGCCACCACGCCCAGAGGACATAAGAATATTTCTTATTTATACTCTCTTGCACTGTATATTAGGAGTGGAAGGCATAGAAATTAGTTCAAGTTTTGCCAACAGACAGAACCAGATTCACACGCGTCACTTCCACACGTTGTTGATGTGTCTCAGGGAAGCTGCTTATCTCCCATTAAGTCCATCCATTCAGCTGCAAAATAGGGATAATACCCTCAACTGAGTTGTTATAAGTATTAAATGTAATAAAAAAAAATAGTCTCACACTTGGTGCATAATTACCTAACAAATGGAATTGGTTGCTGTGCTGATGATTTGTGTCAAAATAACACTTATCTTGATACTCTGTGCTTATAAGACAGAGAGGTGCAGTGGCCAAAGCAACTCCATCTTGGATATTAATCCACCATGCTGACTTCCGATTAACCCCAGTTCTGGGAAGTCCTCTAAGATTTCCCGTTTATCTACTGCAAGAGCTGCCACTGCCCAGAGGTCAAACAACCTTGACATTATAGTACTTTAATTGTCCTACACATCCCTTCAGAGTCACCCTTTCCCCACAGCGTATCAGCCCTGGGTCTGGGGGTAGTGCAGAGACACAGGCATGGCTTCTGTTCCTAAGTCCCAATTAAATGTTTCTCTCTTTTTTTGAGATGGGGTCTCGCTCTATGACCCAGGCTAGAGTGTTGTGGGGCCATCATACCTCACTGCAGCCTCGACTTCCCAGGCTCAAGCAATCCTCCCACCTCAGCCCCCCAAGTAGCTGGGACCACATGTGTATGTCACCATGCCCATCTAGTTTTTTTGTTGTGTTTTATTTTTGTTTTTTAACAGAGATGAGGTCTTGCTATGCTGCCCTGGCTGGTCTCAAACTCCTGGCCTCAAGTGATCCTCCAGCCTTGGCCTCCCAAAGTGCTGGGATTACCAAGCTAGGCCACCTCACCTTAACCTAAACATTTCTTTATGAGAAACTGGAATTGTGAGCCTCTTTCTTTGGCCTCTCAGCTTCCTCAAACTTTGAGTAGGTTTGTATAGGCCTGCCCACCAGAGAACAGGGAGTAAAGTTGGTTGTACATCTAAGACATAGTTTTCCTAATTTGTTAACCTAATGCTTTTCTCAGTACATGATAATTTAGTCATATTGTCTTATAGATAACAATGTATTTCTGTGGGGGGAGTTTCTGTGAGATGAGAAAAACCCAGCTGCTAAGGCTGCTGCAAAACCATCACATACTGGTGGGTCAAGTTCACCAGGGAACAACTCATTTTCTAATCACATTAAACTAGCATGTGCATTCTTTTTGCCTTTAGCTCAAAAAAAGTAAGATAAAAATTAGAAAGAAGTGTGTGATAAAGGCTATCTCTGTCCCATCCCCAGTTCAAACATTAATGAGACAACTTGAAAACAACTTATTCAAGTCAGCATGTTGTGCAGACATCACCACCAATTTGGCATTATGCACTGACTACTGCACTGCTGACACAGTCAGCCTTTTATATTATTTATAAGTTTTAAGACATTTAAATGCTCCTGAAGCCACAGCAACAGCTAACATTCTTGTCGGGGGCAGGGAGGAAGCGAAGTCAAGAGCTGACTGCTATGAAGACCAGCCATGGCACTGTGAAGTGTTTTGTGTGATCAAGTGTAATCATTACATCAAATACTTGCTGCCTCTCAATTCAATGGAATCTCTTTGCAAAATATTCAAGCAAAATGCAAATGCATTTTGCAGTGCATGTTGCATGCTATGACTCATATCAGAAGGGGGACACTATTACCGGCCACACAACTGAAAGTGGAAAGATGGGAATTTGGTAATTACCAGAAGACAGTCCTTTGGTGTGGGGTTATGATCTCCATATGCAGAGGCAGGTGCTGTCTGCGAATACCTTAGCTAAAGGGTAGTGTTTCAAGAAAGCCTATCCTTACCCTACCAAAACAATTACAGAAATTGGTCTCAAAGTCATAGTGGAAATTCTTTTTCTTTTTCTAACACTATCTGTTTTTCCAAATGCTCCATTCATGAGATGTTTTCTAATGGAAGAAAACAGCCAGGGCAGCAGGCGAAAGCCTCCTCCTTAATGCACGTCAGTCACCTCAGCCTGTTGTTTCAGTTCCAAGGACAGGGCCTCAGGATTGGTCCGAAAAGCACCTCGATTCTCCAGCTCCAGCAGGGGTCCTGACTGCTGTGTGTACAAACGAAGTCTCTCTTCTTTATACATGCCCCCATGAGGAGCCAAATGGGATGACACTCTATCCACGCCCCAGGGGCATTTGGACTGACAAATGGAAAAGCAAACTAAGAGCTGCCGACACCCCTGGAGAAGCTGGCAAATAAGCTCCAGGCAAACCTCGAAGAACAGGCAGATGTCTGGTGCCAGCCCTGAGCCCTGTGTGCCACATCTGACTATTGGAAGACACCAATTCATTTCGTCCTTACTATTATCCTACAGAAGACTAGACCACCACAAATGAAGCCTTGGGATACAGCCATTTAACGTGGCAAAGGCCCACACAAATATTTCTAAAGACCTTGACACATGGATAACACAGAAAGTAGCTCATGCTCTGGTGAATAATGCAATTTTGTATTTTGCTGATGCCTGTGAAACCACCCAGTGGGATAAAAATAAATATTTAGCCCGCTTATTGATAAAAAAATATCCTCCCAGTAGCCCAATCCTGGAGGACATGGCAGAGGGCTGTGTGAATTCTGGACATGCAGATGTTTAATTAATAAAATCCAAGAGGATCCTGGTTTCAAAACTTCTTGTATCTCTAGACTAGCAAATCCAGGCATGGAGAGAAGCAGAGAATCAGAGACAGGAAGAGCACGCCACACAAAAGCCGGGGCTGCAGAGGCCATCTCAAAGTATGCAGGGAGTCGGGGAAAGGACAAGGGAGAAAACACAACCTTAAAACAAAAAGGAGCACACAGTTCTCATCTAGGATACTTTTAAAGTGACTTCCCCTGAATAACTGTTTTTTATGATAATGCAGAAAAAACAAAAATAGTCATTGCAGATCAGACGACATATGGAATTTGGGTTTTGTTTTTCTTAGAGACATCATCTCCTTGATGCCCAGGCTGGAGTGCACTGATGCAGTCATAGCTCACTGCAGCCTCAGCCTCCTGGATCAGGTGATTCTCTCGTCTCAGCCTCCTGAATAGCTGGGACTATAGGCACATGCCACCATATTTGGCTAATTTTACTTTTTGTAGAGATGGGATCTTGCTATGTTATCCAGGCTGGATTTGAACTCCTGGCCTCAAGCAATCCTCTTGCCTCAGCCTTCCGAAGTGCTGGGATTACAGGCATGAACCACCATGCCTGGCCTGGAATTTTTTATCCTGCTAGATTAATTTATTGAGAAACATATAAGCATCTATTTACCTTACCAATAAAAACACTTTCAAGTCATAAGTAGCTCTTTCTACAACCCCTGTCTTAGGAACATCATGTGTCTTATCTTGTACTTCCCCAAATAAGCAAGTTCTTTAAAAGCAAGAATCATATTTTACATTTACGTATCCTGTACACATCCACATGGCTACACAGGACATACTCAAATACTTTATTGATAGAGGGTCTTTTTTTGCAACAAATCTCTCCTTTTCATATCATAGATACAATTGTTAAAAGCTACTAATTTTTACATCAGGCAGATTTTTTCTTTCTTTTACTAATGTGTACAAATTCTAGGCTTCTCTGAACAAATTGGACAAGGTGAAATGAAACTATGCCAACCTCCAAAAACTATTTCAGATTGTGTTGGATTACAGACAATCCCGACTTAAACTACACACATACAAATACCTCATCAGAAATAATTCTCAGAAGAATAACCTTCCTCCTGTTAATAACTGACATTTATGAGTAACTAATAACAGAAAGAGACACTTCAGCTAAAGCCATGATGTCAACAGTGATGAGAACATGAGATGGGGCTTACAAGCAGAGACCTACATCCTTGACCATAAGGACGCAAGACTGTGTGTAAGAAGTCCTTAGAACTCACGAGCAAATGCAACATTTTGGTCAATGTGAGACTGTCATTTTTCCAAGGTCCTTAAAACAGGCAGAATGAGCCAAAAAACAACATTTTCACTGAGGCAAAGGATGACGGACAGCTTCAGGAAGAATTGCTGGGCCGAGGCTGGGCGTGGTGGCTCACACCTGCGATCCCAGCATTTCGGGAGGCTGAGGCGGGCAGATCACTTGAGGTCAGGAGCTCAAAACCAGTCTGGCCAACATGGTGAAACCCCGTCTCTACTAAAAATTGAAGAAAAAAAAAAATAGCTGGGCGTGGTGGCATGCGCCCGTAATCCAGCCCTGTCTCAAAAAAAATAACAGAAAAATAATTGCTGGGCTGATCACAAGAGCCCAGGTGCAAGGGTACGCCCTACCACAGCAAATCCTCCCTTCATGAGGCTCAACCAGCAACTTGGGAGGACATAACTTGGTGATGTTCTATGCTCAGTGCTACTAGGATCTGGATCTGCTTGTAGTTAACAGATAACCTAAACTGACCTCTGATGCTGGCATCTGATCTGCTTCTCAGCAGTTTTCTCATCAAGTGATTTCCAAGAACAGTCAGAATAGTCTCTCCTCAAGGATATGGACACTCAAAGATTTAGCATTAAACTGGGAATTGAGATGAGGAATGGGAAAAAGAAAACATTCCATCCTAAGCATATATAACATGCTTTTTTGCCATTTTTCTCTTTCTGTCTCAATCAACCAATTACAAAACTAAAATGATAATGACAAATCAACAAGATAGGCATTAATGTTAAGGCCCAAGACAGGCTGTGCTTACCTGCTTCAAAGGCCGCCGTATCTGAGAATTGTACTTACTGGTGCTACTTGCTCTAGTCCTGGGAACTAAGAGCTTCCCCACAATCATGGAGATGTCCATGGTCCTTTACTCTGGGCTCAAACAGGAGCACCAAACTCACAATAAGATGTTAAACAAAACCAGCAAAGGGACTAGGATGCAAATCTGGGTTGATATCACTGTACAGGTGGGCAGTACCCCTCACCCTCCCCTCATCTCCTGCCAGCAAAAAAAATGCACCCTTTTAAAAAAAAAAAAAAAAAAAGTCAGCTCTATTGCCTAGGCTGTGGTGTAGTGGTAGCCTTGAACGCCTGAGCTCAAGTGATCTTCCTGCCTCAGCCTCGAGTAGCTGGGACTACAGGCACGCACCATCACAGTTGACTAGTTTTTTTTACTTTTTATAGAGATGGGGTCTCACTATGTTGCCCAAGCTGGCCTCAAACTGCTGGCATCAAGCAATCTTTCCACCTCAGCCTCCTTCAGTGCTGGGATTACAGGTGTGAACTGCCACACCTAATCAGAGCCATTCATCATTTTAAAGACAATTTCTGTCCTTTGAACCAATAAAATAATCACAGTGCAAAGCTCCAAGTTCCTGGTGAACAGGCTGAAAAGACAAAAGGGAACACTGCTAACAGATTCTCAACCACTGCTTTCCTCTCCGGAAATTTTATTCTTTTACTTTTCTGCATGAATCTTAGTTTTAAATTTTAGACTCAAATCACCAAAGGATACTGTCATTCCCCTAAAAGAAAGGTTCTAAAGTTCTAAATAAGATAAATAACATAACGTCTTGGATATTTGTGGGAAAAAATTTCTCTCTGATTCCTCTGGTAGGTGCAATGTTTTTTATCCAAATCTATTTTCGATGTCTATGACAGCATTTTGCATCTTTTTCTTTACTTTGAGCCTTCATTTATATTAGAACTTCCTCACATCTAAATACATATTTCCAAAATATCTGCACAGGAGGTTCAAACCCAGTGATCATGACTGAAAGTTATAATTAATTATTAGTAAGCACTAAAAAAAAAAAATTAAGCTCTCATTCTCATCTAACACAGTATCTGGTTAACAGAAAGTTGCAAATAACTGTGAGGTGTGACATGCTACAGCCTGTCCTTCATCTACCTGTCTTTCCTTTTCCACTTCCTGACTCTTAAATTGTCTTTAAGGAAACATGTCCTGGCCGGGTGCAGGGGCTCATGCCTGTAATCCCAACATTTTTGGAGGCCAAGGCAGGCAGATCACTTGAGGGCAGGAGTTCAAGACCAGCCTGGCCAACCAACATGGCAAAACCATGTCTCTACTAAAAATACAAAAAAATTAGCCAAACACGGTGGCTCACACCTGTAATCCCAGCTACTTGGGAGGCTCAGGTGGGAGAATCTCTTGAACCATGGAGGCAGAGGTTGCAGTGAGCCAAGATAGTGCCACTGCACTTCAGCCTGGGCAACAGAGTGAGACCCTGTCTCCAAGAAGAAAAAAAAAAGAAAAGAAAAGAAAAAAGAAAACACATCCTGAAAACAATTGCAAATTCTACTCTTGCCAGCTAGGACCATGCCCAGGATTCTGGTCCCCAGTTAACCTCATCAGTGACACATTTTTCTGCCACCGGTCATAAAATTCAGAGTAAACGATGCCTCATTCTGTCCTTGAACCGGAGGGGCTCTGCTGATGATGCTTCAGTATACTATTCTAAAATTATCCTCTCGTCTAGATAAACCCGCAATTGTAGACATAAAATGTTTAGGTATAAAATTTAATTTCCTAAACCAGCTTCCTTATTGGCAGACTTTGATATTTACTCCTAAAAAATGCATCTGTTCCTGACCCTTTTGCAAGCACTCAAAGTATTCACTCTGTAATCCAATATCGGCCTAAACTATGAAATGCTAGAAAATGCTGCAATTATCTACATGGGCCACTTTACGAAAACCTCATGCAATCAGGGCGTAGTACTGACACAAGAAAAGCTAGGATAAACATTAGCTGAGTAAAGAAAAAGTTTTAAAATCACATCAACTTTTTTGGAGTACCCAACAATTTCCACATGCCATTGCTATATGTTATTTTACACATTCTTTTTAACAAATCCCTTCAAGAAAGGTAGTATGCTCCCCATTTTATAGATAAGGAAACCACGGTTCAGGGAGAGGTAAGCAATTTTTCCAGATAACACAGCTAGAAAGTGGCAGAGCATTATTCCAAAGTCTTTCCACTCCACCACACTATGTCTGAAAGCCATCTGCAGAAGAGCAGCTTTGGAATGAAAGATATTAGGAGAGGCAAGTGAACTGTCACTGGGAAGTCACTGTGTCGCCCACAATTTCCTTCTTCCTCTATCACGTCACACTCTCTACAGAAGGACACCTCATGATGAGTCATTTTCTAGTTGGGGCACTCAAGCATAAGGCCCTTCAACTTACAGATAGTGTAATATGGAAATGTGTTTTAATCCTGGAAGCACTGAGTTTGGATTAATTTCACTTTACTCATTCACAGAAGAAAAAAATTCCTAAGAACAGCTCCCACCTAAAATGCAAGAACTAGAAAAGTCCAAGCCCACCCTATGAAAGGGCACACCTGGAAGCTCCTTAAGTTGGTGACGGGTGACAAGGAAGGTTTAACAGCACAGGAAATTCCCCCATGGTATAAATTATACTGGGTGTGACCGAAACGGCTAAATTGGGTCATGATAGATAGTTGTGTCAGACAGAACAGGTTATGCAAACAAAGGCTATGACATGGAGGATGATTTCTGCTGCACAAGAAGAACAGAAAGAGGCGGGAGGAAAAAGCTACAGTATCATAGGAACTGAAGACAAATGAAAACTAAAATAAATGAAGACAAAATTAAATGGCTTCCAGTAATCAAAACTCAACACTGAAACTTTTTTAAAAAAAAAAAAAAAAAAAAAAAAACTCAATACTGACAATAGATACAAATCAATGAACACTGGATATGAAGCACTTTTTTTTTCTTTTTTTTCTTTTTTCTAATAGGAACCAAAGAAATGTACTATGTCATAGAAAACTGGGTCAGAATAGGTTTTGCAACAGATTTTATTCACACTTGTAAATCTTTAAACTTAGGTCCTAAATGGTCCTATCACATTAGAAGAAAAACAATGTACGTAATACTTAATCAATGAGTAAGCACCTACTAGATACACTGTGCTCTTGAGAACTGTTTCACAAGTGGCCTTGCTAAAGTAGAACATCACATTTTAGCTAGAACCACCCAGAGTATTTCCAAAAGTGACTAACATCTACTCAACGCATCAGCAAAAGGGAAAAAGAAGCTTCTAGGACTTTCCATCTCAAACATTTTACTGAAGGATGACACACGCAGCAATCAAACATTACGATTTTAAGCAAGTGAAAAGAGAGCAAAGAAAAAGTATTCATATAAAACAGGAAATGAGAGGGACAATTTGAGGCAGCCAATTCAACAGCACCTCACCCAAGGCCAAGGCAGAATTATTTTCAGCAGGCGACATGCTAAACACAAGGATTTCAGCCAGCATAATGTGCGTGTTAGTGTAAAAATACTACTGAAAGAGGACTGTTGAATAAAGGCACCCACCATGGCATTTTACAAGTCACTTTATTCCGCATGTGGAATAAGAGAGAAACTGTCTTACAGCTTAATTTTTAATATCATGTGAAAAGCTCTGCACATACTACTGCACTTTCTGATTTCTGTCTACTTTAAATATTAGCTGAGAACACTTATGAATCTAAAACCACTTCATTTTTTGGGGAGTGGAATTTCTTTATTCATATTTGCACAATACTTTACCTGTCAAAATCTTTCACACTGCCATCAGGTATACAGGTTTCAACGAGTTTAGTATAAACTTAGCCAACTTCCAATAACTTATAAACTTCCAGTCTTAGCCAACTATATTGTATAAGTAAACTCAATGTGGGAGAGGCAGCCTCTAAAATGATCTCCCTATCTTCTGGCTTTCATGTCTGTGTAAACCCTCCCCAATCTACCTTTTTTTTTTTTTTTTGGCAGGCACAGGGGTAGAAACAGTATTCATTATGTTGCCCAAGCTGGTCTCCAACTCCTGGACTCCAGTGAGCCTCCCACCTTGGCCTCCCAAAGTGCTGAGATTACAGGCATGAGCCATTATGCCTGGTCCCAATCTACTACTTTTTGTGTTTGTTTTGAGACAGGGTCTCACTGTGTCACCCAGGCTGGAGTGCAGTGGTAGGATCTCTGCTCACTGTAACCTGCACCTCCTAGGTTCAAGTGATTCTTGTGCCTCAGCCTCCTGAGTAGCTGGGACTACAGGCACCTGCCACCATGTCCGGCTCATTTTTGTATTTTTAGTAGAGATGTTTCACCTTGTTGGCCAGGCTTTCTAGAACTCCTGACCTCAAGTGATCTGCCCGCCTCAGCCTCCCAAAGTGCTGGGATTATAGGCATGTGCACTGTGCCCAGCCCCAATCTACTTCTAATGAATGGAATATAGCAGAAGTGACAGGATGTCGCTTCCAAATTAGTTTATAAAGAGCATGTGCCTTCTGTTTTAGGCACTTACTGGCTCTCTCTCAGATTACGAGCTGCATGTGATGAGGAGCTGACACCTCCGGTCAACAACCACCTGAATACGCTTGGAAGCAGAATGCCCAGCCCTGCTCCAGCCTTCACATGACGGCAACCCAGAGAAACAGCAGTGGAGATCCAACTAACACACACCTGAAGTCCTGGCCCACAGAAACTATGTGTCAGTAAATGTCTGTTTTTTAAACCACTAAGTTTGGGGATAATGTGTTATACTGTAATAAATAAATTAAATTAATTAGATAAATTGGATAATTAATATATTTCTTTATATATGATCCTGTCACAGAACATATAATATTATTTGGACATAAAGTTCAACCAAAAAAAAAAGGTGGGGTGGAACACAAATATATTCAAGTACCTAGCCTTAAAAAATAAAAGGGGTTAGGCACAGTGACTTAAGCCTTATTATCCCAGCACTTTGGGAGGCTGAGGCAGGCAAATCACTTGAGGTCAGGAGTTTGAGACCAGCCTGGCCAACATGATGAACATCCATCTCTACTAAATATACAAAACTTAGCCAGTGTGGTTGCGTGTACCTGTAGTCCCAGCTACTTGGGAGGCTGAGGCAGGAGACTCACTTGAACCCAGGAGTCTGAGGTTGCAGTGAGCCACAATCATACCACGGCACTCCAGCCTGGGTAACACAGCGAGACTCTCTCAGAAAATAAAAGGAATCCCCATTTGGATTTATTATCTTTCAAACATAAAAAAAAATTATACACATATTCTGGTATCTAGGCTAGTTTAAAACAAAACAAATTAGATTATTTTTCAGTCCTAAGAAGTAATTAGTGAAACATTTTAGAAATATAGCAAGTTATAAAATTCCTGGGAGATTTCCAGAGGCAAATAATGGCCTATTTCTTCTACGAACTCACATAAAATGATTCTAGCATTCCTCCCTTGATGATTAAAATGAGCAGACTACCCTGGAGAATCAATATTAAGCAAAGACAAATGCCTGCCTTCCATTATCTTTTTGTAGTATTTTATGTTCTGTAGTGCACTGTTCTTCTACAAAGAAAGGGCTATGGCTTTCTACTTAAGAAAATGATGAGTCCTAAAGGAACAAAGTACAGCCACCAAAATAATTATGTATGTCACGATAAACGAACCAGGAAGGAAGATGTGTCAAGGATGGGATTTGAAAAAGTGCTTCCACACATACAAATATAACATAGACATAAATACAAACACATATATATTAAATACAAATACAGGTATATGTGATATGAACACACTCACAAAAGAACATTCAATTTTACTCTACGAAGCTACTTTGATGCCCTAGTTTACACCCATACTTTTACTGACATTGAAATAGGCTGGTCTTTAAAAAAGAAAATCATATAAATAGAAACTCTAATGCTGTTTCCAAACCTGAAAGTCACCCAGGTCACTCCTACAACAGGTTCAGGTTCTAAAATAAAACCCTAAAACATTTATCAACCCACTTTACTTTTTTTTGTGAGAAAGAGAGAGGGAGGGAGTGAAGGAGGGAAGGAGAGAGAGAAGGGGAGAGGGGGAGAAGGGGAGAAGAGTGGGGAGAGAGAGAGAGAGACAGAAGAGAGAGATGAGGTCTTACTCTGTCGCCCAGGCTGGAGTACAGTAGCACGATCACAACTCACTGAAGACTCAACCTCTCAGGCTCAAGTGATCCCACTTCAGTCGTCCAACTGGTCAGAAACACGGGCACATGCCACCAGGCCTGACTTTTTTTTTATTTTTGCAGAGATGGGGTCCCGCTAGGTTGCCCGGGCTGGTCTTGAACTTCTGGACTCAAGCAATCCTCCAGCCTCAGCCTCCCAAAGTGCTAGGATGAAAGGTGTGAACCACTGCGCCCAACCAAAAGTTTACTTTTTAAAAGGCTCTATCCATATGACGTTAAATACTTGACAAAAACCCTTAAGTTCCACAAAATAGTCTTGATGTATTGGAGACTGGGAGATGTGGGCTTCTTCCAGTCCTTGTACTAAAACCAGGAGCAGTGATAGCGTTTAGCGCTTATTTCTCAGAGGAGAAAAAGAGACTTTAATGATAGTATTACAGTGGCTAACATCTCTGCAGGGATTGTGAGGCAGGGAACATTCTCAACACTTTTCATTTATTAACTCATGTGATCCTCATTCAATCCTAAAAGTACTATTATTACACACACACACCCCACTCTATAGATGAGGAAACTGAGGTACTGCAATGTTAGGTAATTTGCCTAAAGATTACACAGAGCTGAATTTCAAATCTAGACAGCCTACCTACAGTCTGTGCTCTGAACTACCCCAATAGAGAATCTGAAAAATCAAACTATATTTTATTGAAATTACTCCTTTTAGTGTTATGAATCAACAGTCCGTGTTAACTGTGCATTTATTAATGATTCACTGGTTACCAAGTCAATCAACACATTATACTTGCATCAGAATAAAGCATCATGGATTAACCAATATTAAATTATGTTTTATTACTTGAATTTTACCAGACTTCTTAGTAAGGATCTGTGTAATCCTGTATGGGGGATGCGGGGGGATCACCCAAAGCTGACACTAGCAGGTCAGAAGTGGGTATTTGCCAAGGGAAACATTTCAAGGTACAAGAGCAGATTTAAAATACTCTGATTCAACACAGACATCTGCTCTGCCAGAAGCTACAATCTGCTTCATATCCCAGACAGCAAAACATTTCAATAAGGAAGTGTCAAATCTGACTCCTAATCAGGAAACAATTATCTACATTTGCTACTAGCCCCAAAGCTGATTCGAAACTCCTGGGACAAAAGTTAATGGAAAAACCACAGTACAGGTACACATTCTAATGAGACTAGACATCAGCCAAGATTCCTACCAGCTCTAATATTTTAAAAATACTTAATTGACACAAAAAAAAAACCCACAAGATCTAAGATGAGAGCGGTTGAGAAAATTTTCAGAGGAGGAAGAAAAGCAGGGGGATAGAAAACAAAGGCCTTTGAGGAAAAAATTCAAGGGACTCCCTGACTCAAAGGGACCTACCGCCAGACAACTATGCACACAATTACAATGCAGGAGCACTGTGTAAGCATCTTTAAGATAATTGCAATGACTTTCAGAGGCTCAAACAGGCAAGCACTAGAGCCTGTTAGGATGTTAGGAAAGGTTCTGTGGAAGAAACCAGCAATTGAGTTAGGTCCTAAAGAATCCCCATGTCCTCGGACCCAGAATCAGCAAGGAAGGAGGCATTCCAGGGAGAAGAGGTCCCACAAGCAGCACATCCCTAACCAGGAGCTGCAGCACCAGGGACCCCCTGCAGTGTCATTCATAAAGATGTCCTGAGACAGTGGCTTGGGGCAAACTGGAGACAGAGGCTACAGAAACCCTCTGGAGTTCATGCAATGAACATATAAATCAGCACCTACTATGGGCCCAAGGCTGGGGATTCAGCATGAACTAGAAAAACAAAGTGCTTGTTAAAACAGAGCTGGGATTCTAGGCAATGAGACAAAGTCAAACACGTAAGATAGTTAGCAAGAAACATGCTGAAGAAAATAAAACAAGATCATGAGATAGAGAGGGGCAGGTGGAGTGCCACCTGATGGCACAGCAGCTGGGAAGCGTCGCTGCCTGAGAACTCGCCATGTTCCTCTGAAAAGTCTGCTCAGGGCAGGGGAGAGAGGAACACAGCTCAGGAGGTGCACATCCTATTGATTGGCCCTCACAGAGTGCTCAGAACCACCCAGCAGCCTGATGACTCTGTGACTTTTTAATTCAACCTCATTAATTGAGCTAATGAGAGGTTACTTCCAAAATGACTTTGGTATGCTGGTGAGACTATACAATTACAGCCTTTCTTCTGTTTGTTTGTTTGTTTGTTTGTTTGTTTTTTGAGATGGAGTCTTGCTCTGTCACCCAGACTGGAGAGCAGTGGCGTGATGTTGGCTTACTGCAACCTCCGCCTCCTGGGTTCATGCGATTCTCCTGCCTCAGCCTCCTGCGTAGCTGGGATTACAGGCACCCACCACCACACTGGGCTAATATTTTTGTATTTTTAGTAGAGACGGTAAAATACAAAAATATTATCCAGACATGGTGACGCACCCTTGTAATCCCAGCTACTCGGGAGGCTGTGGTTGCAGTGGGCCGAGATTGTGCCACTGCACCCCAACCTGGGTAACAGTGAGACTCTGTCTCAAAAAAAAAAAAAGAGAGAGATTTTAAAGGAATAAAATATGAAATGTTAAGTGATGAGATTTTAATCTATGAGAGGCATAAATTTGTTTTCAAAACATGTACAACTTTTTCTTCTTTGAAACGCTTTTCCAACATCTCCTTATGTTGTCTGTCCATCACTTAACTAGACATAAGTGCTCCAAGGATATTCTACAGTCCAAGTTCTCCATACATGAGCCTGTGAACCCCAAAAATCTGAGACAGGTCTCGGTCAATTTAGGGAGTTTATTTTGCCAAAGTTAAGGATGCACGCCCATGACACAGCCTTGGGAGGTCCTGATGACAAGTGCCCAAGGTGGTCAGGGTACAACTTGGTTTAATACATTTTAGGGAGACATGAAACATCAATCAATATATGTAAGATGAACTTTGGTTCGGTCTGGAAAGGCAGGACAACTCGAAGCAAAGGTGGGACAACTGGAAGTGGGGAGGGGCTTCCAGGTCATAGGTAGGTAAGAGACAAATGGTTGCTTTCTTCTGAGTTTCTGATTCGCCTCTCCAAAGGAGGCAATCAGATAAGCATTTATCTCCGTGAGCAGAGAGGTGACTTTGAATACTATCGGAGGCAGGTTTGCCCCGAGCAGTTGCCAGCTTGCCTTTTCCCTGCTTAGTGATTTTGGGGCCCCCAAGATTTATTTTCCTTTCACAAGCCCTATTACTCAACACTCTGAGGGTGTCACAGCAGCGTGAAAAGAGAAGGGAAAACTTAATTGGCCCTGTCCCACTTTTCTTCTCTGCACTCTGGATGGTGGAGCCAGGCAAATGGCTTGGTCCTTGGCTGCCAGCCCTGGCTGAAGCCCTGCACACATGCCACGCCCTGCTGAGCGCACTCAGGGTGCGGCTCCACCCCAGGCATGGTGACAGAGCTCTGATGGGAGGTGAATATCCAGTTCCCAGCACCAAACTCCAGTTCATGTCACCCCCAGTGCCCAAACTTTACCGCTCAGCCCACCTAAGAATACTCTGCTCATTACCTGCCCTTTCAAGGCTCAGATCAATAAACTCCCTTGACTTCTGCCTCCTGCCAAAACTGAATGAATTCCATTATCCCACCGTCTCTCAATCTCAAGCTGGTGTCACTGTCAGCAAACCTTCACCCTCCACATAAACAAGGTGGCCCCTTCTGCTCCAAGTCATGCTTTGCAGCTGTCTGCACAGGGCTGATGGCACAGCCAACCCCCAGAGCTTCCAGGATGCTGGCAGGCCTCCACGGATACCAAGCACCACCAGTACGGCCACCACCAGGGCTAGGGCTGCCTACCAACACCCTGACCAAATCAGTCACAAGGTTATCTGCCCACCCCTATAGCCACATTCTCACTTAAAATACTGCCTCCGAACGGTTTAACAGAATGCCTCTGAAAACTGAACACCAAATCAGCACTGCCAAAAATGCAGTCAGCCCTGAATTTATCCCACCTCCTCCCATTTATCCTATCCAGGCGAAAATCATTACTGTAAAATTTTTTCTTTGTCTAAAACTATACTTCCCAGCACTTGAGGCAGGTGGATCACTTGAGTCCAGGAGTCTGACACCAGCCTGGGCAACACGGCAAAACCCTGTCTCCATAAAAAATACAAAAATTAGCTGGGCACACAGTGGCACGTGCCTGTAGTCACAGCTACTCAGGAGGCTGAAGTGGGAGGATCACTTGAGCCCAGGAGGTCAAGGCTTCAGTGACTGTGATCACGCTACTGCACACCAGCCTGGGCAACAGAGAGAGAGAGACCATGTCTTTAAAAAAAAAAAAAAAAAAAAAAAGAAAGAAAACCATACCTAGTGTTCTTCAGTTATATTTTTCTCAAATTCACACACACACACACACACACACACACACAATTATAACCATTTCATACTTACAAGGGATCCCTTCCTAAGTGACATTAATTCAGAATGTGGGGGTTCCCTTCTCTAGTACACCCTTACCATCAAACCACCTCCATCTGGTTAAAATACAGACCTAAACAATTTCCCTGCTCAAAAATTTTCACTAGCTCCCAATGACTTCCTCAGTATCAGCTGATGGCCCTTCATCCAAGACCCTCCATGACAGTCATTTCCCAGCCTTATCTTCTGCTCTCAGTCCACATCACCCAGCCAAATGCTTCCTGCTCCTTAGACACAAATCATCCCTTCATGCTGTTCCAGTCACCATGCCCACACATCTGTCCTTCTATGAAGATCTAGTCAATGCTATCTCCTCCCAAAAGTCTTTCCTGGTTATGGCCAATCCATGATCAACTCTCACACCTTTGAACTGCAAAAGCACTTTCTACTGCTGATTAAAACTATCACTTTTTGCCTGGTATTCTAAGCATTCTTAAATGGATATGACACCTCGAGCCCTCAGCTAGCCTGTAAATGCCTTGAGGGCCGTGCCTCCAACCAAACACCCTGCACATAAAAGAGTTATCTGGATGTGATGAAGTAACTTGCACCCAGACTTTTCATCCCAGAGGTCCTGAGGGTCAGGAAGAACTATGTGTAAGTGAAAGGGAGCCATGGGCATTTCTGAGCAGAAGACTCTTGCACTGGACCTGCATTCTGAGAAAATCAAGGTGTCCCGGCAGAGCAGAAAACACTAGCCTTGCAGTCAAGACTCACCTGCCACTTAATGAGGTATGTGGCCTTGGACAGATGACTCTCCCACCACGCACCACAGGAACCTAATCGAGAACTTGTGCTTTGAGAGTAAATAGGAAGGGCAGATAAACTGTCTCATAAGTTCCAGTTTCCTAGGGGTATCACCTGCAGTGATGTAGAGATTCCAAGACTCCAGACAGGAATGTGCCCCATTCTCAGTCTCCACCATAGACCCGAAAGCTGGAAAGCAAAATAAGGCCATAGATTTGCCAGCCCTGGGCCCTGTGATCTTTAAGGTCTGACATCATTGGATTTGGGGAGGCTATGAGATGTTCCTCTGGGAACTCAAAACCCTAAAAGTCTATGGGGTTGTTCTGCAATGGAGCTGCAGAACTCCCTGTGACGGAAAAGAGAAAGGGAAAGAGGGAGAGACAGAGGGAAGGAAGAATACTAATCTAGTATTAAAATTTGTCATTTGAAAACATGCAAGCCCTTGTGATTTTCATCAGGAAACTGTACAAAAAGTAAATTCATAATGTCTTTTAAAAGTTTACATTCCCTTGATTAAAATGTTCTGGCTTTTGAAAGCAAATATGTTCAAAGAGCTGGTGATGCCAAAAGCGCTGGGCACAGTGGTTACAGAAGGAAGGAAGACGGTGCAGCTCAGAACATGGCTCTGCCTATACCTGTGGTTTGACTCAACATTGCTCAGCCTCCCCACTTCATCTGAGGTAACAGCAACAACCATGCCCCCTACACAGGATCACTATGAGATTAAAAGGGTCCCACATGTAGCATAGTGCCTGGCACATGGGGAGTGAAGAGTGAAGGGAGGCAGGCTACAGTTATCATCACCATCATCAAGATCATGACTCTGTCATTAGCAGCATATTTCTATCCGCACGTTAATGCGAAACAGTTTGTTAAAACAGAAAAGTTACACAAAACTGAGGAAGAAAAATAAAGTCAGTCAGCCCAACCTAGTCTTACAAAATTACTTGCTTGCTATTCTTTGGTGTCTGGTTTAGATGCCAGCCAAGAACAGTTGTCACTAACTCTTTTCAATTTGGTGGTGTATCTTATGAAGCAATAGGTGCTTAGACAAAGACACACACATGTTCAGGCTGGTACACAGAAAAGAACTGATCTGATAGAAATGAACATCCTGTGCTTTTAGGTAGAAACAAAGGAGTTTTTCAACAGAGTGAGCTCAGACCTTGTTTTCTGGAGCTTCAGAGGAATACAGCAAGTTAAAATGGTACTTTTTCCTAACAGCTCGCTAGGATAAGCCAATGAAGATGGGTCACACCTGGAAACAACTTCCATCAACCCCTGGCAGGGATAAGAAGTCATTCGTGGATCCCTTTCACAAAGGTAAATACCAAGGAACTTCTGCAGTCTGGAAGGTAGAGCGGCCTACATTCATCTCACGTGACAAGCAGAATGCAAGATGCACCCCTCCATGGATTTCTGTTTTCACTCACAAATCCAGAATGCCCTGGTCAGTTCTATAGCAGAAAACCCAAGCTCACCGGGCACGGTGGCTCACGCCTATAATCCCAGCACTTTGGGAGGACAAGGCGGGCAGATCAGCTAAGGTCAGGAGTTCAAGACCAGCCTGACTGACATGGTGAAACCCCGTCTCTACTAAGAATACAAAAAAATTAGCTGGACATGGTGGTGCATACCTGTAATCCCAGCTACTCGGGAGGCTGAAGCAGGAGAATTGCTTGAACCCAGGAGGCGGAGGTTGCAATGAGCTGAGACTGTGCCACTGCACTCCAGCCTGGGGTACAAGAGCTAAAATTTGTCAAAAAAAAAAAAAAAAAAAAAAAGAGGAGAAGAGAGGAGAGGAGAGGAAAGGAGAGGGGAGGGGAGGTGAGGAGAGCAAAGAGAAAGAAGAGGAGAGGAGAGAGGAGAGGAGAAGAGGGAAAAGAAAATCCAAGGTCAACTCACACTGGATTATAACGTCCGGCACAAAATAAGACACTCAAGCCCATTGAAATTGACTGAACAAACCAACTAAGTACAGCTGGATATAAACACAAGCCCTGTATATAAAAGTCTTGCACAGGGCACATTAGCAGGTTTGAAGCCCACCCTCTCAAGTCAGCTAATCTCTCTGAAACTCTACCCGTCATGGCAAAATCTCCCACATCTGCTACTGAAGCATTTGCTAAAGGAGCTGGCAGGCAAAGGCAGTGCAGTCTGGGCTCATCACAGCTGTCAATGCTAAGGGAACAAGGGTGCAAGGAGTATTTTCACTACATTAAACAACTGACATGCATATTATGTATATGGCTTTGCTGTTGCTGCTGTGAAGGGTTCATGGCATGCAACTTGAGCAAGTAACTACTTAAAACAGCCAAGACAAATAGACGCCCACACTACATCTCTGAACAAAGGAAATTTTACTTAACTTGGCAAAAGTGGTGCCCTGACTCAATTATATTAAAAATGTGAATGGAAAATAATCCAGGTGATTATTTTAACAGAGCTTAAAAATGTTAGATTTAATATTCAGAAATGGACCTAACAACTCCACATATTGAGGATATAGTTTGAGTTTCAACACACACATCCTTAAGAATTCTTAATAAAAAGCAGGAATCAATAAGCTTAATCAGGCCAGCCTTTGGAAGGTAGTCTACCAATACTTTTATTTTTATGTATTTATTTTTTTGAGATGGAGTTTCACTCTGTCACCCAGGCAGGAGTACAGTGGCACAATCACAACTCACTGCAGTCTCGACCTCCCAGGCTCAAGCAGTCCTCCCATCTCAGCCTCCCAAGTAGCTGCGTCTCCACGTGTGCAACGCCACACCTGACTAATTTTTATTTACTTGTTTTTGGTGGGCAAGAGGTGAAGATAGGGTTTCACCATGTTGCCCAGGCTGATCTCAAACTCCTTTACTCAAGCAATCCATTCACCTCAGCCTCCAAAAGTGCTGGGATTACAGGCATGAGCCACCATGCCCAGCCTACAAAATACTTTTAAAAATACATAAAGTACCTTAAGTGTTAGTAATAAAGCAATAAACAGGGTGAAACGTTCCAAAAAGCACAGACAACACAATGAGAATGAGTGTTGAAAAGCAGACTAACGTAATGCTTACTTGACCTGATTTTTTAATTGATTTCTCCATATTCCCTTTATTTAAAATGCATATTTACAGATCCTTCTTTAAAAGAGATATATAACCAGGAGGCAACCTCCCAAAGAAAGGAAAATTTCATTCTCTACCCACAATTACCTCCTGAAGCAGCTTCAACTACTTTTGTTTCAAATCAGTTGGCACCAAATGTGATAGATACACATTTATATTTTAAATTTCACTAACCCATTCCAAAATGTTTTGCAGAATATTTTATTTTACTGTGTTTTCATGATTCAAAACAAAAGGAAGGCATTTTTTGGAAGCTATTAAAATAAACCTCGCTAATTTTCTATAAACTACTCTGAATTGCATACTCTTGCCAAAAGTCATTTGGAAACACACTGTATTTTGCAGCTAGTATTAAACTGTGTGGGTTTCTTTAACATTAAAAAGTACACAACACTATTCAAATGTCAAGTTTACTCTAATAAGGTGTTTTCAAAAACATTAATATTTCTATAACGCAAGCTCAAGAAAGGGAGAAGAGCACTCTTTTTGATGTTTCAGCAATAGGGAAAGCAAAGAGCAAACAAAATCTGCTCTCACAGCTATATTAACATAACGCTAAAAACCAGGTGCACTGAAGTTCCTTCCCTACAGTAATTAACCTCAAAGTCTGTAATTTAAGTAGAAATTACTTTCTGCAGAGTTCCCTACTCCTGGTCCTTAACAGTCCAGAGGCATCAGCATCCCTGGGAACTTGTCTGAAATGTAGACTCTTAAGACTCACCCCAGGTCTCCTGAATCAGAATCTGCATAATTACAGGATCCCCCAGGGACATGTGTTTGAGCAGCATGGCTGTAGAAAAGTATGGCATTAAAAACAAAAGCCTTCCATAAAATATCAAGAGTAAACCAGTTAAAACCAGGCCTCTCAAATGCAGCAGTGATAAAAACCCAACATTACCTTACTGTAATATCCAAATGACAAATTTTGCACACTAAAACTACGAATGTATGGGGCCTGAAAGTATCCCCTGACTTCAAATCAGGGCTGTTCCAAAAAAATAATAAGATGTGATTATCATAAAGGAGATCATTCTAATACTTTGAAGTTTCAGGAAAGTTCCAGGTTAAGTCCACAGTTTAGATAAGCAAATTCATGTGCAAGTTACAAAGATGATCGCTGAGCTATAATGTTGAGTTATTAATGAGTGAGAAAAATGGAGGAAAGATTCTTACTAGATGACAGATCTGTCTTCCTCACTGTACTGTGATTTTTCAAACAGTCATCTGTAATTCTTGACTGTTTAACATCTTTAAGGTTTTGTGCCCTTTTCTCAGGAAAGAAAGAAAAAGAAACATAAAGAATGGGAAATGCTAGTGATGAGAAAAACAGAACTCAGCTCAAAGGGTAGCTGAAGACTGGCACAAAAGTTCTCTACCATGAATAACATCCAAACCTTTCTAAAAGAAGACGCTGTATAGTAAAATCCTCCCTGAACCCTCATACCTTGCCAGACGACCTCCAATACACTACTTCCTTTCTCCCTTCTTGCACCAGCCCAAAAAGAAATGTTTAAGCCTGTCACTGTTCCTCTTACCCTTCTTCTGCCTGCCTCCAGTCTAAACTGCATTTTTGCCTCCTCCTTCTCAAAGAAGCATCCACGTCTCTTGCATGTTCTTTTGAGTCCCACTAGCATCTTTGTTCAGACGCTCATCACTTCACTACCTATGCCATGCAAGTGTACTTCTATTCAGCACTGCAGACAGCCTGCCTGTCTCCCACCTCTCCAAATTAAATCCATCCTGCAGATCCCTGCCAGCATCGTCATCTTAAAATATCTTCCTAAAATATCATCAGAAATGTCATCTGTTGAAAACTTCACTGGGTCCCCATTTCTTAGAGAATAGGGGGGCCAGGTGCAGGGACTCACACCTGTTATCACAGGGCTTTGGGAAGCCAAGGTGGTAGGACCACTTGAGGCCTGGAGTTTGAGATCAGCCTAAACAACATAGTGAGAACCTTCATTTCTCAAAAAAAAAAAAAAAAAAAAAGTTTTTTTAATTAGCCACGTGTGGTGGCATGCACCCCAGTCCTGGCCACTTGGGAGGCTGAGGCAGGAGGATTGCTTGTTGCTCCCAGGAGTTCAAGGATGCAGTGTGTTATACTGAGACACTGCACTCCAACCTGGGCAACAGAGTGAGATCATGTCCCAAAAAAGAGAAAGAGAATAAGGGAGCATTTCTAAATGTGCATGTGACATCAGCCTCACAACCTCTCCTACCTGCCTTTCCATGACTCCCAACACCTACCCTCTGAGCCACTCGCAAACTGTAGTTCACTCGAACCTGCATATTCGAGGTTGCTCAAGCTTGTTGTCTGACCTGCAGTTTGTTACCCAAAGAGAGTTCAATCTTCAAGACCAAGGCCTGCTTCCTCCAGGGAACCTCCTTTGAGCATACAAAACCACAGGGCTCTCCGTGTCCCAAAACTCCTGGGAGAATTCATGTTCGCTGACATTCACTCAGCTTTCTTCTCTTGTACTATTAGGGAGCCACCATAGGTTCCGTCACGGTAATGACTATGTTTTGAAACGTTTTATAACAGCAAACCCAGGAGGGGATCAACAAATACATCAGGGAGTGAGTAATGACTGGCTAACCCTGCAACAAAAGGAATGTCTTCTGAGTTGGTGCTAACACCCCCACCCAAATATTAGGAAATTATTTCTTTTCTGGATGAAAAAGGAAAACGAGATCCCTCAACACGATTTTTTCTGCCAAATGTTACATTTGCAAAACAAGTATAACTCTCACTAATTTCTAAAACTTAGGGCAATGCCAATTATTTTATTCCAAAAGCAGAGATGAATCTTACTTCCTAAAACAGCCTCTAAAATATGTAAGTGCTGGGACACCATGTATCTGTAAAGGTCTCACAAAGTACCTGGGATGTAGTAAGTGACCAACAAATATTTGTTGAATAAATGGATGGCGGTTTCCTTTTGCTTTGATCCATTTCTCATACAAAGAGACTCCAGTAAGCATAGAACTAAAGTTCCCAAATGAAAATAGAAGAGTTAGGCCGGGCGCAGTGGCTCAAGCCTGTAATCCCAGCACTTTGGGAGGCCAAGACGGGCGGATCACGAGGTCAGGAGATCGAGACCATCCTGGCTAACACGGTGAAACCCCGTCTCTACTAAAAAAATACAAAAAACTAGCCAGGCGAGGTGGCGGGCGCCTGTAGTCCCAGCTACTCGGTAGGCTGAGGCAGGAGAATGGCGGGAACCCGGGAGGCGGAGCTTGCAGTGAGCTGAGATCCGGCCACTGCACTCCGGGCTGGGCGACAGAGTGAGACTCCGTCTCAAAAAAAAAAAAAAGAAAATAGAAGAGTTGCAGAAACTCGGTAAAGAATCAGCTCTAAGCAGAATTTACCTCCTCACCCATTTCTTTTCCCATTCCCCAAAAGCAAATTTCATTTACTTATGAGGTTCTTTAGAAGATGCAAATTTAAATGAAAAAGCATCACTATACTGTGAATGACCAGCATGCCTTTGGACTCTTGCCATAAGCACACACTTGCCATAAAGCATAACATAATCCATAACACTTGCCATAAAGCACACATATTAAATGCAAACAAAATGTAGAAAATTCACTACCAAAACATGTGATCTTAGTTACTTAATGAGGAATAGGTATCTTTGAAAGAGGTGTACACGTAGGAAATGCAGCAAACACTACACACTTTTTTAAAGCATACATCAACACATGCTTGTGTATATGATACACAATTATATATTGTCAACCTAAAGGAAGCTAGGGCAAAATTAATATAAGTCAAGAGTTTATTTGAGCCAAGCTTGAGGATTGCAACCCAGAAGCATAGATTCAAGCTGCCCTGAATAATACTCCAAGAAGCAGCGGTTACAAGTGGATTTTTAGGCCAGGCAAGGTGGCTCACACCTGTAAACCCAGCATTCAGGAGGCCGAGGCAGGCAGATTGCTTGAGCCCAAGAGTTCAAGACCAGCCTGGGCAACATGGTAAAACACAGTCTCCACAAAAAAATACAAAAACTAGCCAAGCATGGTGGTGCATCCCTGTAGTCCCAGCAACTCAGAAGGCTGAGGCAGGAGGATTGCTTGAGCCTGAAGGCAGAGGTTGCACTAAGCCAAGATGATGCCACTGCACTCCAGCCTGGTTGACAGTGAGACACTGTCTCAAAAAAAAAAAAAAAAAGTGGATTTTAAAGGTGAAAGAGGGGGACAGACAGTGGACTGACACACAGTTGTGAAGAATTTTCACTACTTTACAAAAATAACATAGATTAGTGATTTGCCATACACTACAGCTACAGGGTGTGGGTTATAGTGTCATTAAAAGGTTAATTTATACCTACTTGTGGCAATAGCAAGCAGTTTCAAGAGACAAATATGTAAGCCATGCATGGTGGCACATGCCTGTAGTCACAGCTACTCAGGGAGTCCAGGCAAGAGGACAGCCTGAGCCCAGGTGTTCAAGGCTGCAGTGAGCTATATGATCTGATCATGCCACCGCACTCCAATCTGGGTGACAAGAGGAAGACCATGTCTCAAAAAATTAGTAAATAAAAGAGACTACATAGCTAAAGTGGGAAGTAAGGTGTTACTGCTCTCATTTTAATGTCTCTCTGGGCCTGATCATCAAAAGAACTTGAAGCCGGTTACAGTGGCTCACGCTTGTAATTCCAGCACTTTGAGAGGATGAGGCAGGTGGATCACTTGAGCTCAGGAGTTTGAGATCAGCCTGGCCAACATAGTGAAAGCCCGTCTCTACTAAAAATACAAAAAATTAGCAAGGCATGGTAGCGGTCGCCTGTAACCTCAGCTACTCAGGAAGTTGAGGCAGGAGAAAATCACTTGAACCGAGATGGCACCACTGCACTTCAGCGTGGGCGACAGAGCGAGACTGTCTCAAAAATAAATAAAAAATAAAAGGACTTGTATTCCTCAAATAAAAGTTATTTTCTTGTTACCAATTGTAAACCTGTTTTTAATGTTGATATCAACTGACAATATCAAACATAAGACAGTACCTTTGAAATCAAAGTAAATAAAAATGATCCAAAGCTTTAAAATGAGGAATATAGGCCAGGTGCAGAGACTCACACCTGTAATCCCAGCACTTTGGGAGGCTGAGGTGGGCGGATCACTTGACCTCAGGAGTTTGAGACCAGCCTGGCCAAGATGGAGAAACCCCATCTCTGCTAAAAATAGAAAAAAATTAGCCAGGTGTGGTAGTGGGCACCTGTAATTCCAGCTACCCAGGAGACTGAGGCAGGAGAATTGCTTGAACCCAAGAGGCAGAGGTTGCAGTGAGCCGAGATCGCGCCACTGCACTCCAACCTGGGTGATACAGCAAGACTCCATCTCAAAAAAATAAAAAAAAAATCTATTTCTACATGGTTCTATAGCTTGTATTCTTAATGGAGCAAGAAAGCCTGTAATAAATACCTTTGCAAATACAGAACATTCAGCAGATGGAATCTGAACTTTAAAATATGGCCTTAACGTGTTACTTTACCAAAATTACTTCTCATTCATACCCAGGCATCTTGGAAAGCTATATCCATTTACACAGCAAATGAGCAGTTTGTAGAACCACGCGACACACCAAAAACAGCTGACACATCTCCTTGGATTTAAAACAAAGTCATCCCAGCATCTCATTTTCATCCTACCATAGCCTTATCTAATTCTTTAATGTTCTCTTTACTTTGATGAGGAATTTAATTATAAACAAACAAAAAAAAGAAAATACATCTATAAACGCTTACCCCACAACTAATAACAATTAGGTATTATGTTAGTTATAACATGTTTAACCTTGTTCTCATCAGTGTTCATTTAATGTTTTACCTTTTTTCACTTGGCCTATTATAACCATGCTTCACTCTGCTATATAGTCTCTATAGCCATTAAACGGCTGCATGTTGTTTCTTCTAATGAATAAACTCTAATGAATAATAGTGAAGTGGCTGATTGCACCATTTTCCTGTTGTTGAACTTCTGAAGTTATTCTAATGGCTTCAGAAATTTTAAAATGTAGGACTGAATATCTTTACCCATAATTTCAATTCCCTAGGGATAACTAGTATTACAGAGGACTGCAAGGGCATGAACATTTTTGTAGATCCTGATAATCATGCCAAATTGCTGTTCTGAGAAGATGCAGTCTTTTACACAAAATCACCAACATCAAAATGTACCCGGCCACTGGGACTTTGCAGTGTCAGGTACGTTAATCATTTTTGGTTTTGCCAATTTAACAGGATATAGGATAATATTTTAAATTTTGAGAAAAGCACTGAAGACTAGGTTTATTGAGTGCTTTTCTGCAGCTTTTTACCAATTAATTCCCTCCTTTGTGAACTGCCCACTTGGGTCCTTTGAGCAAACATCCACGGGGCACTTAACGTTCTTCTCATAAATTTGATGGAGTCAAAGTGCCTCATAAGTGCTTTGCATGTTCAATTAGAAGCTTTCATAATATGAAAGAATAACAGAGACTTAATTCCATCACTGATCAGTTGGATAAATGTTCAGAAGTAAACCAACATATCACTACCCCCAAGGACTCCCACCTCTGGGAAATAAAATGTGCTTTACTTTAAGCCAGTGGCTCTCCAAGTTACTGAACACAGTCCACATTTCTCACCCATCACTACTTTCCACTAGAACAAACTCAGTGATAAAAATGAACTATCACCACGTAAACAAGAGGGGAGAAAATACACACCTATTTAGAAACAGTCAAAAATGATTCATATTTTAACAGCAAAACATACCTGACTTCAATTTTCATTATTAGGAAATTATAACTCCAAGCAGTGTTGATGCTAAAAACACAGCACTACATCCTGTAGAGTTGGCCAAAGAACTCACAACTGCATGGAGTCCCCTTTTAGGCAAAGCTTGGCTTCTAAAATCAAGGTTAAGGTTAAGACAAAATTATCCTTGAAAATTACTTAAATAGCACACACAGTAAGCACATGTGGTTTTCTGAGTGCTGCATTACCTTTCACAAAGCCTAACCCTGGCAATTTTCCTGCAGCGTTAGAAGAGATTGCTGTTTCTACAGTTGAATACCAGAAGAAACGCATTTCTGTATTTAAGGAGACGTTGCATGAAAAAAATATATATTGCTAATTATTTTTAAGCAAACATTTAGACTTGAATTAGTATAAGTTAAATGCAAATGATACAATGCAACTGTAAACTGATGATAAAGACAAATAAATTAATTTATAATTTAAAACAAAAGCAGCAATTGAAAACCACAACCAACTCAACACTACACTGATCTTACACCAATAAAACATCCTTCTCACAATCGGCTTGAATTAGAACTACCTGCATGCACATATGTCATTGCTTTGCAATCCTGCCAAGTACTAAGTGACATCCAGACTTTAGAATACTGAACTGAAATCATCAATGAAATCTAGCAATTTCACTGGTATCTGTATTTGATATACTTTTTCATTTACAGACACCAAATTTCAGTGACTCCTGGAAGTTTACCTAGTTATGAAGATGTACGGAATAGTAGAACCCAGTGGAGGATTAACATCAACACTCAAGGTTTCTCAGTTGTGCTCTGAAAGTCACTGCTTTGAAAACAAGTGCCAAACAGAGGAAACAAAAAACATGAGCAAAAGTGGAGATTTTTTAGTCACAAATCCTTTCAATTTGGAGACTTACACAACATAGAAACAGCATAGAACCCAACATTTCAAGTTCATATGACAGAGCAGCTGCTCAAAATACAGCAGCACTCTAAATTTACGTGTTATTGAACCCAGATTGACCACCCAAAAGAACAAATCAGCCAGGCATGGTGGCTCACACCTATAATCCCAACAGTTTGGGAGGCTGAAGCAGGAGGAATGCTTGAGGTCAGGAGTTGAGACCAGCCTGGGCAACAAAGCGGGACCTCATCTCCACAAAAAAACTAGCCAGGTATAGTAGTGTGTGCCGGTAGTCCCATCTTTAGAGGCTGAGACAGGAGGATGGCTTTAGCCCAGGAGTTTGAGGCTGCAGTGAGCTGTGATGCACGACTGCACTCCAGCCTGGACATCAGAGCAAGACCCTATCTCAAAACACAAACAAAAAGAAAGGACAAGTCTCCTTACAGGACCAAGCCTGGGCAGGCAGGCCGCCAGTTCAAGGTGCCCTTCGTCCAAACAATCTACCACAAGAGATATATGTGTGAGAGAATGAAGGGAATTGGGTGCAAATATAAAGGAAAGCAAAGTAGATGAAGTATTGCTATGAGAGTTTGTCACTTACTGTCTAGAGAAACCAAAGAAGTGGAGGGAACTCTCTCAGTTTTTAACCACACAAATTTGTACAGAATCAAGATGTAAACAGAAATCTGTAGGTATTATTCTAGAATTTAAAAGACATATCATAAGAACTCTTGACCCACATCTCAAGAAGCAATAAGCAAAGCTATCATCCTCACCACCTTCATGCTTTTCAATGAATAACTTTGTTCATTTTCCAAAGTGATACATTACCAGGCATGGTGGCTTACACCTGTAATCCCACAACTTTGAGAGGCCAAGGCAGAAGGATCATTTGAGCTCAGGAGTTCGAGATCAGCCTGAGCAACACAGCAAGACCTCGTCTCTACTAAAAATTTATATATACAATGCTATAGGCTCATGGTTGAAATTTTGGAAAAGCATGAAGCCAATAAAATTCATCCGTAACTCTGATCAAAAAAGAATTGATCAGTTAGGCAGCCAAGAACCCTGGAAGAAAGTGAGAATATAATTTTGGAACTAGTAATAAGAAGACAAGGGAGCAATAAATCCAGCAGGACACCATCTCTAAGCTCTAGAGAACTAATTTTGACAAGTCCAAGAAAAATATACCTCAGACACCTACAAGAGGATTACTGTTTATGTGGCACAGGAGACACGAACATATGACAATCTGAGAAAGACAGAATGGCATGATCTGAAACAATAAATCTGACTGGCTGTGGAGCTCAGTTTTTAAAACAGCAGATCTATACACTTTAGGGGCCAGCACAAGGCCAAGGAGGAAACAAAAATGTGGTATGAACCACAGGGAACTTTGTCAGAAGACAAATCCAGAATTAGCTGAAGTTCTTGAACAATTTTTTTTTCTTTTTTTTTTTTTAGTAAGCAGAGGAAGAAGAGCAAGGTTTTAAGCTATATTTGGGGCCAGGAAAAGATAAGCTACAGATAGAATATAGCTCCTATTAACTAATCACATGTTTTCTTGGTCTTTCACAACAGAAGAATCTTAAAACTAATGGAGGAACAACATTGTGAGCAGAAAATTAGAAGCCTCCTCCCTCTGAATTCCACCATTGGTGGAAGAAAATTAAGTGAGACTATTTCCAAGTTTTTCAGTAGCTTTTTTTTTTTTTTTTTTTTTTTTTTGAGACAGATGTCTCGCCCTGTCACCCAAGGCTGGAGTGCAATGGCGCAATCTCGGCCACTGCAAACCTCCACCTCGTTCCCAGAGTTCAAGAGATTCTCTCTGCCTCAGCCTTCCTGAGTAACTGGGATTTTACAGGCACTGCACTTACATCTGGTTATTTTTTTTTTTTTTTTTGTATCTTTGTGGAGACGGAGTTTCACCATGTTGGCCAGGCTGGTCTCAAACTCCTGATCTCGTGATCCACCCGCTTTGGCCTCCCGAAGTTCTGGGATTACAGGCGTGAGCCACCACACCTGGCCTTCAGTGGTCTTATGTCATTTCCCGGCTTTGGAACCTTCGAACACCCCTGCCTGCTCACAAAGCAGGAACATTTTCCTGTGTGACAAAGGACTCTATACTCAGTCCTTCAAGCCCCTTCCCTCCACCTTCCTCTTCCCCTGGTGGACTCAGCCAGCACTGCCTCAGATGTCAATTTCCCTGGCTGGTCTCTAACTCACCATCAGGCTGAGAGGAGTTAAGATGGCCTTCCCTGCAGCCCCATGTCCTCATATATGTGTCTCCTACTCCATTTCCACCTTTGCAAACATTTTATACAACATCTCTCTCCCTGGACAGGGGGCTCTTAGAGGACATCCTCACAGCGCAGCACCAGGTATACAGTAGATGCTCATTAGACATTTGGATAATTTTTATTTTTTAGAGACAGGGTCTCACTCTGTCACCCAGGCTAGAATACAGTGGTGCAATCACTGCAGTCTCAAACTCCCAAGCTCAACCAATCCTCCCACCTCAGCCTCCTGAGCAGCTGGAACTATAGGCATGCACTACAACAGTCAACTAATTTTTTTTTTTTTTTTTTTTTTTTTTTTTTTTTTTTTTTTTTGGTAGAGATGGGGGTTTTGCTTTGTCGCCCAGGCTGGTCTTGAACTCCTGGGCTCAAATGATCCTCCTGCCTCAGCCTCCCAAAGTGTTGGGATTACAGGTGTGAGCCACCTCACCCAGGCAATCATTTGTTAATTAATCAACTGATCTCCTGAGGAATGATGGTGAATCTACGAAAGAAACCAGAAAATTAAGATGAGCACTGCCCTCCCTCCTGCAAAGAGGCCTTTGGGAAAGAGACTGCTGCTGAGTTACCACTACATCCATGGCTCTTGAGTTAGAGCTTTATCCTCCAACAGCCTTCAGAGGTACCACTGTCCCTCCGTGTCCGGGAGGGATTAGTTACAGGACCCCTGCGGATACCAAAATCCAAGGATGCTTAAGTCCCTGATAAGAAATGGCACAGCATTTGCATATAACCTCTTATATACTCTAAATCAGCTCTAAATCACTGATAATACCTAATACAAAACTCACTAAGCTCCAAGGCAATGTGTGTGGCTTTAGGCAAGACATTTAAGCTTGTGGTATCTCGAGGTGCTCATCTGTAAATGGACAGGGGAGATAGGGAGGAAGGTTGCAAGAGGAGAGTTGCAGTCTGCCGGATTCTAAATCCCTCGGGCCAAGGACAGAAAAGAGCAAGGACAGAAACCAGCAAAGGCTCGTTCAAATCCACTTGTCTGGCAAGTAGTCGGCAATTTCACCGTGCTGCCTTAACCATCAGGTTCTCAGCTTTAAGAACTGAGCATCATGAATGAAGGGGAACATACTTGGCCTGTGTTGCTAAATGGCAAACATGAATTAACAAGGGGGAAAATGCAGCAACAATCAGGCCAACAGAGCATTTTTCAATAAGAAATGTTATCCCTTAGAATTGGCTGCCTTGAAAGGCGCCAAGTGCATGGCCACAGACAATATCCTTCAGCAGATACATGGTGGAGGAAAATTTCTACACTATTTAGAAGGTCTACACATTTAGAAGGGACCTCTTAAGTTCCTTTCAACTCTAAAATCTATTTTACGAATTACATGACTAAGAAATATACTACATGTATGCTGAAAAGATGTAAATGACAAATTATGTTTTAAATAACATTAAGAGCTTGCCAAAAAAAAAGAGCTTGCTGTTTAAAATACCTGGTATGATTAAATAAATCTCATTTCACCTATCGTTTCCTCAACATGAGGTAGACTAGTATTTTTGTTCACAAAGGACTGACAAACAGCAGCTAATTGAGAAAGTTGTCAGATTCCGACTTAGAAAAATCTAGCATCCTTCAGCATACATAGTATATTTAGTCGTTCAGTATTAATATGTTAAAAGTTACAGTCACCATCCAAATAAACTAAAGCAGGCCGGGCACAGTGACTCATTCCTGTAATCCCAGCACTTTGGGAGGCTGAGGTGGGCAAATCACTTGGGGTCAGGAGCTTAAGAGCAGCCTGGCCAACATGGCGAAACCCTGTCTCCACTAAAACTACAAAAAAATCAGCCAAGTGGTGCACACCTGTAATGCCAGCTACACGAGAGGCTGAGGCAGGAGAATCGCTTGAATCTGGTAGGCAAAGGCTGCAGTGAGCCAAGATCATGCCACTGCACTCCGGCCTGGCCGAAAGAGCTAGACTCCATCTCAAAAAATAAAATAAAATAAAATAAAGCAGCTATGCAGATATCACCAGCTTTTAAATTTTCTTCAAGAAACTCTCTGGATTCAGTCCTTCTGTGAAAAAAGATGCATTACCTGACACGCACAGGCAGGCAGTGGAAGACATTCATTAGCTGGAACATTTCAATAGCATAGCATGCAAAACTGCAAATGCCATCTAGACAAGATCCATGCCTGGAGACATCCAACATGGCACTTTCAAGGAGACATGCCCATTTCAAAGTCCTACACACGGGCGAACTCCTTGGTGATTTTCTTGGGTCTGTTTTCTCTGAGTCCCTTCTAGCTCTAGATCTAAATGCTCGGGAGTAAACAATGACAGTAATGCCACCGAGTGGCAACTGAAGTCAACTGTGACTCTCTACCATTCCCCATCCTATTCTACTTCCCTCCATCATTTTCTTTCCCTGGAAGATGCATTATACCTGCCGGTAATCCCCATGGAAACTACTGTGAATTTCATTTTAACTCTGATTCTTTTGTACGAATGGTTTTAAAATTGCTAAGACTTACTGTATTAAAAAAATTAATTTGCTCTTGACACAACTAACCTCACAAACTAATCACCAAACACCCTCCTGGTTTTCCATTTCTACCTCTTGACCTGAATGCTCTTTACCATGGAGATGTGGAGAGCACTGGCTTTAAGTCCAAGTACTGGTTTATGGTAGATGTCTTGGAGATTTATCTCAATAGCCCTCTCAAAACACGTCTGTAATGATGTTGAACATAAAATAACAATCTACATAATAAGGTGCAGAAGCACTTCCTTTGCACTATTAATAAATTTTTGTTGGCAATATTTTCTAGGGATAAACATCTAATTATTACAAGCCCATAATCAGCTAAATGTCTTATAAGCGTGACATTCAGGAATTATTTCTTGGAGGTCATCAGGAGTCACCATAGGAGGAAATCGTGCCCTGCTGTTAAAACTCTACCGGAATTCATTAATAAAAACACTGCGGCCAGGTGCGGTGGCTCAAGTCTGTAATCCCAGCACTTTGGGAGGCGGAGACGGGCGGATCACGAGGGCAACAGATCGAGACCATCCTGGCTAACATGGTGAAACCCCGTCTCTACTAAAAAATACAAAAAAAAACTAGCTGGGCGAGGTGGCGGGCGCCTGTAGTCCCAGCTCCTCAGGAGGCTGAGGCAGGAGAATGGCGTAAACCCGGGAGGCGGAGCTTGCAGTGAGCTGAGATTCGGCCACTGCACTCCAGCCTGGGCAACA
>NW_016803270.1:6958-34029 GCF_001698545.2 Rhinopithecus bieti | reverse complement strand
AAAAAAAAAAAAAAAAAACACTGCTTGGTAGAAAAGTCATCTTTGGTCTTCTATTTTATCCCCAGGGACAATAATATGCCCTTTCTTTTCTCTTGCCACAGTTTTTTACAGAAGCTGTACTTTTTATCATAAAAGGTGGGGAAGCTGCCATTCAAAATTGCTGTTATTTTCCTATTCTGTTTCTCTGGATAAAACAAGACTTCTAAACTAACAAAGGACAATAATCAGCGCGGAGGCAAGATACGCTGAAATAAGGAAATGCTGAAAACCAACATTCACCATGCCACACATAAAAAGCAGCTGGAACTCAACGTGAAAGCTAAACCTCAAGATATGACTTCACACAGCTATAACGGGAAACATAAAAGCAACTTGGGATTTCCTCTATTTGAAGGGATGCATTTCCGTTTACTTTGTACTTTCCTTGAACTTGAGGCAGGACATCACTCTCTCATCCCACGCTTCTCAGCTCAGGCTCGGTGTCCAGAAAAAGCTCTGTGCCTCTGGGGACCTGGGGCACCCCTCCCCCCTCCAGCCCACTGGAGCACCAACATGTGCAGAGGCTCACACGAGCATAAATCAAGGCATAAATCAAGGGATGTGGCTGACATTAAGCATTGCTGAGAGCCTGCACAGCTGCAGACGCTGCTCACGAGGTAAAAGAGATATTCCTCTGCAGGAGGCAGCTGTGGTATTTCACTTGCCCCTCTGACCAGGACCCATGCAGTCCTCGGAAGAGCTGGGTGCTCCCTAGGGCAACTGGTATTTCCTGTCGGCTCTTTGGTCACTTCTCATTCTTTTTTACTGGTTTCTGGTGGTTTCCACATTTGGACAAATAGAGCAGAATAAAGAGGTCCACCAGATTTCAGCTTTCACAGCTGAGGCTTGGTTTAAAAGGAAAATGAACAAAAGAAAACTTACAAAACCAACAGCCTGACGGTACTCTTAGGAAAAGGTTAGTATGGTTCTGTATGAATGGTAGGTGACAGCTGGATCTGATTCTCTAAATACACCAGGCCTTTTCCTACAAGACTTTATAGTAAATTATTTGTTCTTAAATTCAGGTGGGGCCTCTGGGAGGAAAAGGTGAGGGCAGAAATTAATTAACAATTTCCAACTGTACCGTGCTGAGCACTATACACAGAGTATAAAAGACACAAAATATTGCCCCCGACCTAGAATGCACAGCTCTGTGGGGTGAGACAGACAAATGCCTGAACCAATGAGAGAACACTGCGCTCTATCAGATAATCCAGAACTGAACTGAATGGTCCAAATAATCACAAACATGCAGACAGCAGTGGAAATGTTCTTGAACGTTTTAGACAAACAGAACTGTATAATTAATAGATTTTTTCCCTTCACAGAACATAAACATTCTGAAAAGTAGTACCTAATTCTGGCACCTACTGAGAAATGGTGACACAGCTGCAATGATTTTTTAGATATTTTTAACTCATAAAGAGAACAGAGTAAGGAAGTGCACTTTGACCCAATTTTAACCATCTGTAATTTTTTTCTTCCAATCGCCCTAACTGGCTTCTAGACCCAAGTGCTAATATGACTGCAAAAGGAAAGTTGCCAACAAATTACGGAGGCCTGATTTAAGGACAGCATGTAACCTAAACACATTGCAGTCAAGCAGTGTGTATGAAGAGAGCTATACCTGTAAGGAAAGACTGAAGTTCTAAGACAGCAGAGGCAGAATCCAGCCTCCTCCACTGGGCACTGGAGCAAAGTTTTAAAAATGTTACCCAGGGAATCTTGACAGGGGACTGCAACATGCTCAGAGGCAGCCAGAGGTGCTCAACCAACCTGAGGGCACATCAAAAAATCTCCATGAGAACTCTCCACCCTTCATAATCCCAAAATGTTAAAATCAACTCCACATCCATTCTTTTTAAATAACTTTAATCCTCACAATGACATCAAAACATTTTAAGCACTAACCACTCCACTTTTGGTTGATCGAAAGACTTAACAGTAGGCATTATTTCCTCTACACATAAAACACTGTTACCTCTACCCAGCAACTTACAGGGATTAATTTATTTTTCTCCCATACCCACTCTACACCAACTTTACTCCAAGAAGTCAGAATATACAAACATCAGGAAAGTTTTTTTGTTTTTTTTTTTTTTTTTGAGACTGAGTCTTGTTCTGTCACCCAGGCTGGAGTGCAGTGGCATGATCTTGGCTCACTGCAGCCTCCCCCTCCCAGGTTCCAGCAATTCTCCTGCCCCAGCCTCCCAGGTAGCTGGGATTACAAGCATGCACCACCACACCCAGCTAATTTCTGTATTTTTAGTACAGACGGGTTTCACTATGTTGGCCAGGCTGGTCTTGAACTCCTGACCTCAGATGATCCACCTGCCTCGACCTCCCAAAGTGCTAGGATTACAGGCATGAGCCACCGTGCCTCACCAAGGTTTTAAATCTTATTTACTTTAAAACATTTCTTATTTACTTTAAAACATTTTAAGACGTGTTTGTCAGGGTGTCAAACCTTAAGATTTAGTTGAGTCAAGTTGAATGTATTTTAATCCAAGGGACAATAGGTAAAAAGCATTAATTTGGGAGTATAACACACTGAATGACGCCACTCTCATCTAGAAACTGGGTTTCTAAATATGATCTCTAAAATACACTTATTTGAATTTCTAAATATTTCTGATTGGCCTCCATTTTTATTTGGAATAGTTTTGCCTCAGGATGTATTTTAATTATTTAAGAATATTAGTCCTCTTGCATATTTATAATAAAAACAAGTGATTATACAGTTTTATCACAAAATATAATCAACCACATCATAAAACTTTAGAAAGAAAACAGGGAGAACAACCCATAATCCCATTACTCCAAAGCAAATACTATTATTGGCTTTAGTACACTGCCAAATCACCTAGCGCATTTTCTTTTCTAACTATTTGGAAGCAGACTATATATGTAACAGCAACTCATTAAGTGGTTTTTCAAACTTTCACAGTTTTTATAACTATCATTCTATCATTTAAAATCAGTACTCTAGGCCAGGTACAGTGTCTCATGGCTGTAGTCCCAGTACTTTAACAGGCTGAGGCAGGAGAATCATTTGAGCCCAAGAGTTTGAGATCAGCCTGGGCAACATAAAGAGACCACATCTCTACTAAAAACTTTTTTAAAATTAGCCATAGTGGTGCACGCCTGTAGTCCCAGCTACTTGGGAGGCTGAGGCAGGAGGATTGCTTGAGCTGGGGTGGTGGAGGCTGCAGTGAGCTATGACCACACCACTGTACTCCATCCTGGGTGATAGAGAGACCTTGTCTCAAAAAATAAAATAAAAAATCAGTATTCTAAAAAGTTAATAGTATTCCAAGTCATAAAATATAAATAGCAATACATAAAAAGTAAATAAATGTGAGACAGAAGGAGAAAAAAAGACCCACGTTTTAGAATCTTTCACATTCCCCAGTGAAGATCTGAATACTAACAAGAGTAGGGCAAAGCGGAGATAAACACTCTCCTGGTATTTTCCAACATACTTGGGTTTTTTTTGTTTTTTTGTGTGTTTTTTTTGTTTTTGTTTTTGTTTTTGAGACAGAGTCTCGCTCTGGTTGCCCAAGCTGGAGCTCACTGCAACCTCTGCCTTCCAGATTCAAGCGATTCTCCTGCCTCAGCCTCCCAAGTTAGGATTACAGGCATGTGCCACCATGCCAGGCTAATTTTCGTATTTTTAGTAGAGACAGGGTTTTGCCATGTTGACCAGGCTGATCTCGAACTCCTGACCTCAGGCGATCTGCCCGCCTCAGCCTCCAAAAGTGCTGGGATTGCAGGCGTGAGCCACTGCACCCAGCCCCAATATACTTTTTTAAGGATTTTCTTCCCCTTTCTCTCCTCATGTCTTCATTTCTTCTCATCTTGTAGAAGGCTGGGAAAGTTAAATATCCCCATACTGTCAAGCAGAAACATCACTGTTCATCAGCGCGAAACCTCCCTGTCGTGATGTACAACAGTCATTTTTGTAGCATTCACTCCCATTTTCACCTCTCAATGTCCTCTTTGAAAAGTTAGTGCCAGAAATCTCATCACTAGTTAAGTTTCCTCCCTGCCTTAGACTGCTGGAAATGGCTAAAAAGGATACTGGAATGTATTTAAATTAACTTATAGGAACAAACATTAAACTGATTACTTAATATATGTGCTGCAGAAAAATTATATACATATACTACTAGACAAAGAGTTCTAAGGACTGTTACAGGGAAAATAATTGCTAATGCCTCATGCAGGAATGTCATTAATCTTTCAGTCTATGCAAAGCTATCTGAGATGTTGTTATACTTTTGTTTAAACACACAAATGAGATACAACTTTATCTTTTAAAAAATAAATGGTTTTTCGGCCGGGCGCGGTGGCTCAAGCCTATAATCCCAGCACTTTGCGAGATGCGGCCGGATCACGAGGTCAGGAGATAGAGATCCATCCTGGCTAACCGGTGGAAACCCCGTCTCTACTAAAAAATATCAAAAAGCTAGCCGGGCAATGGTGGCGGGCGCCTGTAGTCCAGCTACTCGGGAGGCTGAGGCAGGAGATGGCCGTAAACCAGAGAGCGGAGCTTGCGGGAGCTGAGATCCCGCCATCTGCACTCCGCCTGGTGACAGGAGCGAGACTCCGTCTCAAAAAAAAAATAAATAAATAAATGGTTTTTTAAATCTCAAAAAACCTCAATATCCAAAAACCTGCACATGTATCACACATTTATGCTTTTGAAACCCCAGAAATATAAAGCTACAATTTTATGTCCTTAATTTTGCATTTTGCAATTTGTACTCTTGAAGTACAGAACAACCTTCTTGAAGTAAAAGCATTTTTTGCATTTTTTTTTTTTTAGAAAGAGAAAGAGGCCAGGCACAGTGGCTCACATCTGTAATCCCAGCACTTTGGGAGACTGAGGCAGGCAGATTGCTTGAGCCCAAGAGTTAGAGACCAGCCTGGGCAACACGGCGAGACTATGTCTACAAAAAAAAATTAGCCAGGCATGGTGGTGCACGCCTGTAAGTACCAGCCATTCAAGAGGCTGAGGTGGGAGGATTTGCCTGAGCCCAAGCGTTCAAAGCTACAGTGAGCCGAGATCACGTCACTAACGTGCATTTATAAGGCACAAACAGGACAGGCTCATGTGACGGCCTTGTAAGACACGGGTGGACCGTGTGGACAGAGAGGAATTTATCTAGACATTAGGAAACTTCTGAATTTCACTCCATGTAACATTCCAGAGAAGAAAAAAAAATTAACATTATACATTGCTCTTCAAACTATTTTATACAGAACCCTAGTTCAAAGAAGCACTTTGTATGTCCCCCTGAAAGTGTAGGACCAGTTGATGTAGTTATGTGTCATCTCTTGGGTGATAGAGTAAGACCCCGTCTCAAAAAAGGAACAGTGTCTTCCCTGCATTCCTCCCCACCCTGCACATCTTCCTCTTCTTCACTCATGTGTGTGGTAAAGCCGATAATCAGTGAAGTAATATCAACAGACAGGGGCAGACATACAAACGAAATCACATATGAAATACAGAACTCTGACAATTTACTTTTTCCCATACAAAGGCCGAGTCAATAAAAGCTCACCCAGGCCGGGCGCGGTGGCTCAAGCCTGTAATCCCAGCACTTTGGGAGACCGAGACGGGCGGATCACGAGGTCAGCAGATCGAGACCATCCTGGCTAACACGGTGAAACCCCGTCTCTACTAAAAAAATACAAAAAACTAGCCGGGCGAGGTGGCGGGCGCCTGTAGTCCCAGCTACTCCGGAGGCTGAGGCAGGAGAATGGCGTAAACCCGGGAGGCGGAGCTTGCAGTGAGCTGAGATCCGGCCACTGCACTCCAGCCCGGGTGACAGAGCGAGACTCCGTCTCAAAAAAAAAAGAAAAAAAAAAAAAAAAAAAGCTCACCCAGCTAACTCACCTCTTTAGGCTTCACCCATGAGGCTCTATGGAAGCTCCACCTTGCAAATATTCTCAGCTGATGAGCCCACTGCCAGTGCCCCACCCCAAGGTCAGAGTTTCCACTACATGTTATTTATTCTCATGATGACTCTTCCTATCAACTATTTTGTGTTCTGGCCAAAGCTTTGACCCATAACTACTGACTAAAAGTGGTCAACAGATGATGAAGGACTAGCCCAAAGAAACAAAGAAATATATCCCACTAGATGTTAAAATACACATTTTACAGCATCTAGGCCCCATAAGAGAAATAGCAAGGAGGCTCTTAGGGATGGCAGAAGTCCGCTGACATTTTGAACAGCCTTATAAACAACAGTGCCACCTGGGAGGACCGACCAGCAATTTTATGAATGGCAAATGCAAGTAACCACAGTCCCAGGCATGTTATTACATCTGGGGATTAGAAAGAAGTGGAATGTGTCTGCCAGCGTATGACAGGGACAGATCTCCATGAGATCCACACAATGATCCAATTAATGTTTCTATTTAAGAACTCTGTAAACAGCCACTTAAAATTTATCCACTCCTAACACTTACTGCTTACTAGGGGCCTTTTAAAAACTGAAAAATGAGTTTTAGGATCCTACATATATTTCTTTTCCTATATATACGTATAGATTTGGTTTCTGGAAGGCCAAAAATGGCATGCAGAGTTCAAAGCGATCATTATTTCAGGTAGATCAAACAAAAAAACTGATAGACAGTTGCAATGCTCTAAACACATGTTATCTAAAATGACTAGTCTAAAAATTAGCACCAGCTCAAAAGTCACGTAACCAGAAAACTGCTAGATCTTTTACATCTTTTGTCAATCCTTGCAGACTTAGCAAAAATCCCTATGAATCTACTGCACACCAAGAATACAAAGATGAGCTGGGCGCAGTGGCTCACGCCTGTAATCCCAACACTTTGGGAGGCCGAGGCGGGCGGATTACGAGGTCAGGAGTTGGAGACCAGCTGACCAACATGGTGAAACCCCAACTCTACTAAAAATACAGAAATTAGCTGGGTGTGGTGACATGCACCTGTAATCCCAGCTACTCAGGAGGCTGAGGCAGGAGAATCGCTTGAACCCAGGAGGCGGAGGTTTCAGTGAGTCGAGATCGCGCCACACTGCACTCCAGCCTGAGCAACAGAGCAAGACTCCATCTCAAAAATAATAATAATAATGATTCCAAAATGGCAGAATCTCGAGGAAAGACAAAGTACTAATCAGATAACCAGATGAAGTTACCAACGTCCATAAGAAGGTGAGCAGCCAAGCAAGAATTGTCAAGGAAACTGCTAAGGGCAGATGCTCTTCACAGCTGGTCTCAGTAAGGCTGGAGAGCATTTGAGCAGCAGCACAGACAATGCTGCAGAGAGGTACTCAGCATTTTTATATCTCACTAAAGATGGAAGCAATCCCTGAAGACTGAAAAAGCACATTACACGTGTAAGTCTTGAAGGGGAGAAAAGATAACCATCATAGTCATAATCCAGTCAGGCTAGCAGAAAAGATGTGAAAAATGTCCACACCCAAGGCACAGAGCAAATGGGCAACCAACGTGTTTTTTTGTTTGTTTGTTTTACTTTTGAGACAGGGTGTCACTCCGTTGCCCAGGCTGGTGTACAGTGGTGCAATCAGATCTCTCTGCAGCCTCAAACTCCTGGGCTTAAGCAATTCTCCCACCTCAGCCTCCTGAGTAGCTAGGACGGAAGGCACACAACCACCACGCCCAGTTAAATTTTTTTTTTTTTTTTTTTTTTTTGTAGAGACAGGGTCTTGTAATGCTGTCCAGGTGGCTAGCGAATTCCTGGCTTCAAGCAATTCTCCTGCCTTGGCCTCCCAAAGTGTTGGGACTACAGGCATAAGTCACCTCACCCCTGCCCTAGCATGCACTTATAAAGCACAAATGGGACAGGCTCATGCAAGGGCCTTACAAGACCATGTGGACAGACAGGAGGTTATCTAGACATCAGGAAACTTTTGAATTTCACTCCATGTAACAGTCTCAGGAAAGAAAAAAAAATTAATATTATACATTGCTTTCCAAACTATTTTCAACAGAATTCCAGTTCAAAGAAGCACTTTGTGTGTCACCCAGAAAGTGTAGGACCAGTTGATGTCATCTCCCAACTCATCACTCTGCTCCACTAACACAGAAGAATCTAAATACCAGATATAAGATCAGCCACCACCACATCTACCACACAGCCACCGCCTACCTGGGGCCAAGCTCTAGGTCCAGTTCTTTTAATTTTTTTTTTTTTTTTTTTTTTTTGAGATGGTGTCTCGCTCTGTCACCCAAGCTGGTGTGCAGTGGCATGATCGTGGCTCACTGCAACCTCCACCTCCTGGGTTCAAGCGATTCTCCTGCCTTGGCCTCCTGAGTAGCTGGGACTACAGGCATGTGCCACCACACCCAGCTAATTTTTGTATTTTTAATAGACACGGGGTTTCACCATGTTGGCCAGGATGGTCTTGATCTCCTGTAGGTCTGGTTCTTTACATATATATCTCTCATACGATCTTCAAGGAGAAGAGGGTATTACAGCTCCACTAACATGATCAAAATGAGATTGGAGACTGCAGTCCTGGGCCCAGCCACTCAACAGCGGGTGCAAAACAGTGGCAGCACTGTCACCTACTGACCCAGGAGGTCTCCCTCCTTGGCAGAGGCAGAGAGCACTCTCCCATGCAGGCCAGGTGTACACTGGCAAACCCCATCTGGAAAGCAAACTGGCCAAGGGCGTAAACTGAGGGCCTTGAAATGTTCATAATTTCCTATCCAATAATTATACTTCAGAAAACTTAATTTAAGTCAATAATATACACTAAGATTATTACAGTATTTTTAAATGGTGAAAAGTGAGAAAATTAACTTCCCAACAATAGTTAAATAGGTTAATACTTATATATCCACATAATGAAGTGCTACATGACCTTTAAAAAGTATTATGGGCTGGGCACAGTGGCTCACGCCTATAATCCCAGTACTATTGGAGGCCAAGGCAGGAAAATGGCTGGAGCCCAGGAGGTCAAGGCCGCAGTGAGCCATGAAGAATTATGCCACAGCACTCCAGCCTGGGCGACAGAGACCTTGTCTCAAAAAGAAAAAAATTATCAAAATTTTTGCGAGACATGGGAAGTCACTGACAAATTAAGTAAAATCAGTAGGAACAACTGTGTACGCATTATGATTTCAACTATCAATATTTTTAAAAGCATTTGGTTAGGGGCCATGACTCACACCTGTAATGGAAACACTTTGGCTGGCCAAGACAGGAGGATCGTCTGAGGCCAGGAGTTCAAGATCAGCCTGGGCAGCATAGTGTGACCCTCTCTCTACAAAAAAAAATACAAAAAATTAGCCAGGCATGGTGGCATGTGTCTGTAGTTCCAGTTACTCAGTAGGCTGAGGCGGGAGGATCACTGGAGCCGAGGAGGTCAAGTCCACCACGAGCTGTGACTGCACCACTGCACTCTAACCTTGGCAAAAGAGCAAGATCCTGTCTGTTAGCCAAACAAAAAAAAAAAAAAAAAAGGCCATTGTATTATCACGATACCAAAAACATAAAGACCGTGCAAAGAAATGAAAGAAATGCTCTTTGTAGATTTCGGGTGGCAAGAATAGTGGCATTACCCAACCTCCTTCTTTAAAATCATCTGTACTTCCTACCATTTCCTACAGTAAGTATGAATTTATTTTATCATAAACAATGAAAGCTTAACATTTTCAACAAAACATCTTGTCTCAAAAGACACTGATAAATTAAGTAAAATAATCTCTTTTCAAGAAAACATATGCTTGCTCAAACCAGTGTCTCCATGGCAAAATCCTGAGCTCTGGGATGCTGAGCCAGAAACTATACAGACAATTCAGTGGCAGGAGCAAACTGTTTGAATCATGGAAAAGCTTTGAGTTGGGATAAAACTTGTCATACTCTGGGTTAATTATTGATGAATCTGGAAATTGCCCCATTTATTAAAGACTTATGTGCTTTCGAAGGTGGAGGCATGGTGAGCAAGCAGTTTCTAGACTGTAATGAGATTACTTATGGTGTTCTCAAAGGACAAAATCCAATAAAATAAATTGTAGAGTGTATTTGTTTAAATAAAACACGCTCACACATTGCCTTCTACTTCCTCTGCTGGCACTAATTTACCAATCAGTCTGATCCCCAGGGAAGCATGCACAGTAATGACGCTGATGCAGAAACAAGAGGAAGAAATACACTAAAATTATTTCACTGGGAACAGCACTGAGCAGCCACGGCAGACTAACTGAAAGTGACAGAGAATGGACACTTAGCAACTCTGCTTTCCCTATGATAAGGCTAGCAAGCCCAGACTGAAATCCTCCTATCCTTGGGACGCTTCTGTTAGGGCCAGAACTGCTGAAAAACCAGCATTCATGCAGTGCAGAGGCTGCAAGCAAATGAGAAGCTGAAGTACCAGGAAAGAGGAAAAAAAGAATGAGTATTCCCTTTAAAACAAAGCAAAAAAGAAATAAATAAGTTAGGGCTGAGTTGATACAAAAATTCAAAAGATGAAAAGTTTTATTGTAAGATTTGTGTAAATATTCCAGCAAATGTATCCTAATGTAAGTAGGGTTTTTTCCTTAAGATTTACTAAGTCATACAAAAACAGACTGCATTTCTTTAATCTGTGAAGTTACATTAAAAAATCATTTAGCACTTGAAAGAAACCAGAAAAATGGCCTGCGACCCAAAAATAAATTCTAAGCCTTTCCTGGAAATTCCAACAGTCAGTCATGGTCATCCCTTCCATCCCAGCCTCCTACACACATGCACGGTGATGCATACGCATGACACGCGCATGGGCGCACACACAGACACACACATTGATCATTTGAGAGTATCAAAAAATACAAAATAACTCACTTGGAAGAAAAGACATGGGCAGCCCAACTGTATTCTCAACTGCTTACTCCCCTATTCAGTTAGGTAACAGGAAATATGACTGTTTCCAGTAAGAACATTCAAAACCTGGCTAGAAGTAAACTATCACTGTGTAACATTCTACACTGCCCCGAGTGAGAGGCACTGACGCCTGCAACCGTCACCAACAAGCAGCAGCTCCATAGGAAGCCAGCAGCCAACGCAGGCAACCCTGACAGTCCCAGGCAGAAGCCGCTGGCCTGAGTCTCATCACCTACCTCCCTCTCGATGCTCCGCCACGCTGCTGACAGCCGCAAAACCAAGGCTCCAAAGCTCCCCAGCATCCCACTGTGGGCAGCGTCATCACCAAGCCCAGGACCAGGCTGGGGTCTCCTCCCCAGGAAGCCAGCTAGAAGCCAACATTGAGCCCTGGATAAAGAGGACGAACTCCTGAGCTCCTGAGCTCCTCCAAAGCATGGCTTCAGCCCTCACGTGAAGAGACAAGATGGGAGGACATGTGGCAAAGAAGGACAGTGAAAGAGCCGGGTCCCCACAGCCTCAAACCATCAGAGCCAGGCGTGGTGGTGAGCGCCTGGAGTCCCAGTGCCTTGGGAGGCCCAGCCGTGACACTTGCCTGAGGCCAGGGGTTCAAAACCCCATCTCTAGAAAAAAAAAAATTAAAAAATTAGTCACTGTAGTCCTAGCACTTCAAGTGGCATAAGTAGGAGGACCACTGGAGCCCAGGAGGTCGAGGCTACAGTGAGTTGTGATGGCACCACTGCACCCTAGCTAGGGAGACAGAGCCAGACTCTGCCTCGTTTAAAACAAAGAAAAAAAAAAAATCAGGTAACTGCCGGAGACCCTTCCCAGGGAGCCAAAATTATGGCTGTCACCTCCTCTGACACAAGGGTCTACAAACTGAATGCTCTGTTACACACGGACTTCCCTCTCTGCTTCCTGCTTTTTCAACCCCACTCCAACCTCTCCTGAGCCTCCCTCGGCCACCTCCCAGGACGCATCACGTGCTCACCTCCTGACGTGCGCCCACGTGCTTGCCCAGACATGTGCCTCATTCCACCTCACGATGTGCACCCACGTGCTTGCCTTGGACCTGCACACCACTAGCTCGCCTGGGATGTGTACCCACGTGCTCTTTGCGGAGCTCTCTGGCTCCGCCCAGCACTGGTTGAGAGAAGACCTGTGGAGACAGAATAGAGTCTACAGGCTCTTCCCTGTAGAAAGAAAGGTACAAGGTCTGGCTATGTTGCCCAGGCAGGTCTCACACTCCTGGCCTCAAGCGACGTGCCTGCCTCAGACTCCCAAGGCACTGGGACTGCAGGCACAGGCACCGCGCCCAGCACCAGCTCCCTGTTTTTCCTTACTATAGCGGCACCCATTCTCCCATTATCAACACGCCACAAACTCTACTCAGCAGAGTACAGCAAATGCTAAAATACACCTCAATGTTCACTTATGTTTAATTATAAAAGATCAAAAACACTCAGCACCACAAAACCAGGAGTATTTCTTAATAACAGCATTAGTCGTGGCTGCCCTGCAGTTCTCAAGTACACTGTTTTCCCACAAGGATGCATGTCCCCCAGTTCTGTCTACCTAGGAACAAGTCACCACCCCCTGGAGCTGAACCTGCACCCAGGAACTCTACAGTGACCTGTGCAGAAGCAAATTCGGCAGGAGGAAGCAGAGGACTCCAGGCACTGCTCATGCCTACAGGCTGCTGGGTGAACACCCTCCCCAAAGAAGGAGACTGCAGAAATCCTCCTTGATGGTATCAGCTCAGTCTCTCTTAAATATTCATCCACTTTTAATTATTTACAACTAATAAAACATGTAATAACACAGTCAAAATTATCGGGGTAACTTACTTTCAAAAAGCACATGTTTGTACAGTGATTATTTATATACCTTGAACTCGACATAATCTACTTTTGCATCTCCTTGGGTTGTGGGTGGAGAATCTGTGAAGGCACAATCTGGGCAGTGCCTGGGGCTGCAGCAGGGACTGCAGGCGTGGGCTCCAACAGTGGCACTCAGTGCCCAGGGTGGCGCAGACAGGCTTGAGCCCACCTGGGGAGCTGGGGGGCCATCCCAGAGGCCACAAGGACCTTTCTGAACAAAAAGCACAGCTCTGACAGCAGTGCAGATGAAAAAATGGGAGAGCCAAGAGGAGAGGGAAAAGGAGGGACAGAGTATCCCAGGCCAGAGACAACACACGAACACAAGGGAGCTGGAGGGTGGTAGGACTCCAGGGTAGCAGTGAGTCAGTTGTGCCATGATCAGGGAGAGGGAAGCAAGGGGTTGTGGCAGTGGATAAAGGGAAAAGGGGAGTCTGGGGTCAGTTTTCAGGCTGATAAATTTGAATTCTACTTGGAAAACCACACAGAACCCATGGAGTTCTCTGTACTAGTCAGGAATATAAAAGCCATCCTTAGAAAGTTTACTCTGGGGAGGCCGGGCACGGTGCCTCACGCCTGTAATCCCAGCACTTTGGGAGACCAAGGCAGTCAGATCACCTGAGGTCAGGAGTTTGAGACCAGCCTGACCAACAAGGAGAAACCCCGTCTCTACTAAAAATGCAAAATTAGCTGGGCGTGGTGGCACACGCCTGTAATCCCAGCTACTTGAGAGGCTGAGGCAGGAGAATCACTTGAACCTGGGAGGCAGAGGTTGCAGTGAGCCAAGATTACGCCATTGCACTCCAGCCTGGGCAACAAGAGCGAAACTCCGTCTCAAAAAAAAAGAAAAAAATTTACTCTGGGGAAACAAGAAGGGTGGATCATTTGGATCATTTCACATAAGACTGCAATATTTATGAACCAGGAGATAATCCATGACAAATGGTGGCTGAAAAACTGTTTATTCCCAAAGCCTGATACCATCAATTAGATGTAAAGTACCTCATTTTAAGCTAGACGGAATGAATTTAGGTAATACCACATTTACAGTGGACTTGCATCTTATTCAAAGGATAAGCTCTAAAGAGCAGAGGTAAGCAAACTCAACATATGGTTGAATTATACTTGAAAACTCCATTTAATCTCCCATAAGTACAAAGAGATGCTCCCACAACCAGCGGGGGGGGCTGATTCACAGAAGTTCTATCAGTAAACAGATCACTACAAGAACTGCCCTCTGAACGCTGTTCGTTAGTAGAATGATGAAATTACTGCATTCCCACCTCTGTGTATGAACTTGGGGGTACTATGGCTTATGGACTTCACAGTATATTCCCATAAAGAAATGAGTGGAACCACCACTTTGAACCTCTTAGAAGATGCCACATAAACCTAAGATGTTATTATCATTATCTCTTTCTACCATATAGCCTAGGAAAGCTGTTAGATCTTTGGGCTCAAGAACTATGAACACAAACTACTTCTTAAGTATGTCAGCTTCAAAAGTTCAGGACATACATTTTATTGCCCTTGCCCAGATCAAGAAAAAGATGACTTTGAAACATGACACATAACTAACAAAAAAATGTTTGATGTTATATGTGATACACACGCATATGCACACACACATATCTATGGCAGAATAAAGATGACCACAAGGCCTTGGACACTCCTCACACTGACAAGTGGAGTCTGCGTGCCCTGCCCTGAATCTAGGCAGGCTTATTGACTAATTTGGCAAATAGAATACAGGGACAATAAAGTTGTGCTGTCTTCTAGGTCTAAAACTTGAAAGAGTGACAGCTGCTTCTTCCTGACTCTTGGGACACTGTCTAGAAGCCCTGAGCCACAGTACAAGAAGTCCAACCATCCAGAGGCCTCTATGCTGGAGACACCACATGCAGGTGCTCCAGTCAACAAGTCCCAGCTGAGGGTTGCATACCCTGGAGGACACTGGCTGTGGGACTGACTATGGCTTTGGCAAGATTAAAATCATGGCAGGTCCAGAAGGTGATGCCCAATTCCAGTTCACTGGTAGTAAAAAGTATTTCAGGCTGAGCATGGTAGTTCATGCCTATAATCCCAGCACTTTGAGAGGCCAAGGGAGGAGCCTCACTGAAGCCCAGGAATTCGTGACCAGCCTGGGCAACACAGTATGACCCTGTCTCTACATAAATTTAAAAATTAGCCAGGCATGGTGGCACGCATCTGTAGTCCCTGCTACTCGGGAGGCTGAGAGGTGGGAGAAATCACTTGAGCCCAGCATTTTGAGGCTGTAGTGAGCTGACTGCACCACTGTACTCCAGCCTGAGCAACAGAGCAAGACCCTGTCTCAAAAAATAAATAAGTCAACTATCATACTCACACAGGTTGGATGAATTGACATATAGAAACATTGCTTTCATGATCTTACACTTCAAGTTAAGGTCTTTAAAAACTCCAGCTGTGAAAGCAGTATACATGGGTTCTAAACTGCGCCTCATCTGTTAAATTCCCATGCTAATCCAAGTTCCATGGAAAAGCTAATGTCAACTCATCATGTGATAATTCAGTTTGTACAATAAACTATGAACCTGAAAACAAAACAAAACAAAAAAAAAGTCCCAGCTGAGCCCAACATTCTAGTTAGTTACCCCCACCAAACACCAGACATATGAATGGAGCCATCTAGGACTTTCCAGGCCAGGTCATCATCTGCCGAGTAAACACATGCAAGTAACCCCAAGTGGTGCAGAAGAATAACCCAGCTGAGCCCTGCCCAAATTCATGGCCCACAAAATCATGAGATATAATTAAATCATTGTTTATTTAAGCCATTAAGTTTTGGGTTGGTTATGCAGCAACACCTAAATATAAACTAGTGTTCAAAAAAGTTTTACTATCAACTTGGGGTTAAGTGCTATTTGAAACTGCTGAATATTATTTTTAAAATTCTTACATGGACATTACTATCAGACACATTATTTAGAGTAATTTCTATCAGGTCTATAAAATTCCGTACTAGTCAGTTCCCATAGTTGCAGTAGATTTGAAGAAAATATTTTAAAATAGTATTTCAAAGAGCTGCCCTGAAAGTACTCTTGAAGAAATAATTCCCTGGCCAGATGCAGTGGTGCACGCTTGTAATCCCAGCACTTAGGGAGGCTGAGGCAAGTGGATCATCTGAGATTAAAAATTAGCCAGGTATGGTGATACATGCCTGTAATCCCAGCTACTCGGGAGGCTGAGACAGAAGAATCGCTTGAACCCAGGAGACGGAGGTTGCCGTGAGCTGAGATCGTGCCACTGTACTCCAGCCTGGCTGGCAGGGTGAGATTCCATCTCAAAAAAATAAAATAAATAAAATAAAATAATTCCATGGACATACAAATTGTCAGACCCATGGTTAGGTTCATGAGGCAGCACAGCCAGGAGCTTATATTTGCCAACAACAGCCAGGCCACCAGCAATCTGGTGTCATCAGGGGACTTGTTCAGTGGGACTGTTCAAGGAGCTGAGTAAGTGGTTGACACCCAGGCTGGAGTGCAGGGGCACAACCATAACTGACTGCATCCTTGAACTCTTGGGCTCAAGCAGTTCTCCCACCTCAGCCTCCCAGGTAGCTGAGACCACAGGTGCATGCCATCCTGCCTGGCTAATTTATGTTTATTCTTTGTAAAAACAGGGTCTCATTATGTTGCCCAGGCTGGTCTCAACTCCTGGCCTCAAGCAATCCTCCCAACTCCAGTCTCCCAGTGTGCTGGGATTAGAGGTGTGAGCCACCGCACCTGTGTGGCCAAAATAAAGTATAAACATGTAGAAAAGGAATCCCCTACCTACTCTGTGAAAGGGTGCCAACAGTATTCTCTAATACCTGCTGTTCCACCCAACAAAAATGGATGCATATCCACAAACAAGCTTGAAAAACAACTCTTGCAAGAGAAATATTCTGTCCGCTACTCAGAAGCCCTCATCTCTGCTTTACCCAAAACCAAATACCGGAGTTATGTCCACCCAGAGGACATAACCTGGCTCATAGGATAACTCATATATTTTACTCAAGCTGGCCTTTCCTTCTCCATCTCATTACAACTCCCCTGTGCTGTCTCTCACTGCCCTTCCTTAACCCATTTCTGTTTAGTAGAAGTGGCTATTGGACTAGACATCATTTAGAGTCAACAACTAAAACCTAAGGATGACGTTGCACGTGTGTTGTCTGCTGTTTCTACAAATAAAACTCAACAAAATTAACAGGGAGGAGAATTGAATGACTTCAAAAGTCAAAAATGAAAACATATGCAGCCTGGGCAACAGCTCAAGACTCGGTCTCAAAAAAGAAAACACACACACAAAGACACAAAGAAAATATACAGACTGGGTATATCAGCTCACCCCTGTAACCCCAGCGCTATGGGAGGCTGAGGCAAGAGGATTACTTGAGACCAAAAGTTCAAGAACAGACTGGGCAACATAACAAGAGCCCATCCCTACAAAAAGAAAAAAAAAAAATGCTTAATGAGCTGGGCATGGTAGCATGTACCTGTAGTCCTAGCTATTCAGGAGGCTGAGGCAGGAGAATCACTTAAGCCCAGCAGTTTGAGGCTGCAGTGAGCTACTAATGGCACCACTGTACTCCAACCTGGAGAACACAGCAAGCACAAAACCCTGTCCCATGAAGAAGGAGGAGTAGGAGAAGGAGAAGGGAGAAGAAGAAATGAGAAGAAAGGAGGAGGAAGAGAAGAAAGAAAAAAAAAAAACACGCCAGGCACGGTGGCTCACAACTGTAATTCCAGCACTTTGGGAGGCTGAGGCAGGTGGATCACCTGAGGTCAGGAGTTCAAGACTACACTGACCAGCACGGTGAAACCCCGTCTTTACTAAAAAAAAAAACAATTAGCCAGATGTGGTCGTGGGTGCCTGTAATCCCAGCTACTCGGGAAATTGAGGCAGGAGAATCACTAGAACCCAGGAGGCAGAGGTTGCAGTGAGCCAAGATGGCACCAATGCACTCCAGACTGGGGAACAGAGTGAGACTCCATCTACAAACACACACACACACACACACAGGCTGATCCACTGTCACACCAGTGACCAACCCTTGGGCATGCTGGCTGATCCTCTCAACTTGTGTTTTGGAAATTTCCATGCACAGTCCAAAGGCAAGCAGGGCTGCAAATAAGGCAACAACTCCAAAGGGTCTGGAGGTTGGCCTGGGCCAGGAGTCCTCCACCCTCGCTGCACAGACAACCACCTGAAGAGCTTTACAGAAACACCAATCTCCAACCCTGACCCAGAGACCTCACCCTCTTGGTTTATATGGAGTTTAGGTATCAGCGTTCTAACAGCTTTGCTGCCAAGGTTAAGAGCAGCTGCTCTAGCACCAACTGGGGATATCACTCAGGCTGAAGTGCAGTGGCATGATCTCGGCTCACTGCAACCTCCACCTCCCGGGATCAAGCGATTCTCCTGCCTCAGCCTCCCAAGTAGCTGGGACTACAGGCGCCCGCCACCACACCTGGCTAATTTTGTATTTTAGTAGAGATGGGGTTTCATCATGTTGGCCAGGCTGGTCTCGAACTCCTGACCTCAGGTGATCCACCCGCCTCGGCCTCCCAAAGTGCTGGAATTACAAGCGGGAGCCACCATGCCCGGCCTCAATACAGACTCCTATACAGAGGTGTGTAGAATGGGCCCCGAGACTGTACATTTCCAGCAAGTTCCCGAGATGCCAATGCCACTGGCCCATAGACCATGAGCCTTTTCTACCCTCACCAGCCTAAAGGTGATCCCAAAGGTGTACTTCTTCCCTGAACCCATAAGCCATTCAAGCATACCCAAGTCAGGAAAAAATTCTGTTCTTCTCCCGCAGGATCACTTACTCTTTCTTATGGAATTGCAGCATCCTAAAATGCACATCAGTTTGTCATGGTACAGCAATTCACTGTGCAGGCTCTGAAGTTAGAGTCTGCCAAAGGTGGCCAAGCCAGCTGGGTACAGTAGCTGACACTTGCGATCCCAGCGCTTTGGACAGCCAAAGTGGAAGGGTCACTTGAGCCCAGGAGTTCAAGATCAGCTTGTGCAGAAAGGTAAAACCTCATCTCTACAGAAAAAAGAAATAAGTTAGTCAAGTGTGATGGCGCATGCCTGTAGTCACAGCTACTTGTGAAGCTGAGGTAGGAAGATCACTTGAGCCCAGAAGTTCAAGACCAGCCTGGGCAATACAGTGAGACTCCATATCTACAAACAAAAATAAATTAACTAGGCATAGGTGGTACACACCTGTAGTCCCAGCTACTCGGGAGGCTGAGGCAGGAAGACTGCTCGAGCCCAGGAGGTTGAGGCTGCAGTGAGCCATGATCATGCCACTGCACTCCAGTCTGGGTGACAGAGCAAGACCCTCAGTTGTGCAACCTTCCCCCCCAAAAAAAAAAGTTTCTTATCCTCTCTAGCCCAAGCTTACTCATCTGTAAACTCTGGATTACACCAATATCACAACTCCATGAGATTAACATATACACATAAAGCACTGAGCCCAGCACGCAGGACCTGATACAACATGTGCTGTGAGTGCTTACCGTTACTCTTGATAATAATGGTAATACTGGCCAGGCACGGTGGCTCACGCCTGAAAATCCCAGCACTTTGGGAAGCCAAGGCAGTCGAATCACCTGAGGTCAGGAGTTCAAGACCAGCCTGGCCAACATGGTGAAACCCCATCTCTACTAAAAATACAAAAAATTAGCCAGGTGTGGTGGTGGGCACCTGTAATCCCACCTACTCAGGAGGCTGAGGCAGGAGAATTGCTTGAACCTGGAAGACGGAGGTTACAGTGAGCCGAGATTGTGCCACTGCACTCCAGCCTGGGTGACAGAGCGAGACTCCATTTCAAAAAAATAAAAAATAATAATGGTAATACTACCATTTTCTGACACCAATGTCTCCTGGATCTCCTCCTTGCTGTCTGAAACTCCTTCACAGTAAGTTAGGACTGAAAAAAAGTGACAGGTTTCACTGTTGTTAAAATGGTACCTTCCCAACAACTTCCCCAACGAATAGGCAGATAAATAATGCCCCTGATAAAAGCACCTCTTATGCAAGAGCTTTCGATCTTGAGTCCTGACCTAGAAAGCTTTCTAACACCAAAAGCAGAGACTGAGCTGAAAATACCATCCCCCGGAATCTATAAAGAAAGCAGCTTCACTTCTCATGGGTAAAGAAACAATGCAGGGCCAAAACTCTTCTGCCTCGGACTAAAATTCCCCCCTATTAAAACACACTAAAATCTGTCGAAAATTCTCCCAATTATTTGTCTGTAATTTTGTTATAAAACACTTGAGTATTCTGGAAAGTTTTTGAAAGCACCATTCATCACTTTCATCAGCAAAGCACAAAAACAAAGGGAAAGTGTGAAGGCAAGAGACAGACGCACATAAATACATTCCAATCTCCCATGCTGCTGGGTCTTTTTCACGTCCTGTAGGAAAGTAAAACTTGGAATTTCAAACACACTCACATGAAAAAATGTTTACAAATAAATACAGGAAGGGATCAAAGTCAAAATAAGGGTGCTGTGCCACTAGATAAGCTTTATTACTTCAATCACTGCTTAGCGACTTCCCTAAATACGTACAGGGAGAGGGAAGAAGCATTACTTTAATTAATGAGATGTTTAAGGTCTTCAAAGAGGAAAACAACTTTCAATACTGTGGTATGAAAAAGATGGATGAGAGGAGGTAGTCCTCTTGAATACAAAGCCAGGGTGTTGATAACTGCAAGTCTGACTTCATCGCACTGCCTGCCAAGCCCAGAATGTGAATGAGCCTTCAAGACACCACTCCCTATTTAGTATGATAAATAGGTCAACTCCTGGGTGAAGTCTTCAGGTGATTGGCACTGGGCACCTTCAGCTGAACTAAAGTATTAAAAGTTGCATCAATCTGTCAACCCTTACAACTACCTACCTAAGCAAAAGATGTTCTGTGTTCCTTTATTGCTGATTTAGTTGCCCGAAATCACCATCTTAAGATGCCCAAAGTCACATCTTAACAAGTGTTATGGGCACATGAATTATAGAGGCCTATATAATAAGGATTAGAGAAGTCACAAAAATGTCAACTTTCCTACTTATTTTATAACACAGATTATCTCTTTGAGCTCCAGGGTATTCTCAGAACTACTACTAGTTAATAAACACTGAAGGCCTTTAAAACATCTCTGTATTTTATTAATACAAACAGTATTTACATTTTATACTTTTATCCTTTCCAAATTTTAAAAGTATTTTTAATGAAAAATGTGTAAGTGATGGCTTTTAACATAAATACAGCAAATAAACTTCATGTAATTTCCTTTGAAGTAGCAGTGTTGCAGCTGCAATTATTTTAGGAAGTAACAAGTAGAAAGTCCTACACCGCTAAGACAGCTAGACAAACACAATTCTCTTTGGCCTGTAAAAGAATCAGCTTAAACTGCTGGGTGATCTTTAGATCTTCATTGTTAGCTAAATGATGCATACATACTAACACTGGAATTTCTAAAGCACTATTAGAAAAATAAAAAAAGTAGCCCTTTAACAGATAACCTGGAAAAACAACACTTGATATCATAAATAAGAATCAAGCTGATTTTGTGAAATCGCCATTAAAATTTTGCCTAATCTATGTTTGAAACTAGAAGAGAAAGAAAAAGATCTAATACTGACAGAATCTATTACATGACAGGGGCATTGTCTACAGTGAATCACTTAATCTCCATGACACCCTACAAAGATGACAATCCCAAATTACAGATAGGAAAACAGACTTACAGAGCTTGTATTATGTGTCAAAGTTTTGGTCTGGGGGGCCCAAACCAAAACCTGGAAAAGCTCTTCCATTATGGACATATTTGGAGCATCCAAATCAATGTCACTGGGATTTTATTTCTTAAATTGCAGAAGGAAGTTTCCTTGGTGACTTTTTTTTTAAGGGAGATAGTTTTGCCACATGATTTCCCACATGTAGTGAAGTTCTAAAGAGGACGAGATAAAACAATTTAGAAAAACTTATTCTAGTGAGCCTTAATCACTGGCAAACACTCCTGGTAAAAACAAAGGGACAGTACAGCTAACATGTAGTCCACCTGGCCTCCCTACAATACCTTTTCACGTTCTCTCTTTGAACCCAGACAACAACCCCGTAAGGCAGGTGGTATTAAAAGGCAGGACTCCTGACCAAGCACGGTGACTCAGGCCTGCAATCCCAGTACTTTGGGAAGCGGAGGCGGGTGGATCACTTGAGGTCAGGAGTTTGAGACCAGTCTGGCCAACAAGGTGAAACCCCATCTCTACTAAAAATGCAAAAAAAAAAAAAAAGAAAAGAAAAGAAAAGAAATTAGCTGGGCATGGTGGTGCATGCCTGTAATCCCAGCTATTTGGGAGGCTGAAGTGAGAGAATCAGTTGAACCCAGGAGGTGGAGGTTGCAGTGAGCCGAGATCACCCCACTGCTCTCCAACCTGGGCAACAGAGTGAGACTCAGTCTCAAAAAAAAAAGAAAAATAGAAGGCAGGAATCCCGTGCTGACAAAGGTACTGCTCTTAACTCTCCATAAATGTCTAGGAGAGATTCCTTTTCAGAATCCTGATCCATGGTGTGTCGCTCTGATGTTTTTGCCTCCTAGAAGCAAAATACCCACCACCGAACTTTCCACTTTCAGCTAATGGTGTTTTTGCGAACACCTGTGTGAGTCATAAAATGTAGACGATAAAACTGACCCCACCATGGAAAGTTCAGGAGTTGGCCAGGCACAGGGGCTCACACCTGTCATCTCAGTACTTTGGGAGGCCGAGGCGGGCAGATCACGTTAGGCCAGGAGTTCAAGACTCCATCAAGACCAGCCTGGCGAACGTGGTAAAACCCCATCTCTACTAAAAATACAAAAATTTAGCCAGGCGGGGTGGCAGGAACCTGTAAGCCCAGCTACTTGGGAGGCTGATGTTGTAGACTTGCTTGAACCCAGGAGGCAGAGCTTGCAGTCAGCCAAGATCACGCCACTGTACTCCAGCCTGGGTGACAGAGTGAGACTCCATCTCAGAAAAATAAAAAATAATAAAAAACAATAATAATAAAGTTCAGGAGTTTATTAGTATTGCAAGCTTCCTTGGAAAAATATTCCTGATAGGATGTGTCTTCATAAATTAAAATATACTTATTTCATATTCCTCAACAGTACAACTGCTAAAATGCCACCACCTTCTAGATGCAGTAAAAAATAGTTATCAATCCAAATGATGCACTTAGAGATCTACTTGATCCGTTTTTGTTTTTTTGAGATGGAGTCTTGCTCGATCACTGAGGCTGGAGTGCAGTGGCACAATCTCAGCTCACTGCAACCTCTGCCTCCCGGGTTCAAGTGATTCTCACTACTCAGACTCCCAAGTTGCTGGCATTACAGGCGCCTGCCATCACACTCAGCTAAATGTTTTTGTATTTTTAGTAGAGATGGGGTTTCGTCATGTTGGACAGGTTGGTCTTGAAGTCCTGGTCTCAAGCGATCTGCCCGCCTTGGCCTCCCAAAGTGCTGGGAGTACAGGCATGAGCCACTGCACCCGGCCAAGATCAACCTGATTTGTCTAGAAGATTTTTTTTCCAGATCTCTAACAAAATGGTAAAGGTACCAAATCCTATGTTCAACATTAATGAATTTAGTGATTAGTTATAGGCTGTGTGTACTCCTCCTTCTGCAGGTACTGCTGTCTGTAATAAAAGAAATTCAAGTTTAGAGTATAACCCTGCTGGGCAGGAATCTGGCTAACCATTATTCACATACGGCTTTGCACACTGGGTTTCAGCATTACAAATGACACATTTTAAATGCATTTGTGGTATAAGAAAATACGTTCCCTGGAAAAGTTGTTTTCTTTTTTCCTTTGTCCCTCAGACTTCTAAAGAGTTTATTTTTTAATTTTGGACTTAACATTGGACTTAGAGAAGAAAATTAAAACACAGACATAAAAACTTTTTTCCAATTTGTATGGTCTATGTAAAAGAAATTGAACAAAAAAACCTAGTCTCATATATACCACCTACACAAAAACAACACTCCTTTCTTTGTGTGTTTTAATATTAACACGCATATTTTGATTGGTTAGCAATTTTAGGTTTTGAGACATATATCAAGTTGTTTTCTTACGTGTTGAAAAGGAAACACTGATTTTAGTGTAGTCTATCTCAAAGAGGCTTTTCAAACATATAAACACTATAATATAGATCAGTTTTCTAATCAAAAGGGATGCAGTACAATAAACAAAAAGGGAAAGGCCGGGCGCGGTAGCTCACACCTGTAATCCCAGCACTTTTTGAGGCCGAGGAAGGCGGATCATGAGGTCAGGAGTTTCAGACCAGCCTGGCCAACATGGTGAAACCCCATCTCTACCAAAAATACAAAAAATTAGCCAGGTGTGTTGGCAGGTGCCTGTAATCCCAGCTACTCAGGAGGCTGAGACATGAGAATCGCTTGAATCCAGGAGGCAAAGGTTGCACTGAGCCGAGACTGTGCCACTGCACTCCAACCTGGGCAACAGAGTGAGACTCTATCTCAAAAAAAAGAAGGGAAAAGCCAGACACTAGAAAATATACATCTGAGTTCCAAAACTTAAATCTTACAGTGTCTGAATAGTTAAAAACACCAAGATTGGGAAAATGTTGACTTGACTGTCATCTCTAAAATGACTTAAATTTATACCACCATAAAACATCAACCCCAGAAATACACACGTATGTGCATATATATGTATATTGTAGTTTGTATCATGAAATATCATACCGCTATAATTCACAAGGGGAATTGTCTTAGTCACTTCTGAGCATGATGTGATTTACATTAAAAGATACTTATCTTGAGACAATAAGAAATTCTGAAAGACACCCTAGACAAAATTTTTTTTTTCTATTAGAGACAAGAGTCTCGCTGTGTCACCCAAGCTGGAGTGCAGTGACACCATCATAGTTCACTGCAATCTCAAACTCCTGAGCTCAAGCAATCCTCCCACATCAGCCTCCTGAGCAGCTGGGACTAAAGATGCACACAACTATACCTGGCTAATTTTTTTTTTTTTTTTTTTTTTTTTTGAGACAAATCTCCCCATCGCCCAGGCTGGAGTGCAGTGTTGTGATCTCGGCTCACTACAACTTCTGCCTCACAGGTTCAAGTGATTCTCTTGCCTCAGCCTCCCGAGTAGCTGTGATTATAGATGTGCACCGCCATGCCCAGCTATTTTTTGCACTCTTAGGAGAGATGGGGTTTCACCAATTTGCCCAGTCTGGTCTCAAACTCCTGACCTTGTGATCCGCCCACCTCAGCCTCCCAAAGTGCTGGGTTTACAGGCGTGAGCCACCACACCTGGCCTATGCCTGGCTAATTTTTTAAAAAAGAGACGGGGTCTCACTATGTTGCACAGACTGGGTCTTGAACTCCTGGCCTCAAGCAATCCTCCCACCTCAGCTTCCCAAAGCACTGGGATTACAGGCGTGAGCCTTCTCACCCAGCCATCCCTAGGCAAAATTTACCCTAACTCTCAAAAGCATCCATTTGACCTGGAGCAAGCCCCGTCATTTCAAAGTTGGGGGTGTGGGGGGGATAGGCAAAATATTCTCACAGCATGGGTGGGAGGAGTAAGAGGTCCTGGACCCTGTATAACCCTCTGAAAAGCCACTGCACATCACTTATGGTGCTATGAGCACCAACACCAACCATGCAGAGCAGGAGTGCCTGCACAGCTCAGGGAACTGGCAGTGGGAGTCCAGCCCCGCACCTCTGAATATGAGAACATGGGGAAACAGAGGCTCACAGAGCTTGTAAGATTTGCCAAAGTTCAAAACTTCTGGGAGCCAAAGCCAAATGCTGGAAAGGCTGATCCATTACGTGCATACTTGGGGCATTCTCAACCTCCACTGCACAAAGGTGCTGGTGAGCTGGGCAGAAAGGAGTCTCTGGCTGAAGAACAATTGGTGAAGCCCTTAGAGGAGTAAGGGTTAGCACAGACAGACCAGGGGACCTGGAGGCTCAGCAGCCAGGAGCTTACCAGACAGTAAACAGGACACACTGGACAGGTCTGAGAAAGCAGGGATTCCACACTGTATGGAAAACTCCTAAAAACAGCCAGTTTTCATTTGAAGTGTTTTGAGCATCTCTGATACACATATATATGTCATTTTATGAAATGCTCAAAACTATAAAATACCTAAAAATGGAGCATTGTTCATAGTGGCTTATAGAGCCTATTTTTCTAACATCTTTATTGACATATAATCACATAACCAAAAAATCCATCCATTGAAAGTATACACTTGAATAGAATTGTGCAGTCATCACCATGATCTTAGAATATTTTCGTCATCCCAAAAAGAAACCTCATACCCATTCACAGTCTTCATTACCCCAAACTCCCAGTCCTAGTGAAACACCACTCTGCTGTCTCTACAGAGCTACCCACTCTGGTCATTTTATAGGAACAGAATTCTACAATATGTGGGCTTGCTGCTATGAACACTGATGTACAGTTTTTGTATAGACACACATTTTCATTTCCCTTGTGTGTTTGTGTGTGTGTATATATATTAAGAGTATATATAAAATATATACAGAATAGAGTACAGAGAGTACATACAAAATACACTCTGTTTAAGTGAAAAAAAATAAATAATTGATATTTAAAGTCACTTGGATGTGGAGCTTGAAATCTTATTTGCAGGGACCAATATGAGTTGATGGAGAAGAAAAGGAATACACAAAAGTAATATTTGAATGGCAAAAACCATGGAAAGATAGCAGGCCAGATGCAAGAATGCACAGACCTATACAGGAAAGTTATTTTATTTACTAAAATTTTTACTTGTTTACTAAATAAGTTAAAACAAAGTTATTTTTACTTATTTGCTAAAATTTAGGCCAGGCATGGTGGCTCATGCCTGTAATCCCGGCACTCTAGGGGACCGAGGCAGGTGGATAGCTTGAGCTTAGGTGTTTGAGATCAGCCTAACCAACATGGCAAGATGCCATCTCTACAAAAACTACAAAAATTAGCCAGGCATGGTGGCACACAACTGTAGTCCCAGCTACTTGGGGGGCTGAGGCAGGAGGATCGTTTGAGCCTGGGAGGTAGAGGCTGCAGTGAGCAGAGATCACGCCACTTCACTCCAGCCTTGGTGACAAAGTAAGACCCAGAAGGAGAGGAGAGGCGAGGGGAGAGGAGGAAAGGAAGAAGGAAGAAAGAAGAAGGAAGGAAGGAAGGACGGAGGGAAGGAGGGAGGGAGGGAGGGAAGGAGGGAGGGA
>NW_016803270.1:0-5187 GCF_001698545.2 Rhinopithecus bieti | reverse complement strand
TTTTCCTTTTGAGAAGGCAGAAAATGTTAAAAATAATAATAAAGCTGCTTTCATTTCACTATTTTTATGCTCGCCTCTATTTTCTTTCAATCTCTGCAACAATACAACTATTTTCCTAAAAGTTTCAATACGCTTGTAAATGAATAACATGCAGTCATACACATACTCACAGAAAATTCCAAACCAACCACAAGATTTTCACAAAACCATGACTGTCATTATGTTACTAATCAACAGTATCCCACCACTAAAAAAGTACATTTTCAAAAGTTTCTGTCCATGGACTCAACTTTTTAAAAAACACAGGTCAAGCATCCCTAATTGAAAAATCCAAAATCCAAATACTCCAAAATCTGAAACTTTTTGAGCACCCACATGACGCCACAACTGGAAAATTCCACATATAAGTACTTAACACAGACTTCTTTTCAAGCACAAAAATACTGCATAAAATTACCTTTTTATGCAGTGTATAAAAGGTACATAGGAAACATACATAAATTCTAACAATACATTAGACTTGGGTTCCATCTTCAACCTATCTCATTAGATATACAAAAATATCCCGAAGTCCAGAAAACTCCAAAACACTTCTGTGGTCCCAAGTATTTTGGATAAGGGATGCTCAACCTGTAATAACAACAGGTTGCCATTAAATCACACTAAAGTGATGTGCTTGGGGACATAAGCCAGAGGCCCCAATAATCAAACTGTAATCAAGCCAACAACCGCAGCTTTTACTTCCTCAGCCCAAACACACATGCAACACACAATTTTGTTCTCCTGATTGTGGTGCTGCACATCATTCAATCTAACATTCTTACCCATCCTTCAATGAAATTACATGCTGCCTTTTTAAGTAAAGGGGAAAAATCCAAGCAGCAATAGTAGGACACTTGGTAAAGTTCCCAGGGTGTAAAACTGCTTGGTGGATAAAACATATTGGTGATTCCATTCATCTTTACGGAGCAGCTAGTATGGGCTGGGCTCAGGACTTCAGAGTTTCCCTCTCATCATCCTATTCAATACTTACACTAACCCTGCCAGGGAATATTCCACTTGAGATAATGGGGCTCTATAGGGTTGGTGCACCCAAGGTTAAATGGCTTGTAAACTTAGGTCACCAAACCCGATCCAAAGCTCCCCTACAGGCTGAGAGGCTACAGGCTATGAGGGAGGTGGAAGCAGACGGCAACGGGGTTCCAGCACCTCCTCGCCCTCACTTTTGCCCTTCACTCTCTCCTTCCCCTTTTGGTCACTCAGCAACATTCATTTAGACTGAAATGCTAAGAAATTATCCATACAAACCTCAGTTGCTCAGGTCATCCTCCTAGAACTACTTGTTACCCTGACTCTAAGCTGAATGCCACAGTCCTTCCTACTGCATGAAGTCCCAGGGTCTTGCCCTGGCATTCAGTCCTCCTCACTTTGATCCTGACCCCCTGGGCTGAATGCCTGAATTGCCTTTGTCCATACTGCCTTCCTGGAATGCCCTCCCTTTCACTTCTCAGAATCGTAGCAGACATTCTGCAGATTCACACACCTAGACCCCAACTGCAGACCTACAGACCCAGAGCCCATCTGCCCCTGCAGGCAGATGCCTTACCCAGTTAGCAAGCACTGCCCTATATCAAGGTCAGCCTTCCCACCAACCAAGCCCAGTTCAAATCCTAGTGACTAAATGAGACTCCCACATACACCCCATAATGATAGCACCCATCTCCAATATTCAGAAGCGATTACTGATTGTATCACACTGGTGCCAATAATGCTACCACCTACTGTTATTTACACTGTTACATATTCTTCCTGTCTCCTAGATTATACTTGTTTTAAAAAAGTGCACGAATTCAATCTTATATTTTTTTCATACAGCATGACTTTTTATACACAGCAGCCCTTCAACCGACCCCACATTTAGCGCTGCAGCTCAGCACCGTAATCATGGGTGTCAGGTCGCAAGCACAGAAGAACAGATGCAGACACAGTCCATCCTCCCATCCTACACCACCATGAGGATGGTCCATGTAACATGGTTCCCAATGTCTAGCACCGCACTGTCCTCAGCAAGGCTCCTAATGCAGATGGGTGGATGAGGATGAAGAGCTATTCCCACTCATCAGTGATCACAACCACAAAAACATCTTTCATGAAAGGAAAAAAGAAATGTCACACATGACTAAGCGTAAGCCTTCAAATATCTACTCACTGAGGACATGTCTAGTATTAAATCATGACATTTCACTATCCAGAAAAATTGATTTGTGTAACCTGAAGAGAAAACAGCCGAGATGCAATGCCAGAAAATTAGCCCCACCACACCAGAAAATGTTTACTGCAGAGAAAGCCTTGGTGATTTGAGAGTTGGGACCTTTCTCTTTTCCTTTTTATTTTTTATTTTTGGCTTGGTTGGTTATTATACAAAGCCATAAACACGATCTGCCCACATTTTTCCCCACCAGATGGGAGTTCATCACACCACATGTCACCTAGCAACCTAAACACCACTTCACAACTATCCAGCCACTTAATTCTTCATACAGAATTTCTCTTGTTCTATTAGGCAATACGGGTAAGGAACAGGGAATAAAACTTAAAACAGTGTTAAATACATAATATCACTTCCTCATCACTTAATATAGAATGGGAAAAGTAGTAAGGAAGACTGAAAATTAATCTCAATCATTGTCTAGCAATTTCAGAATAAAAACGAGAAAAAGGAGACCTAGAAGACACTCGAGCTCTGGCAACATTTGAGGGTCAACAGTCTTGGGTTCCAATGATTGAACTTGGTATACTGCAAAGACCCCGGTAAAATTCACCTACTGAACTCTAAGTTGTACTTAAAGAGCATGTAAGCGTTGGAACCCCTGATCCATCTCTGACCCTCCCTCTCATCTCCAACTCCCATGTCACTATCACCCTCCCTTCCTTCAGCTCACAGGCCCCCTTTTCTCTTTGTGACACCTTCCCAGACACCCGTAAGAAAACTGCACTCCCTTTTCTATGCCCTGTGAAACAACCCCTGCTAATTGTTAATAACAAGGACCAGGTCTGTGACCAAGGCCCTGCGCTTTAGCCACCCAGCATCCCAGAGGCCCCTCTTCTCCCCATGTCACTACCAGCACCTTCACCTGGAGGACTGCGCAGCCTCTTGCTCAGCCTCTCACAGCCGGTCCCCTAGATGTCCAGCACCCAGAACAGTGCTGTGGACACAGTCAAAGCTTCAGAATTTCTGTGGAACGAATGCCTCAAACAACTACATTTGAACTACTGTCAAATAGGCAGTTCAGCCTATGTCTATTTTGTGCACGATGAAACATGGGACACAGTAGGTAAAACAATTTTAATCACATAAAATTAATAAAGTGAAAGAAAATGTCGATCACCCTCTCCCTATTCAGGAGCCTAGACATACTGCAGAGTGCATATTACTTTATTTCTCTTTCCTTGCACAAAGTATTTTGTTGGTTTGCAGAGTGCCTGAACAATTTGAGTACTCTTTCGGAACACTTAAAGCATAAACTGTCACACATAAACAACACTTTAAAAAGGTAAATGCCCATTGAGATGGTTTTCTTTCCCTTTGTCAGCTTTGTAAGATAAACAGGTGCCCAATTCCCACTAATTTTATTTGATTTTCAATAAAAGAGTTCAACCAACTGTAAAGAACATAACAGAGCTATTAAAGCCAAAGTCTTCCATCCTTGTGCCGGGTTCCTAAACGTCTCCCAAAATTATCTTTAAAAGCCCAAATTTATGCTATTTTTTCCAGTGTATACTAACAGCAAAACAGCAGTCTAAAAAGCTTTGTATTCTTAATTTCTGAGAGAACTGAAGATGCCACCGGAGTACCCTGTGTACGCTCAATAGGGCTGACCAAGCCACTTTCCAACGTCATCTGCAGCCCCCAAGCCCACAGGGGCCAGGCCACTGTCGGGAACAAATGGGAAATACTGCACCGAAGTGAATGCACTCCCCACTAAAGAGGACTCTACTACAAAGGAAATATACCCGGGTGCTTGGGAGAAACTTCAGCGTGGGCTGTTGTCAAACACAGACACAGTCGGTAAAACAATTTAACAAAATGCCTTTTCACTTCTGACACAGTAGAGGAATGCTGTGAAGTGGAGACAATGTTATCACTACAGCAGGAAAAAGGGAAATCCACTCAACTCTGAAGTCAGGCCCGGCTCCGCAGCCCAGCCACATGGAAGCAGCCCAGGATAGGTAGGAGCTGAGGTCCTCGCAGGAAAACTTTTCTTTCCGCGACTGTTTCAAGGTTGTGCTTTCCAGAGCCCAGCAAGGGGGCTCAGTAAATGCTCGCAAGCGAGTGCCGAGTGCCAGCGGTGGCCCTCCCGGGAACGCCTCCCCGATCCCAAGCCCGCTACTCCCCAAACCCTGCAGCCCCTGGACGCGCGCCCCTGCCCGCCCATGCCCGCGGGGGAAGTGGAGGAAAAGACCCCCCCGCCGCGGTCCCGCCCCCGCCCGAGAAAGGGAGAGGAGACAGAAGGCTCGCAGCCCGCCTCCGTCGGGAGGGCAGTCACGAAACTCTCCTCACACCAAAAGTTCCCAGTCCCCGGCCTGTGCCCGCGGGGCCTGGGAGCCGGGAGAGGCCTGGGGCTGGATTTCCCGGCCCGCGCCCCCTGCGCGCCGGCTCGGGGCTTGGCTGGCTCTACAGACTCCAGGGAAGCGCCGGCCGGCCTGTGCGCCGCTGCCCGGCTCGCCCCGCGCTCCCGAGGCCGGAGCTCCCGGGGAGAGGGGGTTGGGGAGGGGTTGGGGAGGGGGATGGCAGGGGCCGCGGGACCCGGCTGAGTGCCCCCAAGGCTGCGTCCCGGCCCGCGCTGAGAACTTTGGCGCCAGCAGCCCGGGGCGGGGGGCGCCCGCGAGGCCGGCCCGGCCGCACTTTCCCTTTCCCCGCCTTCCTGCGCCTCTCCTCCCCCTTCCAGGAAGCGCCATATTGATCCCGGCGCCGTCCCCGCCGCCGCCCCATCCCCGCCCGCGCTCCCGGCCCCTCACCTTGGCTATGGCCTTCCGGTAGCGGGTCACCGCCTGCTGGATGAGGCTGAAAACTTTCATGTGGCCGTCCCCGCACGGCACGACCACCCGGGTCCGTCCGAAGCACACGGTCACTTTCATGCCGCCGCCGCCGCCGCGGGCGGGCCCGCGCCCCTCGCCGAGCGCAGC
>NW_016803269.1:0-822 GCF_001698545.2 Rhinopithecus bieti | reverse complement strand
CCCAAACCCAGTGTGAGGACCGGGGGGCAGGGGGGTCGCGGCGGGGAGAAGGGGATGCCGCAGGGCTCAGGGTCACAGATCAGGGACAAGTCGCGGGGCAGGGAAGCGCCCCCCTCGCAGTCCCCGCCCCGTGGCCGGCTCAGGGCACAATGGGGCCGCCCCGCCGTCTCCCTTCGCCATTTTGTGACGGGGCTCCTCCCCTCCCGTCTCCGGGCCGAAGGGGACACCGGGCGGCCGGGCCCGGAGAGCGGGGAGCCTCGGACGACCGCAAAGCGGGGCTCCCCCCACTCCGGCCCTGGCCTGCCCCCCCCCCAACCCCGGGCCTCCCTCCCACGGCGCCATCTTGCGGGGAGGGGGCGGCAGAGCCGCGGCGCCACCGGACGGGACCCCCTGGGCCGCCGCAGTAACTGCCCCCCGAAGCGGCAGCCGAGCCGACAGGGCCCGGCCCAGGCGGGGGCGGCCAAGCGGCACCAAGATGGCGGCGGCGGCCTCACCTTTGTAGAGCTGGGCCACGGCGGTGGCCGAGTTCTGGAAGAGGTGCCACAGCTTCTGCTGCTTGTGTTCGGGCTGCGCGGCGGCCGCTGCCTCCTCCTGCAGCTCGGGGGGCAGCTGCTCGTCCTGCTCGGCCTCGGCCAGGCACTGCCGCTCCCACTTGGAGAACCAGTGCTCGGGCCCGTGCTCCTGGATCTCGGCCTCGCCCTCCTCCTTCCGCTCCTCCATCCTCCGCGGCCTCCCGCGGCCTCGCCGCCGCCGCCGCCGCGTCCTCCTCAGGCGGGGCCCCCGCGGGAGCGTCGTCGTCAAGCGGCCCGGCGGCAGGGCCCG
>NW_016803268.1:872895-874794 GCF_001698545.2 Rhinopithecus bieti | reverse complement strand
TGGAGTCTCTTTTTGTCCCCCAGGCTGGAGTGCAGTAGCGCGATCTCAGCTCACTGCAACCTCCACCTCCCGGGTTCACGCCATTCTCCTGCCTCAGCCTTCTGAGTAGCTGGGACTACAGGCGCCCGCCACTGTGCCTGGCTAGTTTTTTGTATTTTTAGTAGAGATGGGGTTTCACCATGTTATTAGCAGGATGGTCTGAATCTCCTCACCTCATGATCCACCTGCCTCGGCCTCCCAAAGTGCTGGGATTACAGGCATGAGCCACCACGCCTGGCCATTTTTTTTTGTATTTTTAATAGAGACGGGGTTTCTCCATGTTGGCCAGGCTGGTCTTGAGCCCCTGACTCAAGTGATCTGCTCTCTTCAGCCTCCCAAAGTGCTGGGATAACAGGCGTGAGCCACCGCACCCGGCCCATCTGTTGTTTCTTGACTTTTTTTTTTTTTTGAGACAGAGTCTTGCTCTGTCGCCCAGGCTGGAGTGCATGATGCCATCTTGGCTCACTGCAGCCTCTGCCTCCTGGGTTCAAGCGATTCTCCTTCTTCAGTGGGGTCCCGAGTAGCTGGGATTACAGGTGTGCGCCACCACCTGGCTAATTTTTGTGTTTTCAGTAGAGTCGGGGTTTCACCATGTTGGCCAGGCTGGTCTCAAACTCCTGACCTCAGGGGATGCACCCAACTCGGCCTCTCAAAGTGCTGGGGTGACAGGCGTGAGCCACCATGCCTGGCCTGTTTCTTGGCTTTTTAGTAATCGCCATTCTGACTGGCATGAGATGGTATCCCGCAGTGCTTTTGATTTGCATTTCTCTAATGATCAGTGATGCTGAACCTTTTTTCGTGTTTGTTGCCTGCATGTATGTCTTCTTTTTTTTTTTTTCTTTTTTCTTTTTTTTTTGAGGCGGAGTCTCGCTCTGTCGCCCAGGCTGGAGCGCAGTGGCCCGATCTCAGCTCACTGCAAGCTCCGCCTCCCAGGCTCACGCCATTCTCCCGCCTCAGCCTCCCAAGTAGCTGGGACTACAGGCGCCCGCCACCTCGCCCGGCTAGTTTTGTATCTTTTAGTAGAGACGGGGTTTCACCGTGTTAGCCAGGATGGTCTCGATCTCCTGACCTCGTGATCCGCCCGTCTCGGCCTCCCAAAGTGCTGGGATTACAGGCTTGAGCCACCGCGCCCGGCCGTATGTCTTCTTTTGAGAAGTGTCTGTTCATGTCCTTTGTCCACTTTTTAATTTTGTTTTTTGTAAATTCGCTTAAGTTCCTTGTAGATTCTGGATATTAGACCTTTGTCAGATGTATAGACTGCAAAAATTTTCTCTCATTCTGTAGGTCTCTGTTAGCTCTGATGATTGTTTATTTTGCTTTGCAAAAGTTTAGTTAGATCTTTAGTTTAATTAGATCCCATTGGTCATTTTTTGCTTTTGTTGCAATTGCTTTTTGTGATTTGATCACTGCAGCACTATTCACAATAGCAAAGACATGGAATCGACCCCAGTGTCCATCAGTGATAGACTGGATAAAGAAAATGTGGTGCATACACACCATGGAATACTATGCAGCCATAAAAAAGAAGCGAGATCATGTCCTTTGCAGGGACATGGGTGGAGTTGGAAGCCGTTATCCTCAGCAAACTAACGCGGGAACAGAAAACTAAACACGGCATGTTCTCACTTATAAGTGGGAGCTGAACCATGTGAACACATGGTCACAGGGAGGGGAACAAGGCACACTGGGGCGGTTGGGGGAGGGCGGGGGCGGGAGGATATTGGGAAAAATAGCTAATGCATGTCCCGCTTCATCCCCACGTGATGGGTTGATAGGTGCAGCAAACCACCATGGCACACATAACAAGCCGGAACGTCCTGCACGTGTACCCCAGATATTTTTTTTTTTTTTTTTTTTTTT
>NW_016803268.1:866829-871306 GCF_001698545.2 Rhinopithecus bieti | reverse complement strand
TGGGGTCGGGGGCGTCCGCGCGGGCGGGGCGAGGTCGGGGAGGGAAGCCGCCGGCCCTCCTCTGCGCTGGGAGCTTTTGGCTGGTTCTGCCGGAGGAGCTCCCAGGTGACCCGCGGGGTCTCAAGCCGCCGCTCGGGAGCTCGGGGCCTGCGCGGCGTCTACGGGACGAGCGAGGGAGAACTGACGCCTTTCGCCCGGATCCGCGTCTCCTTCCGGGAACCAGGTGGGTCGCGTTTATTTTCAAGTCCGGTTGTTTTCGCGGTAATTTGCGAGAAACATCACGGTGGATCCTGTGGGTGGCTCCTGAGCTTTCTGACTCCGGGTTGTCTTGTTTTGCTCTCAGTGGGCTCTGCGCTGGCGCGAACATTCGAATTGGCACGTGTCTGCGTTTCAGAACGCCGTTCGCGTCCTCACACTGATGGAGGCGGAGCTCACGTCACACACGCCGCGTCGCAGGGCTCAGCTCGGCGCCCCCCGCGGTGTTGCGGGACCTGCACCGTCCCGGGCTCCGGAACAGCCTCTGCCCGAGCGGAGCCGGCCCGTGGGCAGCCGCTCCCCGCGCCCGCCCGGGCCCTGCAGCCCCCCGCTCCGCGGACCTGCCTGTGCCGACCTCCGCTCGGTGCAGCCCTGCGTGCTGTGGCTGTTGCGTTCCGGCGTCTTTCGCTTAGAATCGCGTCTTACGGTTCGTCCGCGGCGGAGCGGGGATCAGGCCCGCGCTCTTCTCAGGAGGGAATAATACTCCGTGGATGGAGCCCGCGCTGGGGTAGGGCCTGGGCCATCCCGTCTGATTATTCCCCCCTCCCTGGCGCCAGCCCCGCGGAGACCTCGCAGGTGCCGTGGGGAAGTGGAGACGGGCAGAGTCTGGACGCGCGCGCGGGGCGGGAGGTGCCGGCCGCAGACTGCGCCGCCTCCTCACGCGGAAATCCGCCCCCTGGGCGGAGCCTGCCGGTGTCTTCCGCGCGCCGCGCACGGGTCGGCATCATTTCTACTCCGCGTGCGCAGCCAGCAGCCGCCGCACCTGCGCTGACGCGGGACCCTCCAGGAAACCGAGCAGGACCCGCCTTCGGGAGCCCGAGAGCCTCCTTCCCGGGTCTTAATAAACTGTGCATGTGAGATGGAGCCTCGCTCTTTTGCCCAGGCTGGAGTGCAGAGGCGCGATCTCGGCTCACTGCAACCTCCGCCTCTGGGGTTCAGGCCTCAGGCTCTCTAGTGGCCGGGACTACAGGTGCCCGCCACCACACCGGCGAATTTTTTTTTATTTTTTATTTTTTATTTTTGGTAGAGACAGGGTTTCGCCATGTTGTCCAGGCTGGTCTCCAACTCCTGATCTCAGGTGATCCGTCCGCCTCGGCCTCCCAAAGTGCTGGGATTACCGGCGTGAGCACCGCACCGGCCTTAATAGACCTTATCTGGGAGAAGTGTGTCTGGCCTTGTGTCAGTTTCTGTTGCGTGGCAAGGTGAGAACCTGCGGCGGTAACAGCATGGAGACTGATTCCGCTTGTTCCTTCCTCTCTGGATGGACGCGTGGGTGGTGTCCACTCTGCCCTCTGTAACGGTGCCACGAGGACATTGAGCTCCTGTTCTCAGTTCTTTAGGGTATAAATCTAGGAGTCGAATTGGGAGGCCCTATGGTAATTCTGTGTTTAAACCTTTGTACCCTTTACTATTTCTTTTAAAATAATTTTAAATTTTAATATTTTAAATGATGGCAAAATATGCATAACATAAAACCTACCATTTAAACCATTTTTACTGAACAATTCAGTGGCATTAAACTTATGTAACCATCATGATGGTCTGTTTTCAAATTTTGTCTTCCCAAAAAGCAAGCACGAGGCCAGGCGTAGTGGCTCAAGCCTGTAATCCCACCACTTTGGGAGGCCAAGATGGGCGGATCACGAGGTCAGGAGATCGAGACCATCCTGGCTAACACGGTGAAACCCCGTCTCTACTAAAAATACAAAAAATTAGCCTGGCATGGTGGCAGGTGCCTGTAGTCCCAGCTACCTGGGAGGCTGAGGCGGGAGAATGGCGTGAACCCGGAGGCGGAGCTTGCAGTGAGCCGAGATGGCGCCACCGCACTCCAGCCTGGGCAACAGAGCGAGAATCCGTCTGAAAAAAATAAAACAAAAACGCATTAAGCAGTAACTCCCCATTCCCCCCACGCACCCACTGCTGGTTAACCTCTCTTCTCTCTGTCTCTGAACTTGCCTCCTGTAAGGACCTTGTGTAAGTGGAATATTGCAATATTTGTCCTTTGCCTAGCCTCATGTTCTCAAGGTTCACTCATCTGTGTTGCAGCATCTTTCCATAATTCGTTCCACTTTAGGAATATTGAAACTGGCCCAATTGTCCCATAGAACAGATGTTTATGGTTTCTTTTAAATAAACATAGAAATTGGCCCTCCCAGTCTTAAAACTTTAGAAAGTTACATTTGTCTTATCTGAGTTGCTTTCTCAGGAAACCAGCCATTGGGCCTCCAGATCGCACCAAGAAGCGGGAACCCACCAGATCACAGCATCTGGACAGTGAGAGGCCAGACCCCTCACCCCTCATGATTGCCCAGCTGGCCACCTGCTCCTGTTGACCAACTCTTCCTTACCCTCCCTAATTTTCCCACACACAGCTGCATTTCTTCTCTGCTATAAACCCCTAATTTTAGGCAGTGGAGGAGACAGATTTGAGGCTGAGTTCCCATCTCCCTGCAGCAGCACTGGAGTTGAGCCTTCTTTCCTGGCAGGACTCGGTCTGTTTGTATAACAAGCAGCAGGACCCAGCCTGAACCCCGGTGTTTCAGTCACAGATCTGTGTACAAGTATCTGTTCAAGCTCTTGTTTTAATTTCTCTTTGGTGTATACCTGGAAGTGGAATCGCTGGGTCATGGGGTGACTCTGTGTAACTGTCAGAGGAACCTCCAAATGGGTTTCCGAGGTGGCTGCTCTTCACATTCTGGTGAGCAGATTCCCTGTAGCCTTGCCATCACTTACCTCCTATTTTCAGTGATTATGTGGGAAACACACATTCACCTGTCCAAACCTGAAGAATGGACTCGGAGACTCGAGGAACGGGCAGAGATTTCAGTGAGCTGAGATCGCGCCTCTGCACTCCAGCCTGAGTGACAGAGCGAGACTCCGTCTCAAAAAAAAAAAAAGAGAGAGAAAAAGGACCATTTAAAATGTTTTCTCACATTTTATTGTAGCAAAATACACGTAACATAAAACTTACTGTCTAAGCGATTTTAAGTGTGCAGTTCAGTGGTACTAAATACTTACGTCATCTTGTGCAACTATCAACCCCATCTCCTTTCTTCCTTTTTTGTTTTTTGAGATGGAGTCTCGCTCTGTTGCCCAGGCTGGAGTGCAGTGGTGTGATTTCAGCTCACTGTAACCTCCACCTCCCGGGTTCAAGTGAGTCTCCTGCCTCCGCCTCCCGAGTAACTGGGATTACAGGTGCACCACCACGCCCAGCTAATGTTTGTATTTTTAGTAGAGATGGGGGTTTCACCATGTTGGCCAGGCTGGTCTCGAACTCTTGACCTCAGGTGATCCTATTATGAACATGTGTATAGAAATAGCTTTGAGTTCTTTTCAGTTTGTATAGGAAATTGCTGGATCATGTGGTAGTTCCATTTTTAATTCAGAATCACCATGGGGTTCTGGACAGCGGCTGCACCATTTTACATCCCATCCACGGTGTCCGTCCATCCTCACAAAGGCTGGTGCTCTCTATGCTATTCGGTGGGTCCATGTGTCTCTATATGTCTGTCTCTTTTTTTTTGAGATGGAGTCTCGCTCTGTCTCCCAAGTTGGAGTGCAGTGGCATAATCTCAGCTCACTGCAACCTCCCCCTCCTGAGTTCAAGTGATTCTCCTGCCTCAGCCTCCTGAGTAGCTGGGACTACAGGCGTGCGCCACCATGCCCAGCTAATTTTGTATTTTTTTTTTTTTTTTAATGTATAAAGAAAAGAGGTTTAATGGACTCACATTCCACATCGCTCATGTCAGAAGACGAAAGCCACATCTTATGTGGCAGCAGATAAGAGAGAATGAGAGAACCAAGTGAAACAGGTTTCCCCTTATAAAACCGTCAGATCTATTGAGACGTATTCACTGCCAGGAGAACAATATTGGGGAAACTGCCCCATGATTCAATTATCTCCCACCAGGTCCTTCTCACAACATATGGGAATTATGGGAGCTATAATTCAAGATGAGATTTGCGTGGAGACACAGTCAAAGCATGTCACTGGGCATCCAACAAAGTTATACTTAAAACAGGTAATTCTGGGCATGTAACAAGGATCTCTAGCCCACAGATTGAAAAGGATGATAGTCCTTTTTTTTGGAAATGAAGTTTTACAGAAGAACTATAGCAGCTACTAAAAGCAGATATCTTGTACTTGCCCTCACAGTGGTATGTGCTGCTGGTGCAGAATCTCTTCCCAGGAATGGAGACCAATGGCATGGAATCAGATAGA
>NW_016803268.1:859599-863059 GCF_001698545.2 Rhinopithecus bieti | reverse complement strand
AAAAAAAAAAAAAAAAAAAAAAAAAAATTTAGCCAGGCATGGTGGCGCATGCCAATAATCCCAGCTCCTTGGGAGGCTGAAATAGGAGAATTGCTTGAACCCCGGAGGAGGAGGTTGCAGTGCCCCGAGATCGCAACACTGCACTCCAGCCTGGAGAGCAAGACTCTGAGACTCTGTATCAAAAGAAAAAAGAAAGAAAGAAAAGTAACAACATATGCTGGCAAGGTTGTGGAGAAAAAGGAACACTTTTACACTGTTGGTGGGAGTGTATTAAATTAGTTCAACCATTGTGGCAGACAGTGTGGCAATTCCTTAAAGATTTAGAATCAGAAATTCCATTTGACTAGCAATCCCATTACTGGGTATATACCCAAAGGAATGTAAACCATTTTATTATAAAGATACATGTACACGTATGTTCAAAACGTTGGATTTTAAAGTAAAAACTCAGGGACAGCACGACCCCCAGCAGATTAAGTGGGTGAAAAGAGCCAGGAACTGGAAAGCGGATGGGAAGGCACAGAGCTGAGGTCAAGTGTCAAGCACCTCGCCGGGATATGCCGCTGAGCACAGTTCTCCAGCCACTGCTCAAGTCCCTCTTGAAATGGGCAGGACAGAGAGGGCGCGGCCACTGTTGCTGCGGTTCATTTCTTTTTTCTTTTCTTTTTTTTTTTTTTTTGAGGTGGTTTCGCTCTGTCGCCCGGACTGGAGTGCAGTGGTCAGATCTCAGCTCACTGCAAGCTCCGCCTCCCGGGTTTACGCCATTCTCCTGCCTCAGCCTCCCGAGTAGCTGGGACTACAGGCGCCCGCCACCTCGCCCGGCTAGTTTTTTGTATTTTTTAGTAGAGACGGGGTTTCACCGTGTTAGCCAGGAAGGTCTCGATCTCCTGACCTCGTGATCCGCCCGTCTCGGCCTCCCAAAGTGTTGGGATTACAGGCTTGAGCCACCGCGCCCGGCCTACTGCGGTTCATTTCTTAGGCCTGCGTCATGGCTATGGCCCTTAGCTGGGTGGGTGTGGGCTGTGTCTATGACGCCACCGAGGCCGTGGGTGTCGCTGGGGCCCCTCAGAATAGGTGGATCCCGTGGCACTTTTCTGAAGCGAGCGGTGGTCCCATCTGGCTCTTTGCTCCGACCCTCACAGGTGCCCATACATGTCTGCCAGCCGGGTGAAGCTACCTAAATCTTTGTTTTTTTTTGAGACTGAATCTCGCCCAGGCTGGAGTGCAGTGGTGGGGCTCACTGCAACCTCTGTCTCCCAGGTTCAAGTAATTCTCCCGCCTCAGCCTCCCAAGTAGCTGGATTACAGGCGTGCACCACCACGCCCAGTCAATTTTTGTATTTTTAGTAGAGACAGGATTTCACCATGTTGGCCAGGCTGGTCTTGAACTCCTGACCTCGTGATCCGTCTGCCTCGGCCTCCCAAAGTGCTGGGATTACAGGAGTAAGCTGCCGTGCCCGGCCTTGTTTGTTTGTTTAAAGAAGTCTTGCTCTGTTGCCCGGGCTGGAGTGCAATGGCCTGATCTCGGCTCACTGCAACCTTCTCCTCCCAGGTTCAAGTGATTCTCATGCCTCAGCCTCCAGAGTAGCTGGGATTATAGGCACGTGCCATCATGCCTGGCAATTTTTTTTTTTTTTTCTGTATTTTCAGTAGAGACGGCGTTTCACCATGTTACCCAGGCTGGTCTTGAACTCCTGTCCTCAGGTGATCTGCTCACCTCGACCTCTCAAAGCACTGAAATTACAGGCATGAGCCACCATGCCCAGACAACATTCTTCTAAATCTAATAACCCGATTTGTCTCCTCTCGCCTTCAGGTCATCAAACTCCAGGTGGTCCTCAGTGAGGGATAGGTCCTGTCAATATTCAAGAGCCACCCTTCTACAGGGGACCCCTGGACTGCCCATCAGGGGGACAGGATAGAGGCAAAATCCTGCCCATCTCCCTGGATACTGCTCCCTGGCTGGGCTCTGCTTTCAGTAACCCATGGAGCCAACCCTGCCCTGACAACAAGAGGCCGAGACTCTCAGAACCACCACCGCCCCCTGTCAGCAGGCAGCAGTTACAGAAGACTGACCTTTGTCCATTTTCCCTCAAGAATTGGGGTCTTGGACTCCTGTGGGAGGAACTGTTAGTGTGGGTAGCTAGGGGGTATGGCAGAAGAGGGCTCCGCACCACCACACACAGGCAACAGGAGTGCTGACCCTCGTCAGGTGATGGTCAGGTAGTTGTTAACTGTCTCTGTAAAGTAATAATTGGTCACAGCCAGCGCCAGGGCAAGACACCCTCCTATTAGACAGAAAACAGCTGAGGCTGGTAATCAGCAGCTTCCCAAGAAGATCTCAGGAGCTGGGTGAGGGGGAGAAGTAACGCAAGACCCTGCATTGTGTCACTGTATCAAACCCCAAGTCAGAAGGTCAAACCACACACTTGCCTTTCAAGTCGCCCTCCTGGCCTTCTTCCAGGCATACTTTCCTTCCTGCTTTAAAGCTTTTTAATAAACTTCACTTCTGCGCTGACGTGTGCCTCGGTCTCTCCCTCTGCCTTATGCCCCGCGGTTGAATTCTTTCTTCTAAGGAGGCAAGAACTGAGGTTGCTGCAGACCCGGACAGATTCATCACCAGTGACACGCCAGCATCCCCTTGTGCCCCGAGGCCCCCTGCCTGCAGCACCTTCCTTCCTACCGAACTCCTTCTCATCCCTCAATGCCCAAGGTCAACGCTGCCCCCTCCTGGAGCCTCCTTGCCACCTCGGCCAGAAGCCCTCCCTCCTGTTGACTGTGGCGCCTGCTCTCCCTTTCCAGATCCCGCCCCCTGGGAGGGCGTGGGTGTGGCTTAACACCTGCACAGGCCCCATGCACGTCAGGGAGGTCCTGGAGGGAGGGTGGAGGAGGCTGGAAGGAGGAGGACTCTTTCTTTTGAGTAGGCAGGGTGGGGAGTGGGGGTTGCTGACCAGCCCAGAGACGGGCTGGGGAACCCGTTCCTGTCTGTGGTGGGAGCAGGCCCGGTGCCTCTGCTCTCCTCTCGACTGTGGGTGGCTGTGCAGGTGCAGGCACCATCTGTGCCAAGGCTTGGAACTTTTGCTAAAGATTAGACGTCTGAGGCCGGGCGCGGTGGTTCACGCCTGTAATCCCAGCACTGTGGGAGGCCGAGGCGGGCAGATCACGAGGTCAGGAGATTGAGACCATCCTGGCTAACACAGTGAAACCCCGTCTCTACTAAAAAATACAAAAAAACGGCCGGGCGCGGTGGCTCAAGCCTGTAATCCCAGCACTTTGGGAGGCCGAGACGGGCGGATCATGAGGTCAGGAGATCGAGACCATCCTGGCTAATACGGTGAAACCCCGTCTCTACTAAAAAATACAAAAAACTAGCCGGGCGACGAGGCGGGCGCCTGTAGTCCCAGCTACTCGGGAGGCTGAGACAGGAGAATGGCGTGAACCCGGGAGGCGGAGCTTGCAGT
>NW_016803268.1:855038-857912 GCF_001698545.2 Rhinopithecus bieti | reverse complement strand
GTTTTTGTATCTTTTAGTAGAGACGGGGTTTCACCGTGTTAGCCAGGATGGTCTCGATCTCCTGACCTCGTGATCCGCCCGTCTCGGCCTCCCAAAGTGCTGGGATTACAGGCTTGAGCCACCGCGCCCGGCCGTATGTCTTCTTTTGAGAAGTGTCTGTTCATGTCCTTTGTCCACTTTTAATTTTGTTTTTTGTAAATTCGCTTAAGTTCCTTGTAGATTCTGGATATTAGACCTTTGTCAGATGTATAGACTGCAAAATTTTCTCTCATTCTGTAGGTCTCTGTTAGCTCTGATGATTGTTTATTTTGCTTTGCAAAAGTTTAGTTAGATCTTTAGTTTAATTAGATCCCATTGGTCATTTTTTGCTTTTGTTGCAATTGCTTTTGTGATTTGATCACTGCAGCACTATTCACAATAGCAAAGACATGGAATCGACCCCAGTGTCCATCAGTGATAGACTGGATAAAGAAAATGTGGTGCATACACACCATGGAATACTATGCAGCCATAAAAAAGAAGCGAGATCATGTCCTTTGCAGGGACATGGGTGGAGTTGGAAGCCGTTATCCTCAGCAAACTAACGCGGGAACAGAAAACTAAACACGGCATGTTCTCACTTATAAGTGGGAGCTGAACCATGTGAACACATGGTCACAGGGAGGGGAACAAGGCACACTGGGGCGGTTGGGGAGGGCGGGGCGGGAGGATATTGGGAAAAATAGCTAATGCATGTCCCGCTTCATCCCCACGTGATGGGTTGATAGGTGCAGCAAACCACCATGGCACACATAACAAGCCGGAACGTCCTGCACGTGTACCCCAGATATTTTTTTTTTTTTTTTTTTTTTTGAGAAGGAGTCTCGCTCTGTCACCCAGGCTGGAGTGCAGTGGCCAGATCTCAGCTCACTGCAAACTCCGCCTCCCGGGTTTACACCATTCTCCTGCCTCAGCCTCCCGAGTAGCTGGGACTACAGGCGCCTGCCACCTCGCCCGGCTAGTTTTTTGTATTTTTTTAGTAGAGACGGGGTTTCACCGTGTTAGCCAGGATGGTCTCGATCTCCTGACCTCGTGATCCGCCCGTCTCGGCCTCCCAAAGTGCTGGGATTACAGGCTTGAGCCACCCCGCCCGGCCTAAAAATTAAAAAAAAAAAAAAAAATCCGACGTTTCGTGAAAGCTGATGGGGCATTAGTGGATCCTAGCACCAAACAGGACAGCAGGTGGGGACGGGGGACAGAGGCGGGTGGAGAGAGAAGCCAGCGGGTTCCAGGGCCCCAGGGCAGTCCCTGGAAGAGATGTGGCAGTCTCCCTGCAGGTTCCACGTTGGGCCAGGCGCTGCTCCCCAACCGGCGCGTGCCGCCCTCGCCTTCAGCTCCAATCCTGCTGCGCCCCAGGCCGCCCCGCGCCTGGCAGCCGCCGGCCTCTGACTAAGCCCCCGCCCGGCCCCTGGGACCAGCCTCTCCGCGGGCCTGGTCCGTGCGCGCGCGTCAGCGGCACCGTCGGACCAGGGGCCGCCCCGGAGAGGGGAGCCCAGGAGGACGGCCGGGTGGCCCGGGGCAGAGGCGCCAGGAGGGTGGAGAAGGGACACGCAGGGCCTCGGCGGGCTGGGGGCGGGGAAGGCTGCGGGGCAGCAAGGAAGGGGGCGCACCTGGGTGACCCGGCTGAGCAGGAGCGGGCAGGGGCTCGGGACGCCCCGGCTCCAGGCGCTGGACTGCGGCGCGGAGCAGCGCTGGGGGCACCGCGCCGGGTTCAGCGAGGATTGCTGGGCGGGGCGCGCGGGGAGCGAAGCTGGCCGGGGGCGGGGCCTAGGCCGGAGACGGCCGTGGTGGGCGGGACCTGAGCCGTGAAGGGGCGGGTCTGGCAGGGGCGGGGCCTGACTGCGCCGTAGGGCGGAGCCTCGAGGGGCGGAGCTGGCGGTTGATCCGCGAGGGGGCGGGGCCCAGTGAGGGAGGCACGTGGGAGCCGGGGGGCGGGGCCCAGTGAGGGAGGCACGTGGGAGCCGGGGGGCGAGGCCGGGGCGTGGCCGGGAGCGCTCAGGTGCGCGCGGGGCGCAGGTACACGCAGGTTGCTCGGGGGCGCGCGGGGTCCGGCGGGCGTCCCCAGGGTGGTCCCCGCGTGGGGTCGGGGGCGTCCGCGCGGGCGGGGCGAGGTCGGGGAGGGAAGCCGCCGGCCCTCCTCTGCGCTGGGAGCTTTTGGCTGGTTCTGCCGGAGGAGCTCCCAGGTGACCCGCGGGGTCTCAAGCCGCCGCTCGGGAGCTCGGGGCCTGCGCGGCGTCTACGGGACGAGCGAGGGAGAACTGACGCCTTTCGCCCGGATCCGCGTCTCCTTCCGGGAACCAGGTGGGTCGCGTTTATTTTCAAGTCCGGTTGTTTTCGCGGTAATTTGCGAGAAACATCACGGTGGATCCTGTGGGTGGCTCCTGAGCTTTCTGACTCCGGGTTGTCTTGTTTTGCTCTCAGTGGGCTCTGCGCTGGCGCGAACATTCGAATTGGCACGTGTCTGCGTTTCAGAACGCCGTTCGCGTCCTCACACTGATGGAGGCGGAGCTCACGTCACACACGCCGCGTCGCAGGGCTCAGCTCGGCGCCCCCCGCGGTGTTGCGGGACCTGCACCGTCCCGGGCTCCGGAACAGCCTCTGCCCGAGCGGAGCCGGCCCGTGGGCAGCCGCTCCCCGCGCCCGCCCGGGCCCTGCAGCCCCCCGCTCCGCGGACCTGCCTGTGCCGACCTCCGCTCGGTGCAGCCCTGCGTGCTGTGGCTGTTGCGTTCCGGCGTCTTTCGCTTAGAATCGCGTCTTACGGTTCGTCCGCGGCGGAGCGGGGATCAGGCCCGCGCTCTTCTCAGGAGGGAATAATACTCCGTGGATGGAGCCCGC
>NW_016803268.1:849148-851710 GCF_001698545.2 Rhinopithecus bieti | reverse complement strand
GTTCAAGTGATTCTCCTGCCTCAGCCTCCTGAGTAGCTGGGACTACAGGCGTGCGCCACCATGCCCAGCTAATTTTTGTTTTTTTTTTTTTTTTTTAATGTATAAAGAAAAAGAGGTTTAATGGACTCACATTCCACATCGCTCATGTCAGAAGACGAAAGCCACATCTTATGTGGCAGCAGATAAGAGAGAATGAGAGAACCAAGTGAAACAGGTTTCCCCTTATAAAACCGTCAGATCTATTGAGACGTATTCACTGCCAGGAGAACAATATTGGGGAAACTGCCCCATGATTCAATTATCTCCCACCAGGTCCTTCTCACAACATATGGGAATTATGGGAGCTATAATTCAAGATGAGATTTGGGTGGAGACACAGTCAAAGCATGTCACTGGGCATCCAACAAAGTTATACTTAAAACAGGTAATTCTGGGCATGTAACAAGGATCTCTAGCCCACAGATTGAAAAGGATGATAGTCCTTTTTTTTTGAAATGAAGTTTTACAGAAGAACTGTAGCAGCTACTAAAAGCAGATATCTTGTACTTGCCCTCACAGTGGTATGTGCTGCTGGTGCAGAATCTCTTCCCAGGAATGGAGACCAATGGCATGGAATCAGATAGATTACCTCAGATACTACACAGGCTTTTCCAAGAATTTACAGAGTTGCTCAAATTTATGATTCATCCAGATCCAGAGAGAAGACCTTCAGCAATTGCCCTTATAAAGCATTCAATGTTGCTGCCTGCTTCAATCTGTCTTCTGTTAAATATCAGTCACTAGTGGAGGTTACAGCAGCCTTTCCAAAATTAACCGCTGTGGTGGTGTGTTGCTCTCAGTGTGCTGATGCACTTTAGTGAAGATATCTTTTCCTGTAGTGACCTAGTTCTCCGTGCCCACGCAGCAATATGGAGAGAAAGGGAACTCCTAATTTCCAAGGGAACACCATTTCCCGACTTCAGGAGTGTCCCAGAGTCTTAGATAGGAATCATGCAATACCCGCAGGTCACAGAGCGACAGAGGCTGAGGCTGTGGCAGAATCACCGAGGCCTCCCCAAGGAGCTGAAGCAGAGCGATGAGGCCCTAACGGAGCTCTGGCTGGAGCTACAGGCCAAAGCCCCGCCGGATGCCCCAATTTTTGTATTTTCTCCTGCCTCAGCCTCTCAAGTAGCTGGGACTACAGGCGCCCACCACCACGCCCGGCTAGTTTTTTGTATTTTTAGTAGAGACGGGGTTTCACCATGTTGGTCAGGCTTGCTGCGAACTCCCCACCTCAGGCGATGCACCCGCCTCGGCCTCCCAGCGCTGGGATCACAGGCCTGAGCCGCCGCGCCCGGCCCTTTAAAACATTTTAAAGTCCTCTTGAGATTTATTATTTGGCCAGTGGTGTGTTATTTACTCTCTTAAGTACTTGGCGTCCCCAGCGACCTTTCTCTTACTGATTGCTAGTGTAATGCCATTGTGGTCTGAGAATGGACGCTGCATGGTTTCTATTCTTTTAAATTTGTTAAGGTTTTTACAGCCCAGAATGTGGCCTGTTTTGGTGACTGTTCCAGGTAGGCTTAAGAAGAACACATGGCCGGGCGGGTGGCTCAGCCTGTCATCCCAGCACTGTGGGAGGCCGAGGCGGGCGGATCACGAGGTCAGGAGATCGAGACCATCCTGGCTAACATGGTGAAACCCCGTCTCTACTAAAAAATACAAAAAACTAGCCGGGCGACGAGGCGGGCGCCTGTAGTCCCAGCTACTCGGGAGGCTGAGGCAGGAGAATGGCGGGAACCCGGGAGGCGGAGCTTGCAGTGAGCTGAGATCCGGCCACTGCACTCCAGCCTGGGTGACAGAGCGAGACTCTGTCTCAAAAAAAAAAAAAAAAAAAAGAACACATATTCTGTTGTTGGATGGAGTGATCTGTAGGTGTCCATTATATCCAGTTGATGGATGGTCCTGTTGAGTTCAACATGTTCTTACTGAATTTCTGCCTGTTGGATCCACCCATTTTTGATAGAGGACTACAGACGCCAACTATAATAGTGAATTAATCTGTTTCTCCCTACAGCTGTCTCTTTCTAAACAAGTTCTTCTAACACGTCATGCAAGACAGGCCCTACTGGTAACAAATTTCTTCAATTTATGTCTGAGAAAGTCTTTATTTGTCCTTTAGTTTTGACAGATAATTTTGCAGGGTGTTGATCCCTGGGTCAGTGGTTATCTTTGTCTAAGCACTTTAAATATTTCCCTCATTTCGGCCAGGCACAGTGGCTCACGCCTGTAATCCCAGCACTTTGGGAGGCCAAGGCGGGCGGATCATGAAGTCAGGAGATGGAGACCATCCTGGCTAATACGGTGAAACCCCGTCTCTACTAAAAATACAAAAAATTAGCCGGGCGTGGTGGCGGGCACCTGTAGTCCCAGCTACTCGGGAGGCTGAGGCAGGAGAATGGCGTGAACCCGGGAGGTGGAGCTTGCAGTGAGCCAAGATCATGCTACTGCACTCCAGCCTGGGCGACAGAGCGAGACTCTATCTCAAAATATAAATATAAATATATATATATGTATATATTT
>NW_016803268.1:833262-847837 GCF_001698545.2 Rhinopithecus bieti | reverse complement strand
GGGCGCGGTGGCTCAAGCCTGTAATCCCAGCACTTTGGGAGGCCGAGATGGGCGGATCACGAGGTCAGGAGATCGAGACCATCCTGGCTAACATGGTGAAACCCCGTCTCTACTAAAAATACAAAAAACTAGCCGGGCGACCTGGCGGGCGCCTGTGGTCCCAGCTACTCGGGAGGCTGAGGCAGGAGAATGGCGTGAACCCGGGAGGCGGAGCTTGCAGTGAGCTGAGATCCGGCCACTGCACTCCAGCCTGGGCGACAGAGCGAGACTCCGTCTCAAAAAAAAACACAGGCCTTTAATAAGGAGGTGGCAAGGCTGGGTGTGGTGGCTCACGCTTGTAATCTCAGCACTTTGGGAGGCCGAGGTGGGAGGACCATTAGAGCCCAGGAGTTTGAGTTTGAGACTAGACTAGGCAACATAGCAAGACCCTGTATCTAGAAAAAATTTAAAAATTAGCTGGACTGGGTGTGATGGCTCACACCTGTAAAATCCTAGCAGTTTGGGAGGCTGATTGCTTGAGTCCAGGAGTTCATGACTGGCCCGTCTTGAATAGTGAGACCCTGTCTCTACAAAAAATAACAAAATTAGCCAGGCATGGTGGTGTGCACCTCTAGTTCCAGCTACTCCGGAGGCTGAGGCAGGAGGACTGGTTACTCCCAGGAGCTGGAGGTACAATGAGCCATGATTGCAGCACTGTACTCCAGCCTGGGCAGCAGAGCGAGTCCCTGTCTCACATAATGATAAAGCGATGAGGTCCGGGCAGGAGGAGGTGTTCTGTAGCCCTGCGATCAGGCCTCAGTCTTCGATGAGCCTTTGCCCTGAGATGTGACCATCACACGCTCTCAGCTGTCCCCTGCTACCACCTTTAGAGGCACAGGATGGTGAGAATGGACTTTGCTGTATTTCTCTCCCCAAGGTTAGTCAGGCCCTTAAGACCTCAGTAGCTCAGACTCTGGTTAAACTGTTTCTCCTGAGGGCAGATTTCTGTTTTCTTTATTCTTTTTAAGTTCTGGGATACATGTGCAGAATGTGCAGGTTTGTTACACGGGTATACACGTGCCATGGTGGTTTGCTGCACCCATCAACCTGTCGTCTAGGTTTTAAGCCACACATGCATTAGGTATTTGTTCTCATGCTCGCCCTCCCCTTTCCCCACCCGCTGACAGGCCCTGGTGGTGATGTTGCCCTCCCTGTGTCCACGTGTTCTCATCATTCGACTCCCACTGATGAGTGAGAACATGCGGTGCTTGTTTTTCTGCTCCTGTGTTAATTTGCTGAGAATGACGGTTTCCAGCTTCATCCATGTCCCTACAAAGGACATGAACCCATTCTTTTTCTAAAGAGAGCAGAGTACTCTGGCGTGTTTATTCAGTGGCCACGGACTGAGAAGCAGGAGCTTGGCCCACAGTTCAGTTCTCAACAGGTGAGCGGTCCGGGGTTAAATGTAGGGTTTCTGTACTGAAGGGGTGGACGTGAACAGCGAGGGGAAGAATGTTCGTGTCTTCTGGAAATGGGCAGTGAAATTCCCGCCATCTTCTCTCCTCAGCTGCTTTTGTCAGTTGTGGTGGTGCTGGCTGGAGTGTCATTGAGCGTGGAATTGAGATGATCGTTGAAGCTGAAGGTGTTTGGTGATCTTTTGGTCAGCTGTCCTGGCTCTAGCCAGTCTCAACTGTTCTGGGTGAAAGAGGAACTTGTTATCTCAGGCGTCCTGTTTCTTAAACCGAGTTGGCACAGGGTTGAAGTTCGGCAATGCAGACATTACACAGGTCACACACCAGCCCCCAGCACTTCCTCATCTGGTTCAGGTTTTCCAGCCCTGGGTCCTGTGGAGGCGCCAGCCCCCGCTCTGCTGTGTCTGTCTCCTGAACTGGGGCAGCGGTTTGCTCTGTGGCCTCTCCTCTCTCACAGACCTCAGGACGGTCGATATTTTCCAGCCTGTTTAGCCTGTTACTTGTTGGGATAGAATGGCAAGTTCCAAACTTCCTATGTGCCGGAGACCTGGGGTCCACGCATTTCCTGAACAGCATTGTCTTTCTCCTTTCCTCAAATTCCAAAGACAGGAACGTCAGGCCTTTTGTTGTTCCCCAGCTACCTGAGGGTCTAGTCTTGTCTTTTTTATTCATGACACATCATAACACTTTATTTGAAAATATAAAACTGGCGGGACAAGAGAAATAAAATTTAAAAAACAAAACCAGGCCAGGCGCGGTGGCTCATGCCTGAAATCCCAGCAGTTTGGGAGGCTGAGGCAGGCAGATCACCTGAGGTCAAGAGTTCAAGACCAGCCTGGCAACATGGTGAAACCCCGTCTCTACCAAAAATACAAAAATTAGCCGGGCGTGGTGGCGGGCGCCTGTAATTCCAGACACTCAGGAGGCTGAGGCAGGGGAATCACGTGAACCCAGGAGGCAGAGCTTGCAGTGAGCCGAGATTGCACCACTGCACTCCAGCCTGGGCGACAGAGCGAGACTCCATCTCAAAAAACTAACTAACTAAATAAACAGAACAACAAAAAACCTGGCGTCAGTCCTGGTCACTGCGCTCACACCAGCCTCTCCATCCTGGATCCTCTTCCAACTCTGCTTCCTGCTTCAGTGACTAAGATGTCGCCCTTCGCCCCATGCCCAGGAAACTGGAGGTGGCAGTGGGGGAAGGGAGGGAGGCTTGGAGAAGATACCCTGTCACCATCTCCATCCCCCTCTCCAGGACCACGCAGGTCACCTGGGCCCTGACCAAATGGTTCATTGTCCACCAAGCGAAGCAGAAGGGACAGGTGCGCTCTGTGCAAAACCAAGTCGTGTGCAGGCCCTTCTTCCGTATGTCACCTCATCCGTGTTGTCACCACTGTCACCTCCAAAAGCCCATTCCATCGTCAGAATATACCACGAGGTCTCGGGTCCCCCCTCGGGTCCCCCCTCACACCCCTCCCCTTCCTTGCCTTCTTTTTGTTGTTGTTGAGATGGGGTCTCATCGCCCAGGCTGGAGTGAACTGGTGCAGTCATGACTCACTGCAGCCTCAAACTTCCTCCTCGCTCAGGCTCCCGAGTCGCTGGGACAACAGGCAGGCAGCACTGAAACGGGAAAGTTCCCTTGTCCCCCTCGCAGGGGGTGTGATGGGGTGTGGCCGCCGCGCAGCCTCCAGGGGGATAACGACGGGCAGGCTGTGGGGCCCCGACCCCATGGCGGTGTCTCGGGCGAATGCTCACAGCTCCCGAAGCCCCAGTGGGTGTGTGTTCCAGGCTGCATTTTTAGTTTGCCGTCTGTAGGTGGTTTGTGCTCAGTTAGACCCCTGCCTCATGGCAAAGACCCACGCTTTCTGTATCCCGGGTTCTTGCCTTGGGGTACTGGAAGAATCTGATCACACGCGGGCCTGGAGAACGGGCGCAAGGTTTTATTCAGTGGAAGAAGCGCTCGGCAGATGGGGGAGCCAGAGGGAGGTGGTTCTGTCCTGGAGTTGGGCTGCTTGGCGGCCCAGCTCTCCTCCAACTGCCCTGGCCAAACTCCACCAGGTCCCGCGACTGGTGGCCGCTGCTCCCTCGCCGTCCTCCTGCCAACCAACCGCTGGTGTCTTCTTCCACTGATGTGCTCCTCTCCACCTCTGGCTGCCTGTGTCGGCCTGCTAGGGTTTTGGGTTTTTATAGGCCCAGGATGGGGCATGGCGGGCCAGGGTGGTCTTGGAAAATGCAGCATTTGGGCAGAAGAGCAGGAGTGCCTGTCTGTCCTCGCCTCCGCCAGGGGCCCTCCTTTCTCCACCCAGCACTTCCCTGCTGCACTCTTGTGTCACCACCACGCCCTGGCTATTTTTTGTATTCTGTAGAGACAGGGTCTTGCTGTGTTGCCCAGGCTGGTCCTGAACTCCCGGACTAGAGTGATCCTCCTGCCTCAGCCCCGCAGACTACTGGGATCACAGGGCGAGCCAACGCACCCGCCTCCCTCGTGATCTCTTTCTTGACTGGTTATTTAGGAGTGTGGTACTTAATTTTCATGTTTTTGAATTTTCCAAATTCTCTCCTGTTATTGATTTCCAATTTCATTCCACTGTGGTTGGAGAACACGCTTTATATTATTGCCATCCGTTTTAAGTCTCCAAGGTGTGATCTGTGGCCTAACAAAGAGTCTTTTTGGGGAAGAATCCTGTGCACTTGGGAGGAAAGTCTGTTTTTCCGTCACCAGGTGGGGTGGTCTGGAGGCGTCTCTCAGGCGCAGTTAGTGCTATTCAGGTTTTCTGTTTCCCGGTGTATTTTCTTCCTGTTGTTCGATCCACTATGGGAAGTAAAGGTCCTGAGTCTGAAGCCTCCAGCCATTGTTGTTGAACTGTTCAGTTATCCCCTTTTATTTATAAAAGGTAAATAGTTATCCTTTTATAATCCGTTCTGCCAATCTCTGCCTTTTAATTGGAAGGTGTAACCCATTTGTGGTTAATTGCTGTTAAGGACTCTGCTGCCATTTTGCTGCTTTTGTTGCTGTTTGTTTTTGTTTTGTGTTGTATGAGTTTCCTTCTCGCCTCTTCTTACTTACTGCCTTCTTGTGTTAAGTATTTTCTAGTACTCCATTTCGATTCCCTTGTTTCTTTTACTACATTTCTGAGTTAAAAAAAAAGGATTGCTGTTGGGATTATAATGAACTAAAATCTAGTTTCAATTGACAGTAGGTGAATTTCTTTCTTTTTTTTTTTGAAATGGAGTTTTGCTGTGTTGCCCAGGCTGGAGTGCAGTGATGCTATCTTGGCTCCCTGCAACCTCCGTCTCCCGGGTTCAAGCAATTCTCCTGCCTCAGCCTCCCAAGTCGCTGGGACTACAGGTGCTGCCACCACAACCAGCTAATTTTTGTATTTTCAGTAGAGATGGGGTTTTACCATGTTGGCCAGGCTGGTCTGGAACTCCTGACCTTGTGACCTGCCCACCTCAGCCTCCCAAAGTGCTGGAATTACAGGTGTGAGCCACCGCGCCGGCCAGATAGTGGGTGAATTTCAACAGGATACAAACCATGAACTCCAACACTGTCTTCTCCTCCTCTGTGCTGCAAAGTACACATAGATTACATCCTCATACATTAAAAACCCATAACGGTTTTTTTTTTTAAATTGAGACAGGGTGGTCTCACTCTGTCACCGACACTGGAGTGCAGTGGTGCAGTCACAGCTCACTGCAGCCTCGAACTCCTGGTCTCAAATAAACCTCCCGCCTTCCAAATGGCTGGGACTGCAGGTGTACGCCACCACACCTGGCCGATTGTTTTTGTAGAGATGGGGTTTGGCCCTGTTGCCCAGGCTGGTCTCAAACCCCGGGGCTCAAGCGATCTGCCCGCCTCAGCCTCGTGCAGTGTTGGGATTACAGGCATGAGCCAAGGCGTCTGGTCAAATTTCATTATCTCAATTGACCTGTCTTCAAGTTTGCTGATTCTTGCTTCTACCAACTCAAAGTCAATTACTTTACTTTTCAACTACAGAATTTCCATTTAATTCTTTTTGAATAATTTATCTCTGTATTGTGTTCTCTATTTGGTGAGACAATGACAGTTTTCATACTACCATTTTAGTTCTTTAAACATAATTTCCTTTAGTGTTTTGAACATAATTAGTAAAAGCTGACTTTAAGTCTTTATTTAAGCTGAGTGTGGTGGATCATTCCTGTAATCCCAGACTTTGGGAGGCCAAGGCGGGCGGATCACAAGGCACAAGGTCAGGAGTTCAAGACCATCCTGGCCAATATGGTGAAACCCCACCTCGACTAAAAATGCAAAAAATAGCCGGGTGTGGTGGCGGGCGCCTGTAGTCCCAGCTACTCGGGAGGCTGAGGCAGGAGAATCGTTTGAACCCGGGGGGCAGAGGTTGTAGTGAGCTGAGACTGTGCCTGGGTGACAGAGTGAGACTCCATCTCAAAAAAATAAAAAGGCCGGGCGCGGTGGCTCAAGTCTGTAATCCCAGCACTTTGGGAGGCCGAGACGGGCGGATCACGAGGTTAGGAGATCGAGACCATCCTGGCTAACACGGTGAAACCCCGTCTCTACTAAAAAAATACAAAAAACTAGCCGGGTGTGGTGGCGGGCGCCTGTAGTCCCAGCTACTCGGGAGGCTGAGGCAGGAGAATGGCGTAAACCCGGGAGGCGGAGCTTGCAGTGAGCTGAGATCCAGCCCCGCACTCCAGCCCGGGGGCCGGGGCGGGACTCTATCTCAAAAAAAAAAGAAAAAAAAAAAAAGAAGAAAGTCTTTAGTAAGTTCAGCATCTGGGCTTCCCCAAGGATGGCATCTATTGACTGCTTTGCCCCCCCCATGTATGGGCGATACTGTTTCTCTGCATTTTTTGTTGAAAAGTAGACATTTAAAGCAACATAATGAGACAACTTGTTCTTATCCTCCAGGTTTTGTTACTTTGTGGTTTGGTTGCTGCTTCTGTGTGTTTAGTGACTTAACTAATTCTCTCTTCCCTTTGCTGTGTGACCGGTGAAGGCTCTGCACTGTGCAGTTTCCTTCAGTGCCTGATTCCGTCCATCTGTCATCCCTGGCCGGAGGCTTTTCCGTACTCCAGCAGGTTACAGTTCTGCTGTAACTTTCGCTTTCTGTTTGCACAAGGCCTCAGTCAGCCAAGAGAGAGATCAGAGAATGTTCTGTCCCTTCCTGGGCATGTGTACAGACCCCCACGTGCACAGGGCTTTCTGTGTCCCCAGGAAAACGTCAATGCTGCCCGGGTCCTCATAGGGTTCTCGTTCCTCACATCTTCCTTTTCGGGCAGTGCCGGTTGCCCCAGTGGGTAGTGCCTTGGACAGCTGTGTGGTTAAACGGTGCCACTGATGGTTCCTGACAAATGCTGTGGGAAGGGGGCTTTTCTCACTGAGTGAACTGCAGGGCAGGTCAGGTTTCACAGGCCTATGAATGCAGCTTTTCCAGGGAGCTGCCAGAGGTCAGACCGAAGCAGGCTGTTTCACCAGACTCGTGACAGGGGTGCCTGGTTTACTCAGCCTGCTGCTCTCAACCCCTCACAGGAGGGAGTGCACAGGTGAGTGGGTGCAGGAACTGAAGCACGTGCTTTTGGGCGCTGGCAGGAGTGAACTCTGTGCAGGCCCCACAGCAGGGTCCAGGGCCGGGGTGCCTGTCACCCCCAAAGCCCCAGAGGGCATGTTACGGGGCTCCTTTAGCTCTGCCGTCCGCAGCTGAAGTGTTAGCGGCTCAGTGGGCCCTCTGCCTTTTTGCGTGAGGCTCCCAGTGAGAGGCAGAGGGCCGGGGTGACCACCTTTTGTATCCACTCGTGGCTCCCGAGCTCTTGTTTGGCATCCAGGAAAAATGGGGTTGTGCAAACGAACTGAAGGATGGCAAATGTGGGGATTTTACGGCTGATGAAATTGGCTGTCAACAGTAAGGGGAGCTGAAAATGGGACGGGGCGGGAAGGTGATCTTCCGTGGAGTCCGGCCACATCCGTGTCTGCGGCTGGATTCTTCTCTGAAGTTACACTGTCCAGTTGTCTCTCAACGACCAGCTGCTTCTCCTCTCTGCCGGCTGACGCTGGGGTCTTTATAGACACAGGATGGCGGGGGACAAGGTTGGATCACAGCTGGTTTAGGAACAGGCAACATTAGGGCAGGAAAGCAGGGATGGAAGTTCTCACGGTGGGCTGTGGTCTCAGGCTTTTCAGCTTGAGGGTGGGGCTTCACCAGGGACCTGCCCCTGTCTGCCTAGAATTTCTCTGCCTCCTGTCCCCATCAAGATGGCAACAGCTGTCTCTGGGGTTGGACTTTTGTGGGGCTCACACTGAGCCTGCCTCTCCACTAGCTGCTGGGCTGCTAGTTTTCAAAGCACCAGGGAGTCGGAGTAAGGAGGATGAAACATGGCAAGTTAAAATGACACAAAGTTCTCTGCACCAAGATTCAGCCGTTTTTCTTTTTATTTTTTCTTTCTGGAGACAGATTCTTGCTCTGTTGCCCAGGCTGGCATGTACTGGTGCAATCTTGGGTCACTGCAACCTCTGCCTCCCGGGTTCAAGCAATTCTCCTGCCTCAGCCTCCCAAGTAGTTGGGATTACAGGTGCACGCCACCACGCCCGGCTAATGTTTGTAGTAGAGGCGAGGTTTTACCATGTTGGCCAGGCTGGTCTTGAACTCCTGACCTCGTGATCTACCCACCTCGGCCTCCCAAAGTGCTGGGATTACAGGCATGAGCCACCATGCCAAGCCTCAACTGTTTTTCTTTAATAAACATTCATTAAATTATTGCAAGCCTTAGCTAATAATTTCCAGAGTTCTGAAAAAGTTAATGCTGACAATTTTTTTCCCTAGTGTTTTCATTGCTTTTCTGGAGGAGGGATTTTCAGAGGGACTTGCTCTGCTACCCTGAAAGTCCTGTGTCCTTTCTATCACATCAACTCACCCTCTGCTCAGAGGTTCTGACCTGGGACATAGTCAGTTTCTACACAGCTGTTTGACATTTATCATTTATTTCCCCTTTTCTTAATTTTGAGGGTCTTGACTGCAGGGTAAATGGCTCTGGCTGCTGCTGTTTTAATTTGGTATCTTTTCTCTTTTTTGCTCTTCTGGCCCAGCCTGGGGTCCAATGGCACGATCTCGGCTCACCGCAACCTCCCTCCACCTCCCAGGCTCAAGCCATTCTCCTGCCTCTGTCTCCTGAGTAGCTGGGATCACAGGCATGAGCCACCTCGCCCGGCTAATTTTGTATTTTTAGTAGAGATGGGGTTTCTCCATGTTGGCCAGGATGGTCTCGAACTCCTGACCTCAGGTGATCCACATGCCTCAGCCTCCCAAAGTGCTGGGATTACAGGCCTGAGCCACCACCCCCAGCCGGTATCTTTTTTTTCTTTCTTTCTTTTTTTTTTTTTTTTTTTTAAAGACAGAGTCTTGCTCTGACCCCAGGCTGGAGTGCAGGGCACTATCACAGCTCACTGCAGCCTCAACCTCCCGGGCTCAGGCGATCCTCCTGCCTCAGCCTCCCAAGTAGCTGGGACCACAGACACACTCCACCGGTTTTTTGTTGTTGAGACGGGGTCTTATGTTGTCCAGGCTGGATGTGAACTCCTGGGCTCAAGCATCCTCCGGCCTTGGCTTCCCGTTGTGATTGTAGGTGTGAAATACCACAGCCAGCCTGATTTTTGGTTTTAAAGACAGGGTCTTGCTGAGCTGCCCAGGCAGGAGGGCAGTGGCTGTTGACAGGCTCACTCATGGCGTGCTATGGCCTTGAGCTCCTGGACTCACGTGACCCTCCTGGGGCAGCCTCCCGAGCAGCTGGGAGTTTCCAGTTTATCTATCACAGGTAATTTCAGATGTGAGTGACGTTCTGTGCCCAGTCATGGGGCTGTCGGGTTCATACCACCTCACTCCCCCAGCTCTGGTGTGCAGCTCGCACCCCGTCCCTGAGCTCTCACTGATACCATGGCTGCCTTCTCACTGCCTGTGGGTCCTTCTCTCTAGCTTCAGTATTCCATTCTGCTTTCCAACAGAGGCAAGCTGGGCCCAGTTCTTTCTACTCTCCTGTGGGACTGTCTTTGGTGTCCCCCAACAGGAAGGAGCAAAGCAGCTCCCTGGTGTGGGGGGAGGTGGAGGCTGCGTGCGGCTCGTTTCCACGTGCTGGGATCCTTCCCCTCCTGCCAGGCTCAGGCCCAGCTGCCACCTGGAAATGGAGACTCCCGGATGGAGACGCTGCACGGTCGCCTGGGCAGAGCAGGCAAACTCTATGCAGGGGGCTGATGGCTCATGGGCTTTCCATGAAAACTTCTCACCTCCTTCCAGGTTTTACAAAAGCCACCAGCTTCTCTTCTGGAGCAGAAAAAAAAAAACCGTATTTCTTTCCTTTTCCTGTTGAAGCCTGGGGTCCTACCCCTTGGCAACGCTTCCCGAGAGGGGGACCCTGTGCCGGGGAGGGGCACCGGCTTCCCGAGAGGGGGACCCTGTGCCGGGGAGGGGCGCCGGCTTCCCGAGAGGGGGACCCTGTGCCGGGGAGGGGCGCCGGCTTCCCTGGAGTGCCCGGGGTCCGACACTCGCTTGCTCTGTGCTTTGGTTTTGGTGCTGATGGCAGTCCTGAGGCCTCTGGAAGAGAAGAAGGGATCAGGAAAGCTTGAGTTTCAGGGCATGGACCCTCTCACCAGCAAGGCAGTCAGAGCCAGCCTGCTCCAGAGCCGGGGTGCCCAGGCAGGAGCCTGGGTAGTGCTGGGGTCCACGGATGTAGGTGAGTGGGTGGGGTTATGCCATCTTCCTCCAGCTCCAGCCAGAGCCTCCCAAGGGTGGTCTGATGCCCACACGGGTGCCCCGGGCAGCAGGGTCTCCAGGCTGGCATGCAGGCTCTGGGTGTGCTGATATNGCTTCCCGAGAGGGGACCCTGTGCCGGGGAGGGGCACCGGCTTCCCGAGAGGGGACCCTGTGCCGGGGAGGGGCGCCGGCTTCCCTGGAGTGCCCGGGGTCCGACACTCGCTTGCTCTGTGCTTTGGTTTTGGTGCTGATGGCAGTCCTGAGGCCTCTGGAAGAGAAGAAGGGATCAGGAAAGCTTGAGTTTCAGGGCATGGACCCTCTCACCAGCAAGGCAGTCAGAGCCAGCCTGCTCCAGAGCCGGGGTGCCCAGGCAGGAGCCTGGGTAGTGCTGGGGTCCACGGATGTAGGTGAGTGGGTGGGGTTATGCCATCTTCCTCCAGCTCCAGCCAGAGCCTCCCAAGGGTGGTCTGATGCCCACACGGGTGCCCCGGGCAGCAGGGTCTCCAGGCTGGCATGCAGGCTCTGGGTGTGCTGATATTTCTCAGTGTTTATTCACAAATCTTCTCTCTGAGGGACGGCAGGCTGTCTCTTGTCCCCTGTGGCAGGAGGCTGTATGGGCATCGTGCGTGTGGCATCTCTGGCAGGTACGAGTCGATACTCCAGCAGACCAGGGTGGGAGCCGGAAGGGAGCTGCTCGTGCCTGATGCCCCTCGTGGGCACCCGAGATGGGGGAGGCACAGCATGATGGCCGGGACGTCGTCACCACTGTGGGCTGGAACTGAGGCGTGCTCTGTGTGGCACAGACTGATTCAGGTTTTTCTTTTAAAGCTTAAAGGAAGTTTGTGGCCAAAGTTCTGTGATGTGGGTGGGTCGGGGGTGGGGGTGGGCGAAGAAAACAAAAAACCTGGCCAAGATGGTGAAACCGCCTCTACTAAAAATACAAAAACTAGCCAGGCGTGGTGGTGAGCGCCTATAATCCCAGCTACTCGGGAGGCAGGCTGAGGCAGGAGAACTGTATGAACCCAGGAGGTGGAGGCTATAGTGAGCCGAGATCGCGCTATGGTACTCCATCCAGCCTGGGGGACAGAGCAAGACTCCATCTCAAAACAAACAAAACCCCAAAACCCCCACAACAAACCACAGCTAATCCGAACCCAGAAAAATATACTGGAACCTTCTGGCTTCTCCACACCCTCACCCCAAGCCCATACACGAGGTGGACCACCCTGCTTTTACCCAGGCTGAGCCCTGAAGGGAACAGGAGGGAACCCACAAGAGCTTTGTGCACCGACGGAAGACAGGAGAGAGGGCACGACCCACGCCCACCCCCAACCCCATGCAGGGGCCCGGCCGGTGAGGGAGCTCACAGGGGCCTTGGAGGGAATGAAGGCACTGCCCCCGCCAGCGGCTCAGCCTGGCAGGGCTCAGGGACCCTCCCAGGTCAGGTTCCTCTGCAGGGGACCCAGTGACCAGGACCCCTATTGATTCTGATGCATGGGTGGTCTCTGCAGCTGCCACTCCTTTCCCAGCCCCCAGGTACACGGGAGACAGAGCTCAGAAGGAAAAGGGTGAGGCGTCTCCCTCAACGCACCCTCCCGTCACGCCGGGGGCCAACAGTCTCCTGGAGCCACACTAGCTGGAGGGCCCTGGCAGGCATCCTCTGAGCCAAGACCCAGCAGAGAGCAGCACCCTCGGAGGCGAGGCCTCGCATCTCCACGCTTGCCTGGGCTGCCTTCCAGCCAGGACAGGGCTCTTGAAGTGGGGACCCTCGCCAGCTGCTGCTGCCAGGGACCTGTGGGCAGTGGCACAAGCCAGCCTGCCACAAGCGGAAGCTCAGGGGCGTCCGCCGCTGACCACAGGGTCTGTCCACGGCTACAGTGCTCAGGTCCGTGAGGAGTGATGCTCCTGTTTCTCTCCAACGTCTCACAGGCCCTGTGGGGCAGATGGCCCAGGGCTGGCCCCTTCTACTTTCCTGCACGGCCCTGCAGCAAGATAGAGGCGCCCTGAGCCTGTCCACGCGAGTGCAGGAGAAGCACCTCCGTTCAACGGTGAGGAACGGGGTCCTGTCGCCGAGGAGCTGCCTTCACCTGATTTCCCAGCATTCCCAGTCTGTGTTATGGCAGAGGAGGAGGGGAACATGTAATTTGTTTCAAAATTAAAAGCTAACAATTTGGTAGGAAAAAGTTTTTTTTTCCCCCAGACAGAGCCTGCCTATGGAGTACAGTGGCATGATCTCGGCTCACTGCAGCCTCCACCTCCTGGGTTCAAATGGTTCTCCTGCCTCAGCCTCTGGAGTAGCTGGGACTACAGGTGCGTGCCACCACACCCAGCTAATTTTTGTATTTTTAGCAGAGATGGGATTTTGCCATGTTGGCCAGGCTGGTCTCAGACCCCCGCCTCAGCCTCCCACAATGCTGGGATTACAGGCATGACCCACATCTGTCCTGGGAGTAAGAAGGTCATTGAGAGGGACGACACTGTCTCAGTCCCACACAGCCCCTCTCCTGAGAGGGAGGCACTATATATACAAACAGCATTTTAATTAATTTATTTATTTCTTTACACATAACTGAAAGTGATGTTACAGTACATAAGTTATTTACAACTGTGCAGTAATGTGTTGCAAAATAAATTATCTAGAAGGCAGCAAAAGTACATTGTGAATGTATATAAAACTGTACAGCGTTTACCGATACACTTTTTATATGATTATTGGCTCTGTAGTGTTTCAAGTTATGTTCTCAGAAAGAGAAACAGAATGCCCAAGATTAAAGGAAAGAAGATACAAACCACGCGGATTTGACTCCATTAAAAATACGCCTGGGAGTCCCGGCTCTGTGTCCCTCAGCCCGGCTCCGGAGGCACCAGGTCTTATGCCCAGTCTGAGGCCGCCACAGCTCTGTGGCGACAGGACCATGGCTGGGCTGGGGCTCCTGCCACTCTGACCTGGAGGTCACTGTTTGTGAGAGGTGGACACCTTAATTTTCTTTAGTTGATCAGAATGGAACAAAAAATTTAAAAAATGCACTCCGCTCTCCAACTCCTGAAATGCCTCTGCAGTTGCTGGAGAAAAGGGCCCGAAGGTCACCGTTTTCAGACAGAAGCTGCCATGTGTGCACGCCCGGCATGATCTCCTCGTCCCGCCGGGGCCAGTGAGGCTCTGGGGGCTTTGCCCCCGCCGCAGCAGCTGGTAGAGAAGAGACGTGTTTCACCTCCCCGACGTCTGGACCAGTCTGGAAGGGATGGAGACGCTGTGGCCAAGTGCAGTCTCTCTCGGGGTCTCTCCCCGCCTGGGTGGACATGGCGCTCCCTCCTCTGCCCCTGGGGCTTAGCAGCAGCCCTGGGCAGCCGTGCGGCCCTTGCCTGCGTCCTGCGGCCATCCCGCGGTGTCACGCCGGCAACAACACAAAGTCGTCGTTGACGTCGACCATGGGCACGTAGAAAGAGGGCACCTCGTTCACGCACAGGGACTTGTGCCCGGCGGGGTCCAGCTCCTGCACCTTCAGCTGCCACTCCATCCTCTGCACAGCATTCAGGGCCGCGGCCTCATGCTGCTGCCGCATAAGGAGGCAGGTCTGTGGGACACACAGCGGGGAGAGAGGGGAGGAGGAGGGGGAGGAGGAGGAGGAGGAGGAGTGAAGGGAGAGCCCCAGACTCTGCCGACCTCAGCTGCCAGCAGGGCCCAGGACGTGACAGGGCTGTGAACCTACCCTGGTATGGGCCAGGCCCCCTGGAACCCTCTGCCCGCTGTGGTGCTGCTGGCAGGGGGCACATACCCAGGACAAGCTGTACTTGCCCCTGGTGTCTAGTTATCACACGGGGCGGCAGCGCCAGCTGTGCTGGATGTCTGTTCCCAAGACTGCTGTCTGTGGCAACCCCATCCCGGCCCGAGGGCCCTGCCCTGCTCTGGGTCGGCCTGGGGCTCACCTCCAGCAGCCACTGCAGCTTATTATAATCTAACAGCTTTCCTTTCATCATTTTATAATTATTTATGGCCAGTGATAGTCTTACTTGTATTCTAGTAGAAACTATGCCATTTAAAAGTGCACATGACTGGACTGGACTGGGATAGGACATATTTTGGGAACTAATGGAGAAATTTAAACAGGGCTCAGGGAGTACTGGTATGTCACAGCAACTGTGTAGAAAATCTTTTTTTAGCTAGAGTCTCAAGGCTGGGGAGCAGTGGTGCAATCGTGACTCACAGCAGCCTTGACCTCCGGATCTTCCCTCCTCAACCTCCCGAGTAGCTGGGACTACAAGTGCTACCGTGCCCGGCTAATTTTTGTAGAGATGGGGTTTTGCAATGTTGGCCAGCCACAGTGTGGTAATGTCTGTCTTTAAATTTTTCTCAAAAAAAAAAAAAAATATATATATATATATATA
>NW_016803268.1:764095-830261 GCF_001698545.2 Rhinopithecus bieti | reverse complement strand
ATCACATCAAGTTAAAAAGCTTCTGCACAGCAAAGGACACAGTCACCAAGGTGAAAAGACACCCAACAGAATGGGAGGAAATGCCTGCAAACCGCTCACCCTGACATGGATTCAGAACCAGAACATATAAGGCAATTAACTCGATATGAAAAAAATCTAATAATCCCATCAAAAAATGGGTAAAAGATCTGAATAGACATTTCTCAAAAGAAGACACACAAATGGCAAACAGGCATCTGAAAAGCTCAACATCAATGCTCATAAGAGAAATGCAAATAAAAAGTACAATGAGGTATCACCCCAGTTAAAATGGCTTTTATCCAAAAGACAGGCAATCACAAATGCTGGCGAGGATGTGGAGAAAAGGGGACCCTCGTACCCCGTTGGTGGGAATGTAAATTAATACAGCCACTATGGAGAACAGTTCGGCGGTTCCTCAAAAAACTAAAAATTGAGCTACCATAGGATCCAGCAATCCCACTGCTGGGTATAGACCCAAAAGAAAGGAATTGGGGGCCAGGCACGGTGGCTCATGCCTGTAATCCCAGCTCCCCAGGAAGCTGAGGCAGGAGAATCACTTGAACCCGGGAGGCGGTGGCTGCAGTGAGCTGAGACTGCCACTGCACTCTAGCCTGGGTGACAGAGGAAGACTCAGAATCAAAAAAAGGAAAGGAATCAGTATACTGACATGGGATCTGCACTTCCATATTTAATACAGCTCTGTTTACTAGAGCTAAGGCTTGTGTCCATCAACAGATGAATGGGTCAAGAAAACGTGGCACACACACAATGGAGTACTATTCAGCCACAAAGAAGAATGAGATCCTGTCATTTGCAACAACATGGATGGAGCTGGAGGTCATCATGTTAAGTGAAATAAGCATAACAAGACAAACCTCACATGTTCTCACTTACTTGTGGGATCTAAACATCAGAACAATTGAACTCATGGACACAGAGAATAGAAAGATGGTCACCAGAGGCTGGGAAGGGTTGTGGGGGCTGGCAGGGAGGTAGAGATGGTTAATGGGTACCAAAAAAAAAAAAAGACCTAGTATTTGACAGCACAACAGGGTGACTATGGTCAACAGTAATTGCATTGTATATTTTAAAATAACTTAAAGAGTGTTAACTGGATTGTTTGTAACTCAAGGGCTAAATGCTTGAGGGGATGGACACCCCATTCAAGAAACAAAGGGGGAAGTAAGCTTCCTCGGAAGGTGTGAGAGGCACGAGCTGGTGCTCGTTTTTGCTCTGTACGGAGCTGTCCTAACTGCCTGTCCTTCACAGACTCTCAAGTGGGGTGCGAGAATGCAAACTTATCAGCATCCAGCCCCCGAAGCATCATTTGGTCCAACTCATGTTTTCTTTAAAGAAAATTTGTCGGCCGCGTGAGGTGCCTCACAACTGTTAACTCCTGCACTTTGGGAGGCTGAGGCAGGCGGATCATGAGGTCAAGAGATCGAGACCATCCTGGACATGGTAACACCCTGTCTCTACTAAAAACACAAAAATCAGCCGGGCGTGGTAGCGCATGCCTATAATCCCAGCCACTCGGGAGGCTGAGGCAGGAGAATCGCTCAAACCCGAGAGCCAGAGGTTGCAGTGAGCCGAGATCGTGCCACTGCACTCCAGCCTGGCGACAGAGCGAGACTGCATCACACACACACAAAAAGAAAAGAAAATTCGTCACTGTGTGTATGAGGGACAGTGATAAAATACAAAGGAAAGGAAGATCTTTAATGCACTAAGAGATGTTTTCAACTAAACACCTTGGAGCCTCTGGCTGTCACTACACAGCAAAGCCTAGTGCACAGCTCAGAGTGCCCAGGGCCGGGGTGGCATCACGGGGGGCCACATATGAGGGGTCTTGGTGCAAGGCCTGGACATCGAGGCAGGAATGTGTTCCAGGCACATCCCACTGCACAGGATATGGGGCCTGGGGCCCAGGCAGCCCATGACCTGAGCACAGTGGGCTCTGAGGAAGAGGCAGGGGTCGATGCAGGGCAGGCAATGGGAGAACCAGGGGTCCACGCGGCCCATATGGACAGGTCAGTGGTGGCTGGAGGATGATTTCTGAGACAGGAGTGCCCAGCATGTGGGCCGCTTAAAGGCAGACAGGAAGAGCTACCCTGGGGAGAGCTACAAGGCCCTGGCTGCCCACATCCTATGTCCCAGGAGACAGAACAGGTCAAAGGCAGGGGAGCTGCAGGGGCGGGCGGGAGCCTCACAGCACATGGGCAGGATAGTGACTGCAGTTCTGGGACCCTGAGTCCGGCCCACCCTGGCCCAGATGAGCGGCACACCTGGATGTGTGGGTCCCCTTAGCCACCCAGTGTCCCTGCTGTCCCCGTACGAGAGCCCCTGGGGCCTGTGCTGTGAAAGCCCTCGATGTGGCAGCTCCAGGGTGCCTGAGAGCTGCAGGTCGAGCCCAGCAGTTTAAACAGAAAACAATGCCAGCCCTGACACCCGTGAGAGGTAGGTAGGGGCAGCTGAAGAACTGCATGGACAAGTGTTGTGGAGGGACTGAGCTGCTGAGGCCCAGCCCAGTGGCCCGAGGGCCTTGCCCGTGAGGGGAGCTGTCTGCTCCAGCCTTCTCGGCTCCTTTCTCAGGCTCGCCCAAGGCTAGAGGCATGCAAAGGACTCTGCAGCCCCTGCAAGGCGCTGAGCACCAGGTAAATTCCTGGTCAAAGTGCATATCCTATAAAGGGGAGGGGAAAGGGGTGGGAGTGGTGTGGTGGCGCTTGAACTCGTGGGCCTGGCATGCCGAGGGGGCCTACCTGGCTCTCCAGGGGCATGTTGTAGACCTCGGAGTCCAGCAGCATTGTGCAGGCGCTGAATGGCACCGCCTGGTTGGCGATGGTCCTGGCCGCCCGGCAGTGAACCCGCAGAATCTCCTGCTCACAGGACACGATCAGCTTCTCCTGGAGGAGGAGAGGAGTGGGGTGAGCTGGGACACAGTCACGCCCCAGGCCCCAGTGTCTCAACACAACAGCCCCTGGGGCCTGCGTCATGAAAGCCCTGGCTGTGGCGCCCCCTGCCTGTGCCAGCCCACTTACCCGCTCGATGCTGTGCTGCAGACGCAGCTTTCCCCGGACTGCCTCCTGCTGCCTGAACAGCTCCTTCAGGGGCTCCGCCAGGGAGGGAGGGGGTGCGATCTGCAGGCAAAAGGTGAGTGGGGGGTCGGCTGGGGCCGTGGAACTGCACGAAGAACAGTCTGGAGTTCACCGGGGTCCGGACTCAGCCTCCCCACTCCTAGGAGCCTGCCCTGGAGACCTCCTCCAGTCCCAGCAACACAGATACACCAGGAAGCTTTCTAGAAACCACCTATGTGCTGGACACGGGGGAGCGGACACCTCCACGGGGCCCAGCACAGCACCATGTGGTGAGGAGATGGAGTGCAGGGAGAGGCGCAGGACGGTATCTGTGGGCCATCGTGTGCCAAGGAAGGCCTAAAACACAGGCATGAGCACCCAACTGTGCAAAGGAGACACAGAGAGACAGCAGGAGTGGGCTGGGGGTAGGCTGAGCTTCCTATGTTCACAGGGAGGGCCCATGCACCCCAGATCAGCTTTTCAACCAGGGTGTAACGTGCACAGTGGAATATGAAGGCTGACAACTGAGCCTGTGATGTTGCAGTGGCTCGGGGGAGGGAAGCGCGCTGGCCCAGGTCGCCGTGGCGGGGGCCGCAGGGCTGTGGGCCGGAAGCGCAGGCACTGCACTCCCACCAGTGGAAGGGTTCTCACAGGGGTGGGCCAGCCATTCTGAAACGACATGCACACCGGAAGTGAACAAGGCAGTAAAGACAGCAGAGACCATCAGGACGAGGCCTCACACTCTTGGAGATAGAAGGGGCCACACAAAAGCTGGGAGCCAGGCTGAGCCCCACGGTGCAGGGGAGACCTCGGGCCCACAGGGAGTCAGGATTCCAAAGCAGACCCAGAAAACACGGCCGTGTGCTCAAGGGGCCACAGCAGGTGCACCAGGGCCACCGCTCCCCACAGGTGGACCCACACGGGAATGGTGGGGCAGAGAGGGGTGGCCAAGACCAGCTGGAAAAATGAGGGGCCAGTCAGAAACAGGAGCGCATGGGGCAGATGGGCACGTGGACGCACAAGAGGGAGACCAGGAGGAGCTTCTGACAGCCAAGGCTGGGGCAACACATGGCATGAGACCACCGCTGGCGACGCTGGGCACCTGCAGGCGGAAGGGGCGGCTCCTCCTGACAGCAGAGCTCCAGTTAGCAAACACAGGAAAGGAAGACAGGCCCAGCGCCACAGGAGTGACTGCTGCAGACAAGAGCTGTGGACAGCAATGCGCACAATGTGCTGAGAGAAACAGGTATACACAGTCTCTACGTCTCTTCCAAGACACACACTCACCACAGTGGGAGAGACCTCGACTCACGGTGGACGGGCCTGACCAGGCTTCCAGGTCACGTCACCTATGACACCAGGAGCAAAAGGCCCCGCCTCACGCCTGTGGGCTCCTGCCTAAGAACCATCATCACAGGCCAGGCCCTGGGGCCGCTGACCACACTGCTGACTGACACTGCCCAGAAGCTCCCAGCCAGGAGACAGGGCACAGGAGGGCCCGCCACAGCCCGGATACATGGCAGTGTCTCGTCACCTCCACAGCTGCTTAGGCACATTCAGAGGAGGCTGCACGTGCAGCAGGTGCATAAACCTGTCTCTGCTGCTTTTGAACTTTTCTGCCCATCAAAAATCAGTTCAAAATTAATGATTTAGGCCGAGCGTGGTGGCTCACACCTGGAATCCCAGCACTTTGGGAGGCTGAGGCGGGTAGATCGCAAGGTCAGGACTTCGAGACCAGCCTGACCAACATGGTGAAACCCCATCTCTACACAAAAGATAAAAGTTAGCCAGAAATGGTGACGGGCGCCTGTAATCCCAGCTACTCAGGAGGCTGAGGCAGGAGAATTGCTTGAACCCAGGAGGCGGAGCTTTCAGTGAGCCGAGATTATGCCACTGCACTCCAGCCTGGGCAACAGAGCAGACTTGTCTTAAAAAAAATTTTTTTTTGATTAAAAAATTGAGCTAAGTCTCTCTAGTCCACAGACCTCACTCTGTTCAGCACCACATCCACCCTGCCTCAACAAGCCCAGCCCCCCAGTGAGGGTTCTGCATGTGGGGTTTCTGCTGAGATGGGGCCTGTCGGTGGCAGGGATTCTGTGGGCCACCTCCAAGGTGCACAGCCGGGACAGGGCACCGCCCCTTCCTCCGGCTCAGCCCCAGGGCCGCTACAGCAGGAGCTGTGCCTTGGGCCTCAGGTTGTACCTGGAGCACCTGGCACCTCTGCCTGCCTGGGTCTAAGTCTAGGGGGTACTCAAAAGACCAGGCGGGAGGTGCACAGAACATTCCCAGGATTACTCTGATTGTCGAGATTCTAGTGGCTTTTTTCCCTGTATTTTCCAAATTTTCTACAGCAGTCAGACTACTGTTATCATCAATTAAAACAAGAGAAAACAACAGCCAAAACAACAGCAAGTACAGAAGGCCGGAAGGTCTTACTGAGGAGAGATCCTGGGGCAGGTTTTCTGAATGTCATGACCCAGCTGCCGTCTGTCTCCTGTGGATGGGCCTCCCCAGGGATGGCTGGGGTCAGGCTCCAGGAGAAGGGAAAGACCGCCGAGGTCCCCATGGGTGCAGAGCCCCTTGTGCTCCCTGGAACAGAGCTCAGAGCTCGGCAGGGTGGGGCCCGAGGGTGCTCGCTCCTGGGTTCTGCACAGTGTCCCCTGACATGTCGGGCAGTCGCACAGACCCAGCCTCACCCTCAGGGCAAGCTCAGCAGACCCTATCATCCTCATCAGAGGGGTGCTGGGTAGCTGAGCCAGGTCAGGGCCAGCATGGCAAGGGGCTCTCAGGTGGCCTGGGCCCACAGAGCCACGCGTGCTGGCTGTACCTCGCGCCACCTGTGAGTTTCAGTGCCCAGGAAGCCCCAGAAGGAAATGGCCGTTGGTGACCGAGAACCCATTCTGGACATAACACCACACACTCAAGTGAGACGCCTGCATCCACCACACAGTCCACCAGGCAGAGTGTGAGCGGAGTCGTAGGCTCTGGGAAGAGACTCCCGGGAAGAGCCAGAATGCCATACGCTGGGGCTGCACGGACCCCGGGGGGCCTGAGAACAGGAGGGCAGGGGAGGCCACGCACAGCTCAGGCCATCACCAAGGGCAGATGGGTGGACTCTGGCTCTACCATGAGGAACCCCTGTGCCTGCTGGGAAAGACCTCGGTGGTAGGAGGAGGTGGGAACCCAGTCAGGCCCTGCGACCAGGGCAGAGGGCACATAGGGGAGGAAACCCTCATGGGAATGTGCTCAGAGCAGGGCCCCATTTGGAGGGATCTATTTTGGGCCCAGACGCAGTGCAAGGGACTGGGGGAGTGGAGGTGATTCCGAGATGTTGCACCTGAGCCTGCAGAGGTAGGGATGATGCCTGGGGAACTGGGGTGACAGGGTCGGGTTGAACAAGGTGAGGCTGGGGGCCGAGGACCAACGTACCCCAAGGGAGCTACAGCTCTGCTGTCCTAGAAGCCCAAGGGAGGAGGTGGGGGAAGGGATCCATCATGTGGGTATGGGGGCTCAAGGAACCCACGTGGGTCCAAGGGAGAAGGGAGCAGGGGCTGGAGACAGAGAGGGTGGCTCTGCTGAGGCCGTCCTGGTGGATGGGGAGTGGAGAAGGGAGAGTGAGCGGCGTGAAGGGGCACCCCACACCAGTGGGACTGCGGTGCACCCGGGGTGAGGGGGAGGTCAGGAGACCAAGGCCTGGCACGGACCAGCGGGAGGAAGGACCTTACGTCTGCAGAACAGCTGGGCAGCTTCTGGCTTTTGCCTTCACAGCAGAAACGGGGCTGTGTCTACTCAGGTGGGAGAAGGTCGAGAGAGGTCAAGGGCCAGGAGCGGGACAAGATGGGCTGCAGGAAGCCGTGACTAGGGGGCCCCAGACGCATCCCAGAGAGAGAACGCAGTGGCTCTCCCGGGCCCCACACTCACCACGGGGATGTGGAGCTTGCTGAGCGGCTTGCCGTCCAGGAGGTAGGAGCCCGTGTAGGTGACGTACTCTGCGTAGCACTGGGGCGCCTGTGGCGTGATGCAGCACAGGATCTTGCGTTTCTCCTCGATCTTCTTCCTGATCTGCAGGTATTCGAAGTAGGGGTTGGCCCTGTCGCTGTGGTAGGGCTCGATGGCATCCAGCTTGATGGCGTCCACAATGGCGGCCAGCGTCTGCTGGATCACCTCCCGTGTCTGCTGCGTGGACGTGTTCAGCTGCTGCTGCAGCTGCTGGGTGGAGCGCTGAAAGCGGCGTTTGCGCGGATGCTGGGCCTGGGCGTCGTCCTCCTCGGAGCCACGGGCCTTGGCCCTGGTGGCCGGGGCAGGGGTGGAGGTGCACTCCTTCTCGGAGGTGGGCGTGCCCTGCTTGCTCTGGTTTGCGAGCATCTGCGCCCGGTTTCTGGTCATGCGCTGAGGGATCTCCTCCACTCTGGGGGCCTTCGGGGCTTCGGCTGTGGGTTTTGGTTCTGGTTCTGTGGCTTCTGGCTGGATGCCGCCGGGAGGGCCTTCGGCTGGGGTGGCAGCATGGGAGGCCTCAATGTTGTCCTGGGGGCCGGCACTGTCCACAGCCTGGACTTGTGCCACAGTGTCCATGGAGGGGCCGTCAGGGGCACAGAGGGACGCAGCGGGGAGCCTTCGGCCTCAGCCCCCTGGTCTCTGCTCCCCAGTGGGCGCTGTTCCGGGGGAACGGGCGTGGGCTCCATGCCAGAGTCCAGATCCCCAGGGGCCCTCTCTTCTGGCACCGCCTCTGCCTCCACCGTGGCTTCCAGAGCCACGTCCAGCTTTGGCTCCTCTGAGGGCTCAGGCTCGAGCTCTGCAGGAAGCTGGGTGGAGGCCTGGTCAGGAGGCAGTGCCGGCTGCTCCTCAGCCACTAAGGCGGAAACATCCCCACCGTTCACGACCACAGGGGCCCCTGGAGGGATCTTTCCCGAAGGAGCAAGACTTTCTTCTACGGGTTCTGTTTCAACGTCTGGGACATCTTTAGTCTGCAAGGGAAGCTCCGGCAGGGAGAAGGGCCCCAGGTCCAGGTCGTCCTCGGGGCTGGCAAAGGTGTCTGCCCAGGGCACCGGCTCCACCTGGCCGAGGTTAGACAGGCTGTGGCCGCTGTCCAGGAAGCTATTTTCCAGGGGCCCCAGAGCCTCCACCTGAGCCACAGTGGCTACACAGGCGGGCTCAGGGGCCACGTCCAGCGGAGCTTCCGGAAGTGACTTGCAGTTGCTGAAGAAGGACTCCAGCCCGGAGGGAGGGGCGTAAGGAGCCGCCTCGGAGGTGGAGATGGTGGCGGGGATGGCTTCCACCCCATCTTTGACGTCCTCCAGTCCTGGCTCAGCGACGGGCAGAGTATATGGGGCAGGAGAGGCGGGAGGGGCGGGGTACGGCGCCTCGGAGGCGGCAGAGTGGAGGGGGTCCGCGGGGCAGAAACGTTTTGGGGACTCGGGGAACGTCTGCGGAGACTTCAGCAGCAGGTCTGAGCCCACAGGCCAGCTGACGGGGGTTTCGGAGGCGCTCCCGATCAGGCTGGAGGCAAGGGCCTGCTCAGTGGGGTGAGCCCACTCGACAGGCTCCTCGGTGATGACGGCGCTGAACGGACCCTCGTCCAGCGGCTCCAGGTAGCTGGGCTCTGGAGGGATGATGGCGGCTGTCGCCTGCTGGTCCTCGGTGGCGTCCAGGTCCGGGGGAAGGGCCCCTTCAAGGGAAGGAACCAGCAGCTCAGCTCTGGGGGAAGGGGAAGGTTTTGCTTGTAAACTTGAGAAGACGCCCTCCGGAGATGGGGTGACGGTGACGACGGCGGCCGGCGGGCAGTGCAGAGCATCGACTTTGGGCGAAGGGAGGCCATAGTCTGGGGAGTAGTACCCTGGGGACAAGCAGGCAAACTTCTCCGCAGGAACTGGGGGCAGGGGCGCCCTGTCTTCCATCGAGTGTGGCACGGGAGAGTCGTAGCTGGAGGCAGCAGGAACACTCTGCTGCCTGAAAAGCTTGTCTCCGACGCTGAATTCCTCCTCAGGGGTCCTCCTAATGTCTACAGAGACCGAGCGGTAAAGGTTTGTGGAGAGAGGCCTTGCAGGAGCCTGGCTGGCGTTTTCCGAAAGCCCAGTGGAAGCCACGGAGAACCTGTCGAAAAAGGACGGGGAGCAGGCGCTGGTGGGAGCGGTGGGCACAGGTGTGGAGTGCTGGGAGTCGGTGCAGTCAAACACGAGGTCCGCGTAGTCATCGGCACTGCAGGACGGGGTCCTGGGCGTGTGCATCACCTCCTCGTAGCTGGGGCAGGACAGCACTGACGTAGGGGTGGGTACGCCAGTCGGCCGGCTCTGGTCAGGCCTGGGAGACGCAGGCAGGACCTCCTTCATGTGAGGGCCTGTGAGCCAGTCTTTGGAGTCTGCACCTGATCCTGGGTGTAGCTTATTTTCGGCAGCAGGTGGAATAGGAGTCGACTCTTTGAGCTTTTTGTCTTTAAACGGAGGGTCCAGGCCCGGCGGTTTCTTAGCAGGAATGTCCAGACCCTTCTTCCGCCCGTCGTCTGCCAGCTTCGCCTTCTCCTTGAGCTTGGGGTCTCCGGACCGGTGCCTAAGCTTCTCCATCTGCTTCATCCTCTCCTTGTGCCGCTTGTGGCGCTCCTCAATCTCCAGGTCCTTCTGGGAGAGCATCCTCTCAAAGCTGGTCATCATCAGGTCGCCGTCCCCCAGGAGCTTCTCCCTGGGCCTGGCATCTTTCTTGCCTGGGTCTCTGGATGGCGTTACCTTATCGTTCCCGTTGCTCATCTTCACTGGCTCGCCCTTTTCCTTCTCTGCACTGTCCCTGAATTTCTCCTTCAGTTTGGCGTCGCTGAGCCTCGGGCCCTCGTCCCTGGACTTCTCTTTGAGTGCGCGGGGCGGGCTGTCCTTGTCCCTGGTGGCCGGCTTCTGCTCATCCCTGTGGTGCCGCAGGAGGCCGTCTGCATGCCTGTCTCGGTGCCTCTCCTTCTCGTCTCTCCATTTCTCCCTGTGTTTCTCTCTCTTCTTCTTCTCTTTTAGGATGTTGATGGCACTAGATCCATAAGGCTTTAGTTCCTTTTCTATTTTCTTGGAAGGTTCTCTCTCGGAATCATTTTTATCTTTTTTTTCGGTAGAAAACAATTCCATGGTTTTATCTAGCTCATCTTCTATGTCAGCTTTCATGTGGTAAGAAACTCCGTAAGCCTCCGCCTCCAAGTCCTTCTCGTACTGGCCAGAGTCCTTCCTGCCACCGCCCTCCTTGTAATCTTCGACCTTCTCTTTCTTCTCTTTCCTGGCTCTCTCTCGCTCGTGGCTCTTCTTGGATGAGGACGAGGAGTGTCTGTGCCTCTCCTTCTCTTTCAGCTTCTCCGGGAGGCAGGCACTCTCCCTCGGCTTGTCCTCTCCGGGTGGCTCCGTGAAAGAGACCTCCAGGAAGGCAGACAGCCCCGGCTCCTGCCCTCGGTCCGTGAAGCTGTCAGAGGAGACCTCACTGATTTTATCATTGGAGTCTTCTCTGTACTCATGGAGAGCCTCTTCTTCCAACTTTTCAAGCAGGCTTTTTTCCGTGTCGGCACTTCTCGAGGACTTCCTCTCCTTGGAATGTTCTTTATCTGACTTCTCCTTGTGTTTGCTTTTGGCCTTGTCTTCAGCAGCGTGCTTCTTTTCTGCCTTCTCAGGGAGCTTCTGTTTACTCTTCTTGTCTTGTGTGGAGTCCACTGAGGCTCTGTCCTTCCTGTCCTTATACTTTTCTGTGGACTCTTTATCCTTCTTCTCCTTGTGCTTGTCAAAGACTTTCTCTTTTTTGTCTCTCCCCCCGTCGGCAGCTCCTCTGTCCTTTCTCTTGTCTTTGGGTTCCTTGTCCTTCTGCCTCTCGGGGTGCTGCTTTTCAGAAGCCTTCCTGTGTCTGTCAGAGGCATAGGCCTCCCGCCCTTCCTCCTTCTCCTGGAGGCCGTCCATCCTCAGTAAGTCGCCGGCCTCTCCCATCTTGCACCCGCTCCCCATGTAGCTGTCTCTGTCGTCTTCACTCTCATCTGTGAAGATGTCTGCGATGTACCAGCTTTTCTCTTTGCCTTTCTTGTCGTCTTTTTTTTCCGAGAAGTCTTCCGAGGTGATCCCAGGGAAAGCCTTCTCCTTCTTCTCTTTCCCTTGGTCGAGAGACGCTTTCCTTTCTTTGTCTTTGCCATGTGTGTCTTTATGTTTTTCCTTGGTATCTTTTTTCTCTTTAAAACATTTATCAAATTCTTTGTCCTTCTGACACTTATCAAGGATCGATTTCTCACTTTTGTCCTTGTCACTGGACTTCTCTTTGTATTTTTCTGGTTTTGTTTTCTCCTTCCTTTCCTTATCGGGGCCATCCTTCTTCTCCTTCTCTCGTGCTGGGTGGTGCCGTTCCCATGGCTCCAGGCCCTTCCCAAAGTCACAGTCGGGCTTGTCCTTGAAGCCACTCTCACAGCCACACTCCTTCAGCTCCTCCCGGTATGCCTCCTCGGGCTTGGCCCTGCCATCCCTGCGCTCCTTGCAGCTCTCCAGGGCGTCCTTTCTGTCCCGCCCTGCCTCTGTGGACTCTCTCCTCTTCTTCTCCTTTTCCGAAAGGTAGCCGGGGACACTTTTATGCTTTTCAGTCTGGTCTTTCCTCTTCTCAGAGTTTTTATCCAAATAGTCCCTGTCCTTCTTTCGGAAGAAGGGCTCTCTGTAGTCTCGCTTCTCCCGGGCCCGGCTGTCCCGCTTCCTTTCCTTGCTGTCCTCCTTCACCGTCTCCAAGATGAGCTTGGCCACAGAGTCGCTCTTCATGTCCCTGTAGTCTGTCACTGGCGAGTCCCAGCTGTCCTCCCCTTTGAAATCAAAGGATGAATCGGACAAGTCAGAAAACCACCGATCTCGCTGATCGTCAGAAAGGCTAAATTTGGTGTCTTCGTTCTCCAGAAACTGATTTTTGTTACAATATTCGTCAAAAGCAGAATCTTCCCTATAAACCTTTTCTTTTTTGAGTTTTTCTTTATCTTCTTTGAAAGTCTTCTCCTTCTCTTTGGAAATTTTGTCCTCTTTTAAATCATTCTTCTTCTCTAATTTTGAGGGCCGGTCTTTTGATTTCTTCTTTCTCTCCTCTTTGTACAGTCTCAGTTTTTCTTCTTTCGGAGACTTTTCCTTTAGCGATTTCTCCTTTTCTGCTTTACTCGAACGGTCTTTCTCTTCTCGGAAAGACCTGCTGATGTCTTTGTTCGTGTCTTTGAGTCTCTTCAGTGATTTTTCATCTTTAAAGAGCCATTCTTTTTCTTCTAATTTCATTTTGCTAAGTTTCTCCTCTTTTTTAAAGTGGTCACGATCATGCTTTAACACTTTTAGCTTGTTTTCAGTGGAAAGATCATTCTCTAAAAGTATAGCCTTATCTGACTTCTGCTTGGAGTCCTCATATTCGTAAGTAAAACTTTTCAACTTCAGCTCTTGGCTGATGGAACACTGTCCCTTCTCCTTGTTTTTGTGTTTGTGTTTTGTTTTATGTTTTTTGACAACTTTCCCCTCCTTGTCCAGTTTGGGGACGGCGCCCTCCGCACTGGAGAGGAAGGGGCTCTTCTTCTCTGACAGGGAGGCTCGCTTCCTGTGCTCCTGCCTCTTTCTCACTGGCTTCAGCGATTCCACACTGGAGCCCTCAGAGGAGCAGTCAGACTCGCTTGTCAGTCTCGTCCTTGTGGAGTCTGATAAAGAACTGACCTCTGACCAAGCCGGGGAAGAAATGGTTTTCCAATTGTCTGTCCGCCAGTGCTTGGTGTGCTGGTCTGTGTGGTTGGGGTTCTGCTTCTGGGCGGCAGAGCTCCCGTGGGACGAGGTGGAGGAGGCGGACAGGGAGCTGAACAGGGAGGGGTCCTTCAGCACCAGCGGGGACCCCCTGAGGCAGCTGGAGCTCCCCAGGGAGTCCCTGTCGTCCTCCCCACTCTCTGAGGACTCACTCTCCGACTCCGAGGAACAGAACTTGTCATTCCGCTTTCCAAAGCGAACCTCTCTGCCTTTTATTTCTTTCTTTCGCTTCTTTTTAACTTTATTTTTTTCCTTCTGCTGCTTGGCATTAGAAGGCTCTCGTGTCTTACTACCAGGCAGTATCGCATGTGCCGAGAGTCTCAGCTTCTCTCCTGTCCCCACGGTGACACTCGCGTCCTCCTCGTCCGATGTGTCTGACAGGATACGATGGGACGCTTTCTTTGGTGCAATCGTGTTATTTTTAGTGTAACTTTTAACCTCCATTTTGGGTATAGAGATAAAACTATTGGATTTCGTTTCTTTCCTGTAGTCCTTTTTCAACAGGTGCTTGTCGTCCACCGGAGGAACCCTGTCCTGCTCATCGTCCTCGTCAAACTCATACTCATCCTTGACGGGGGCTGTGGCCTTCTGCGGCTCTGGGTTCTTGGCCTTGTGCTTGAGGCCTTTTTCGAACTCGGAGTCCGTGTTGTTGCCGTCGACTGAACTGGAAGGTGCGAAGGACGGGGCGTCTTCCTCTTCTGAGCTCTCTGTTGGAGGCAGGAAGGAGAGGTCACAGGCAGGCTCAAAACAGCTCTCCCCAGAATGGCAGAGGGGGAGGCTCTGCAGATGTGCCCTGTGGCAAGGCTCCCACCCTGCCTCTGCAGAGACTTGCTTGACTCATGGAAACCAGCCACAGGCAGGAGGAAACCAGACAGGGTTGGCATCTTAGAAGCAAGACTGCAGGCTTCTCGGCAGTGACACACCTGGGCAGGGTCTCCCGCAGTCCAGAAGCTCCTGTAAAGCCCCCAGCATCCAAAGAGGAGCTCATCAGAGGGGCAACACTGTGCACACACCACAGGGCAGCTCCTCCCATCCCTGTGTAAGACAACAAGCAGCTCAGGTGGCCGTGACTTACCCGTTGAGCTCTCCTCGCTGGAAGTGTAAGTGCCTTTGCCTAACAGGAGGTTCACCATCGTAGGGGAGTTGGCCACTTTCAGCGGCGTCTCGCCTTTCCTGTTGCTCTGCTGCGGGTTCCCTCCGTACCGCAGCAGCAGTTTCACCACCTACAAGACAGTAACACCCGCGTCAAGGACTGCTGGAGAAGCACAACTCCTCTACCGTTCCGCATAACACGGCAGCCCCTTCCAAGAACCCTGGGATTCGACCCGAGAGCGGCCCCCCACAGTCTGAGGGTGTGGGAGCCGAGCGCACAGGGACTGCCTGGCGAGGCTCCGGGTGCGATGGGCGAGGCCGTGGCTCCTCTGTGGGAAGGGCTGCAGCCGCGGGGGCTCCCGCACCCCTCCTGTGCTCTCCTTCAGAAGGGCTCTGCCTCCTTTGGATTTTTTTCCACCATTTCTCTGTTGCTGCGAGGAGATGACTTCCCGGGGATGTCCTCACGGAGGCGCTCCCCGCCCGCCAACAGCGAGCTCCTCAGCAGAGCGATGCGGAGTGGCCGTGAAGGGCTCAGGCAGGAGGTCACGGAGAAGAGTGTTATGGAGGGACAGGGGGGACAGAATAGAGGAAACAAAGACCAAGTTTCTGCAAGCTGCTTTATTTTTTATTTTCATTTACATTAGAAAATAAAATAATCTCTCCCTTGCTTGATTTTACAAGGGTAAGGGCGGTCACACGGATGACAGAAACAGCCATGGTGACACTTCCACAGCTCCGTCCACAGCTCTGTCCAGCTGCTCATCACCCGCAACCTGAATTTCCTATGCCCGGAACAGCAACGTACTGAACTCAAGTACAAATTAAATGTAATCCCAACTTCAGTCCAGTCTGAGAGTAGAACATTCAAAGCATCTGTAATAACGTTTACTATAGACTCTTGTCGCCCACAGAATCAGTTCGTGTGTGACGTGTTCTATGGTTTAATCAGCACAGAGTTCTTATGTGAGTTTTCTATGGCGACCACAAAAAACCTCAGGCTTACAATTCTGGAGGTCAGAGGTCAAGCTGCTGGCAGGGCGGGGTCCTTCCTTTCCTCCATCATGGGGGCTGCTGGCAGAATTCAGTTTCTTGCAGGGCTGGGACGGAGGTCCCCAGTCCCAGCTGCTAGGGGCCACCACACTCCTCGGCCCTCCTCTAAGGCCAGCAGCACAGGTGTGGCCCTCCTCGGGTTCTAACCTCTCCTGCTTCTGGGATCTCTCAGACTCAGCAGGAAAGGCTCTCAAGCTTTAAGGGCCCATGGGGCTGCCTAGGACCTGCAAGATGACCTAGGACGATTTCCCCATGTGAGGCACTCACAAGGTCTGGGGTCACAACACGGGCATCTTGGGGGCCATGATCCTGCCTACCTCACCGTAAATCCTTGACATTTTTCATAATAAAAAAATTCAAAAGTGGTAATTACAGAAGTATAAAGCTGCATCGGATGCCCCAGCCCCAACACCGCCCCCAGCGCCATTCCCCTCACACCTGGCCTCCCCCGCAGTACTGAGCGAATCCCAGACACTGCAGAGCCTTTTCCAGTTCATGTCTCTGGAAGGGCCCATAAAAAAGAAACAGGGTAAACCATCGTGCCATTCATCACCTTACCCAAGAGTTTAACGGCCACGTTTTAACATCAAATATGGACTCAGTGTTCTAAGTTCCCTGGTCGTCTCAGAGTCTTCAATCTACCCCCACCCCACCTGAATGAGCTGTTTCTCAAGTGTGCTCTTTAAGGCCAAGGTGCTGTGGGTGCCAGGACCTCCTGCAATGGCCAGGCGGGGCCTGCTGCAGAGGAGCACGACGGGCACGGGCAGATGTGGCCCCGTGTCACCCCCCAGCCTTGCTGTCCTGCTTGCAACCAGGGGCTCTCCACAGAGCTTTGGTGATGACGTCGGTGAGACCCACCCCATCTCCAGACAGCACCCCTGCTTTCCTGCAGGACGGGGCTGTCAGGCACACCACGACCTCTCTCGGCTGCCACAGAGGCTGAGACCTCTCAGTGCCCACTGCTCCTGGGCCGGCCACAATGGCCACTTTCTAAATCTTGAGTCTATGGTTCTGTGCACTGGCCACACCTCTTGGTGTTACCTCATTCCAGACGAGGGTGGGTCTGCCTTGCAGGTCTAAGAGCCCCACAGTGGTGACGGGGACCGGCAGCAACTCCTGCAGGCCTCCTTCCACTTGGTGTAATCCTTCACCTGCTCAAATCCAACCAGACCTACGCGGCTGGCGGATACGAGCCTTTTCATAGATGGCAGGTGCTGCGAAACCTGTGAGAGGCCGTCCATGTGCTGACCCAGGAGGGGAAAGCTGGGGGCAGACAGAGGGCACAGCTCGGCCTTCAGGGTGGGCAAGGCAAAAACTCGCTTTCCGGTGCCCCACACCATGAAACCGGCTAGCTACGGGGACAAAAAGCTACAGAACCACCCAGATGCCAGGACAGGCCGGATGTGTGAAGGACGGGGGATGCCAACCTTGTAGTGCCCGTTGTTGGCAGCGTCGTGCAAAGGCGTGTCGTCATCCAGGCCCTTGGTGTTCACCTCCGCACCTGCGGCCAGCAGCTGCTTCGCAACGTCATAGTAGCCCCGGTTACAGGCCTCGTGCAGCGCCGTCCAGCCTGGAAACAGACACTCAGGACGTACGTGATTTAATCCTGGGAACTCCCCTCCTGTCTCTGGAGGCAGCACCCTGAGGATGGGCTAAGGGGCGGGGACAAGCCAGGTGGGGAGCTGCCCTGTCGTGAGGGCTGCCATTTAGGAAGCAGGTGCCAGCCCAGAGAACCCCTCGCTTCTCTTTACTGTGGCACCCCTAGCACAATCCGTATCTAGCTTGTTAACCCTACAGACTAACAACCCACAGGGCTGACCTGCAGCAATCACCCTAAAGGGGTAGGAAATCAGTGAACACAAGTGTCGTAAACAGCAGCCTCGTCCTCACTAATCTGGAGGCGTATGTGCCTTTGCAAAACACGGAAGGGAAACCTCCAGTGTTGGAAACAGGGAAACTGAGGCTGAGAGAGCCTCCTGAAGGCTGAAGAGCTGCTACAGCAGGAGCTCCACAGGCGCCCAGGCTAGGGCTGCATGATGAAGGCCGCCCTGGGCCGGCAGCTTCTGCCTGGGCAGCTTGGAGCCCACCATCGGATGGTGTGGCCGCATGCAACGGTGGAAACGGAGCTCAGCCCCATGGGAAGCACATGGCAGTGCTCTGGAGAAGTTTCTTTTAAAAAATGCTTTAAAAAAAAAAGGGGGGTGCTAAATTAGGTTTGGGTCAGACAGCTATAAACCAGGGCAGTGGGAGAAATCTAGAAGAATTCTACCCAGATGATTTCATTCATCTGTTCTCCTTACACTATGAACAGACAGTTCTGGGACATGTGGACCACCCATGGTTTGATGGGGCATTTATGGAAAGAAGGGACATTAAACTCTAATCATGGGCCTTTAAGCCCCTGGGCTGTGTCAGGTCTGGGGAGACTCAGTTCTGTCCGGGTCCAAGACAAGCCCCAGGACCCAGCCCCGTGAAGGGAGGGAGTCCAGTCCAGGGTGTGGACCCAGCCAGGCTCCCGGCACAGGGGCACCCTCTGCTGGAGAATGCAGCCACTTGCTAGACACACCAGGGACAGGTCCCTCCAGGGGCCTGGAAGTGAGGTTTATGGAACACAGCAGAGCACGATTTAAAATTCCTCAGTCCTCTTAAAAATAGGCCAGGCATGGGGGCTCACAGCTATAATCCCAGCACTTTAGGAAGCCAAGGCGTGAAGATTTCTTGAGGCCATGAGTTCAAAACAGCCTGGGCAACTCAGCAAGACCCTGTCTCTACAAAAAATAAAAAAATTAGCCAGGCGTGGTGGCGAGCGCCTGCACTCGGAAGGCTGAGTTGGGAACATCGCTCGAGCCCAGGAGTTCAACGTTTCAGTGAGCCGTGATCATGCCACTGCACTCCAGCCTGAGCAACAGAGCGAGACGCTGTCTAAAAATAAAAATAACAATAAAACCCAGCAAACAAGTTTACTTTGAAATACTTTCCAAGAAACATTGATTTCTTCTCAGCAACAGCAAACCCCACTGGAGTAAGTGTGGCTGTGAACACCCCGGGCCCTGCAGAGCAGATGCACAGCCCACGAGGGCACAGCCCATCCGACCCAAAGGCAGGCTCAGGGCTCCAGTGGGGCCCTCTGGCCCCTGCCAGGCACAGGGCGCCCACCTGCGAAGTCCTTGACGTTGACGTCCGCCCCCTCGCTGATGAGCTCTTTGATGCGCCGGGCGTCCCCGCGGATGGCCGCTCGGTGCAGGCGGGTCTCTCCACGCTCGTTTCTCTTGTTCACTTTATCTTTGGTTTTTGAGGCAGAGTTGGGCGTTCCCTTCTGACACACTGTAGACTGGGAGGGGTGCTTTGGTGTGGTGTCCACTGCAGACCAAGGAGGGGACAGGGGGGCGTTACTGTGGGTGGCCCTGCTTTCTCAAATCCTCAAGAGCCCAGGCCACCGTCACGAGGTCCCTTTGCACAGGGCTTATCCTCAGCACAGCCGCGAGGCTGCGACCAGGCAGAGCCCCTTCCCTGCGCCAGGGACCACCCCCAGGCTGGGCTCACCTGGGCTGTTGGCAGACTCCTCGGCTGTCATCTGCATGAGAAGGGCCACCTGCTGGCGCTCGGAGAGGGGGTAGCCAGCTCGGATTCCAGACAGCCCCATGCCAAAGAGCAGCCCGGCCTTCCGGGTGACAGGCTCCTTCTTAATCCTCTTCCGCTCAGGGCCCTGCTTTTCTGTGAGGCGGGCGAGGGAGAGAGGGAGGAGAGATTTCATGCCACGGCGTCCTCCAAACCCAGGTCCTTACCTAATGTTACGGAGCCCCCTGCGTCCACCTGACAGCTGACAGAGCAGAAAGGAAGGTCTGTGAGTGGGGAAAGCACAGCGGTGCTGGGAGCGTTGGTGCCACCCACCTCACCTCTCAGCAGTGACTGTGAGACCATTTAAACACCTCGTTACCAGCCCCTCAAGTCCGCTAAGCCTGGACCTCCACCGAGCATCCACTCACTCCAGGCACCTCTCCTGGGCCTCCCCAGACCTCGTACCACACATGAATGCGGTGGGACAGCTTAGCACCGGTGACCTGGCTCACACAGGACAGGTCTCTGTTAAAACACGTGCCTGTAATTAAATTCCACCTTCCCCGTCCCTCCTCCAAACAGTGCAGATATAAACATGGCAGACACAGTTTAAAACACATCAGTAAATCAAGGCCAACTGGTCAGTACTGTACCTTTCTTCTTGCTTCTAGGAACCTCCATCTCATGCCATGGTGCTTCGAGGAGCGTACCAGCCTTGCAGCACCACAACAGGGACTGGGCTGGAGGCATCTAAAGGCATCAACACAGAGCACTAACAAGACACGGTGTGAGAGCTCGGCTGTTTCCACCTCAGCCTCCTCGTAACAAGCACACCCTGCACTCGTCTGACCCGTTAGAGAACACTCGGCCAGCGTCTAACACAACTCACATGCTGTGTCTTCTAAAAGAGGCAGGAGGCAGGGGCGGGGAAGAGAAGACCCCAAGCACTAAGAGTCCCGGGCACAGAAGCTGCCTCCTCCTCTGCCTGACCAGTGCCCTCCTGTGGATGGAAATCAGGGGCCAGACACCTCTGAATCCTCCTCCAGCTGCCCTGTGGGTTCTGGGGTTTTCTAGGTCATGGGGTGCAAACTGCAGAGGTGCAGCACAGAGACAAGGCTCTGCCAAGGCCTGACTTGGGGAAGAAGAGCTACCAGGGAGATACGGGCCTCTGAAGCTCTCCCCTGGGGCGCCTCCCTTCCCTTCCGTTCAGCATATCCAAGAAGCCTCTCTCTTCAGGACTGAACTTCTCCCTCAGCTGGTGTTTGACCCTAGAGAGGTGGGTGACATCTGTGACAACGGGCTAACTGGACCCCACACCTGCCGGTCGCTGGAACACAGAAGGGTCTTAACTGGTCTCTTGGCTCAGTTCCCAGGGCGCAACTCCCTTGCTGTTCACCACCACAGTCCCCGTGAATGTGCCCGTCGCTTTCCTAAGAAGACACTGCCCACCCACCCTAGCTCTTTCCAAGGTATCTGAGGCTGACTTCTTTTTTTTTTTGTTGAGACGGAGTCTCGCTCTGTCGCCCAGGCTGGAGTGCAGTGGCCGGATCTCAGCTCACTGCAAGCTCCGCCTCCCGGGTTTACGCCATTCTCCTGCCTCAGCCTCCGGAGTAGCTGGGACTACAGGCGCCCGCCACCTCGCCCGGCTAGTTTTTTTTTTTTTTTGTATTTTAGTAGAGACGGGGTTTCACCGTGTTAGCCAGGATGGTCTCGATCTCCTGACCTCGTGATCCGCCCGTCTCGGCCTCCCAAAGTGCTGGGATTACAGGCTTGAGCCACTGCGCCCGGCCCTGAGGCTGACTTCTTAGGAACTAGGTCTGGGGCATGCTGAGAATGCGGATGCGTATGTCCTATGGGACAAGCCTGCAGGAGGGCACACACCTGGCCACATCGACCTGCGTCACATTCATGGGCAAAGCCCCAAGTACTGCAGGCTGCCACTGCCACCACCAGCGAGTCTGTCAACAGTCCTCAGTGCATAGATCTGAGACAGCCCTTGAACTCTGGCACCAGCCCCTCACATAACACGGCAAACACAGTGGTGGGGGAGGTGGAGTCGCCACCGGCCAGTGAGCCTCAGCCCACAGCCATCACTGGCGTAGCCACACCTCAGCAGCGAGCTTGAGTCACAGGCGCCGAGTCGGGCGCTTGGCCGTGGGTCTCTATGCGCACACCCCATGCTTTCCCTGCACCCTCCAGCTGCCCGGGGGCCGGCCCTCCCCAGGCCTGCTTCTCACAGCCACCTCTATACATACAACACAAGCAGGCCTGCAGCTGCCTCTCTCTAGGAAAGAGGTGGCGAAGCTGCCGGAGAAACCCCAGCTCCCCAACAGATAGCCCTCAAGTCCTCCTCTCTCCGGGAGGGGGCCCACGCTCACCGAACAGCTGCTCTGCCCACAGTTGCCTGGAAAAGCAGCTGAGAACCTCTGCAGGACCCTGAACCCCACGACCTAGCCATGCACACTCAGAGGCCTGTTCTCTCCGTCACCCAGAGCAGGGGAGTTAATGTTTTGGAGACATGAAGCCCCCTGAGAACATGAGGAAAGCAGAATCCCTGAGATATAGACTTTGCAAAGCAGCGCACAGCACAGGAGACTCCTGGGAGCATACGGCATCTCCTTATTCCACCATCAGAAGTCAAAAGCGAGTGGGCCCCACTCTGCTGCATGTGGCCGCCAGGGGTGGACACAGGGAGGTGGGGCGGTGTTGGGGCTGCGGAGGGAGGAGCTGGGGCAGAGTTGGGGCTGCGGAGGGAGGAGCTGGGGCAGAGTTGGGGCTGCGGAGCGAGGAGCTGGGGCAGAGTTGGGACTGCGGAGGGAGGAGGTGGGGTGGTGTTGGGGCTGTGGTATGTTCAGATCCCAAAATGCAGATGTTACCATGCCCTTAAGTTATCAAAGGATCCTAGGAGGCGTGTGTCAGGGGAACAGGCAGAGGCAAAGGTGTTCCTGAGAAGTCAGGCTTTAGAGTGACAGGCCAGGAGACCACGCTGCACCCCCACTCTGAGGGGCAGTGAAGAGCTGCTTTCTATGGCAAACAGAACATGTCCCGCTCCTGCAGGGCAGCCATCTCAGGTGCAGCCCACACCCTATGTGTGCAGACTGGGCAGGACTCAGTGCCCCAGTGACTTCCTGGGGAGGCTCCAGGGCCCGAGCCTAAGGGTCAGGGCCACATCCCTCCCGCTCCTCACCAGGCCCTCCTTCTGCTTCTGCTCTGAGCTTTGGTGAAGAAAGACTGAGTTGGCTTCCCTCACATGGCCGGGTCAGCTTTACAGGGCTCCCAAAAATTCGCATGGAAGGTGCTGCCAACCTCCTGGTGAATTCTGGTGCCTGGAGCCACCACAGGGACCTCGCTCTGCCCTAACTCAGGAAGAGCTTGCACCCAGGAAGCAGCAACTTTTCACCCAGCTCTCCCAGTCCCGAAACAGGACACTGTACTTGTCCTGACACAAAGAAAGTCCCATATGAAACCAGATCTCCCAGGATGCCAATTTTTCCACTGTGAAACAAGCACCTGCAGCTATGAGCATCCACAAGGCCCACAACACGTACCAGACACCACCCGAGCTCTGGAGCCCAGCAAACCTGCAAATCTGTCAGGTCCGAGACACTGCCCACTCCAGGGGCTTCTGGAATAGAGGGAAAGCCCCACCCACGGAGAGAGACCCCTGTGTGCCACAGCCTGCGTGTGCCACAGCCTGCGGCTCAACAATGCCTGCTCTCCATTCCAGCCCAGCAACACCACAGTCTGAGAGCAGCTGAGCGAGTCCCTGATGTGCACACACGCCACAGGCACCTGCACTGTCAGGCGCCACAGAAGTGGGTCCTGCAGGGAGGTCACGCACTGCCTGCCTGCCCCTCCTACCCCAGGCCTGGGCTGAGCTGGAGCTGTGCGCCACTGAGAAAGGCCCCTCTGACAGGAGAGGCTGCAAAACCTGCTCCCTGCCCCTCCACACAGTGCAGAGTATAGCGGGTGTGGGGTGTTGTCTGCGGGTAACAAAAGGCTGAGAGCATCTGGAGCTACCCCTAGGAACAACCAGCAAGTTCCTGGGGCATTCTGCAAATTTCCTGTCTCTACTGTCCGAATAGAAGTCAAATACAATTTCTATGAATTCCAAATGGTATTTACCAAGTTGCAAAGTGGAAAACTGGCAGGTCTAGGGACTGAGTCCCGGCTACAGGCAGATGTGGCCCCGGGTGGGGGGTGGGAGCAACTCCACAGGACTCAGAAGCCCCCTTCCACTCCTGCTCTGCAGTCGGAAAATGGCCTGCAGGCTCTGAGGGCTTTACAGGCTAAGGCAGCCTGGGGCTGAGGGCAGAGGTCCAGGGAGAGCGGTGGAGGGTGCCAGGAAAGGCTGAGTCTTCCCAAGTCAAGCGTGTTGGCGGTGGCACCTCTGTCCACTGACCTGAGCCTGGGCGGCCACCCACCTCATCTTTAAGAAACAAGGCCTGTAGGGCCTTTCTTCAAACCGTATCCATCTTGCCAGCCCTCTGAGGTTGGCAGCACCTCAGTACCCAGCTGGCCAATGGGAGATTCCACAGAACCCTCCCCTCCTCAGCACAGAGCTGAGACCTCCCCCTCCATGAGCCTTTTCCTGCTGCTGGAGCATGGCCTTGGCCTGGGGCAGCAGGGGCTACAGTGGACAATGCTTTTGGGAGCTGGAGCCCATTTCCTGCCCCTGTATCCAGCCAAGGCCTTTCTGAGGCAGCAAAGAGACTGGAGTTGAGCTTCCTGGGGCAAATGGCAGCAGCACCTGGCTCTGTGCAGGTGGGATGGGGGGGTTGTGACCTTCCTGGGGGTGCTCTGTGCAGGTGGGATGGGGGGGTTGTGACCTTCCTGGGGTCCTCTGTGCAGGTGGGATGCGGGGGCTGTGACCTTCCTGGGGATGCTCTGTGCAGGTGGGATCGGGAGGGCTGTGACTCGCCTGGGGGTGCTCTGCAGGGAGTGTCTTCTCTATCTGGCTGCCTTTTTTTTTTGAAACAAGGTCTCACTCTGTAGCCAAGGATGGAGGCAGTGGCGCAATCTCAGCTCACCACAGCCTCCACCTCCCAGGCTCAAGTGGCTCTCCTACTTCAGCCTCCAGAGTAGCTGGGACCATGGGTGGCTGTGCCACCACATCTGGCTGCTTTTAACGTCCTCCCTTTGCTGTTGTGAAAACTTCATGTCAGAGTCATATTTAAATGTCGTATTTAAATGTGTAATTATTGTTCTTTCTCCTGCTTATAATTCATTACACTTCTTGAATTTGAGGCTTGTGTTTTTATGAACCTTGAAAAGCCCTCTGCTGCCGGCCTCTGGAGCTGCCGTCTCCCTGCCCTGCTCTCTCCTCTGCCGAGGTGCCTGCTGAGCTGCATTGTCTCCTCCACAGCTCCCCGCTTCCTGCAGGCTTCCTGTCTCATTTTCATTCTGTGCTCCAGTTTAGGCAATTTCTTTTGTTAGAACTTCCAGTTCACCAATACTTTCTTAGGTTGTGTCTAATAAGCTACATCATCTGCCCACTGGGTTTTTTATTTCAGTGATTCTAGTTTTCATTTCCAGATATTCCATATGCTTTAGAAACATCTGCATGATACTCGATGGTTTTAAATCCTCTGATGAATACTGTGCACTTAACCATCCCAGCACGTGAGGTCCCTGGGGCTGACCCCTGCTGACTCTCTCAGGACAGCTTTCTTCCTCAACGTCTGTAATTCCAACCGGGCTCTTCGTCTGTCTGCACTCTGGGAGCCGCGAGGCCTGGATGAGGAAGGTGTGTCTCTCCAGGGAGGGTTTGCTTTTGTGGTGGTGGGGGCCTCAGGGAGTGCGGGGCATTTCCAGCAATGGCACAAATACAGATGCCAGCCCCACCGGAGGGCAGGACTAGGTCAGAAGTCTCTGTGGTGACCTCTCAAAGCCCCTCATCCTTCCTCAGTACCTGTCCCTCTTAGCTGGGGGAACAGTGTCTGCTCAGATAGCCCAAAGTGTCCAGGAAGTGTGGCCTTCTTGAGAGGACAAACTTTCCGTGGGGTCTGAGCTCAGAGCCCCTTCCTCTACCTCCCTGGGAGGTCTGAGGTTGGGCTCCAATGCAGAGACCCTGAGGTAGGGCCGCAGGGATGTGGAGCTGTGTGGCCTCTGCTACTCATCGGAACAAATGCCTTTTGTATCAATCATTTAGCACCTCTAATTTCTAGGCTTTTCTAGCAAGTCTTTTAGGGGACACAGGCCACCATACTGTCAACATAGGAAAATGTGCGACTCCTGCATCCCACCGTCAAACTCAAAGACATCAAAATACATTCTTGATTCTGCTACACAAAGGGATGTTTCCATGGTGGTATTTTCAAACAAGAGAAAGTTCATGGCCCGTGGCGGTTACAACCCATGGAACGGATGGGCAGGGCCGGGTGCAGCTTTTGTGGCATGGCTGCTGCTCACAGATTCTGTCCACTTCACTAAAACCAAACATCTGGCCTCATCTGGATGTTCACAGCCATGAAATACAGCACTTCTGGCCAAGAAGTCTAATCACAGCCGATCTATACGAGGCGGATGGTCCAGATCACCAAGTTCCCACCCAAGCACTGAGCTCAACTCACACAAACGAGGGCGCAGCAGTCCTCCCACCGACACCCCCTCGGGGCAGCAAGACAGGAGCTCCACACAGCCTGTCCTGGGCCCACAGGAGAAGCTGGCAGGGCCCCCGCTGAGTCCTGTGAGCCACCGTGTGTGGTGAGAATGGCTTCTCCTTCCATCTCCAGGTTTCTCTCTGTTTCTGCCTTCTTTCTGTCAGTTACCATTATTGGTCATTTAAAGAGAGACAGGGCCTACCCCGTCAGCTGCGTGACCTCAGCCCTCCTGCCTGCCGATGGGAGCTGGGGTCATCTCTTAGGCCTTTCAGCTTCAGCTTCCTCTGCAGTATATGTGAATGGGTCATACAGAGATGAGGCTGTGCGTCCAGCCCTTGCCTGCACGACCTCCATGCCTTCCCCATCTCCAGGCCAGGGTGGGGTGGAAGGACCAGTTCCACAGGAAGCTTGTGGAGGCAAACAGGGTAACGTGGCAAGGGTGGGAAGGAGCAGGGTCTAAGCCCCATGGTGGTTTCACCAGCATTCGGCTGTCACTATGGTGAACAGGAAGCCAAGAAGGAAGGAAGCAATGTTGGCAAAAGGGCTCAGATGACAACCAAACAGAACAGTTTCCCACCCGGGGTCTCCGTTCCACACACACAGTGTCGTGGGTATTTTAAAATAAACAAGATCAACGTCCAAACCTGCACTGAGGCCTGAATTGTGTCCGTCACTCCTGCAGGGCACAGGCCTGCCTGGTCGAGTGCGTAGGTGGTGAGAGCACAGGGCGGGGAGGGGCTCCTCTGTCAAGGGGCCACAGCTCCTCACACAGCAGAGCTTTATGGATGAAAGGGCTGAGAGGCACAGAAAGGTTGAGAAATGGGCCCAAAGTCCCACAGCAGGGAGCCACGAGGCAGCAGATGGCCCCCGCGTGCCCCCCCTCACTCGGCTGACTGCTCCCACAGCAGCCACCACCTTTTCCTGAGTCCTGGGGTCCTGTCAAATCGCTGAGCCTGGGGTGGTCTTGTGGACCCCAGCTTGTCTGTGTTGTGTTGACAACATGGGCCTGGCTATCGGCCCAAGTGCACTTCTGAGGGGAGTCAGGGAGGCCTCTGCTGCAGCTTGGGGAATATCGAATTTTAAACAGGAAGAACCTTCCCTTTGTACGAGAAACTGCTTACATCTAGAGAGGAAAAATGGTTGAGAAATAGTAGGACCAGAGACCAATCACGCGGAGTTCTTCATCATGTGAAAATATTTTATTTTGATGTGCTTTTTCATGAGTGCCTGAATGTGGTGGCTCTTAGGGTAACCCCAGAATCCTCACTATGGCAACAAGACCTGGCCACCACCCTCACCTCGACCACCACAGCCTTTGCTGCAGCCCCACTCTGCCTCCCCGCAGGCTGCTTGCATGCCAGCACCCACTGGCCGAGCATCCTCTGGCAGGACCGAAGTCCTCTGTATTCAGAGGCCGACCTTGCTTTCCTGAGGCTCAGGAGGTGGCAGAGGGTCCGGCTGCGGCAGGGGCCCCCGTGTAGCCAGGAAAGGAGGAAGAGTCTGCTGAGGTTTCTCGGGAAGGAGATGGTGTGGAAGTGACTGTGGCTCTGGTCCTGCCTGGTAGGAGTTCTATAGGGGAGGGGCCTGGCCTTGGGCTGGCCCTGCTCTGCGTGGGATCCATGCCCTGCATGGGGTTCTTGGGGTCTGTGCCCTGCGAGGAGTGTGTGGGATCCGTGCCCTGCGTGGGGTGCTTAGGGTCTGTGCCCTGTGTGGGGTGCATGGGGTCTGCTACGTGCTCGGTGAGAAACTGCATCAGGGCTGCCCGCCGTGTGTTGCTAACATCCCCACACACGTTGAGTGCCTCGGGACCCTCGTCAAGACACTGAGCTGAGGCCACCGGTCCACAGCACACTGCAGTGCACACGCCCTTCCTGGCAAGAGGCTCCCAGGGGTGCCATGCTCTCCAGGCACCTGCCCTGCCTGCGAGCACAGCCTGGCCCCTGCTGCACTCTGCTCTTTCTGCCCGCTCGGGTCCACTGCGGCTGAGTGGATGGGAGAAGCCTCTTCCACTTCACACACGCGTCGCCTCTAGCACTGGGCAAGGTCTGGCATTCAGAGTTCCAAGATCCCACAGACCCCAGTGGCTAGGTCTGTCTTCCCTCCAGGAGATCCCACAGACCCCAGTGGCTAGGTCTGTCTTCCCTCCAGGAACGGGGAAGCAGGAGCCGTCAGGGCAGCCGTCTCCTATCTGAGGCACCAGGAACAAACATGACGTCAGGAAAAGACTGAAGGTGCCAAGCACCTAACGCTGAAGGAGCCAGCATGTGCCCGTCAGCACTGCAGAGCGCGTACCCCAGGCACCAGATACCAGGGCGTTATTCACAGGTCAAAGCAAAATAAGAAAATCATAATTTTTCCCCTTGTTCCAAAGAAACATCCACGTGCAGAGGGCAGGCAGCTTCGGCCCACGGCGCTCCTGACGAGGGCTCCCTCGTGGCTGCCCCAGGACAAGCAGGACCCCGGCGGTCCTAGGCAGGGAGAAGCGAGACTCAGGGTCACAGACGAAGGCGCAGGAGAAACAGCGGGGCAGGAGGCTCCCCAGAACCCCAGGGAGGCCAGGCAATGAGGCACAGCAACCTCAAAAACATGCGCTGATTGACTGATTATTTATTTATCTATTTTTTACGGACAGGGTCTCACTCTGTCGCCCAGGCTGGAGTGCAGTGGCGCAATCACGGCTCACTGTAGCCTTGACCTCTTGGCCTCGAGGGACCCTCCTGCCAAAGTGCTGGAAGGGTGTGAGCCACTGTGCCTGGCTACTTTTAGATTTTTTAAGTTTTGGGAAAACGTACACATATGAAACACTGGACAAACTGGTATAATTTGAAGCGAATCCCAGGTATCACATAATTCAATATGAAAGCTCTCCGTGATAAGGGTTTTTAGACTGAGACCACCATTGAGGTGGTAGAGGACAGACTTCAAAAGCAGATACGAGAGGCCCCAGGCAGACAGGGCAGGCAGGATGGGATCAAAGTCCCAGGGCTGGTCTGAGAGGGCTCGGTGGGCAAAGCTGTCTTGGGGCCAGGACACGGCAGGCGCCTTTCCACTCCTTGCTGCACCCACAGCCCTTACAGAGGTCTGGTCCTGGGACAGGCTCTTGCCTGGCACTCTGGAAGGCTCACAGGTGATTGTGTCACATGCTCATGTCTGCCTGGACAGCCTCCAGGCTGCTGTGTAGGGACCACGCAGATGCATAGCCTTGGGGACTGCCTTAAACTGCGCTGATTCACGACAGACAGAACCACGTTGTTCTTGGCAGGCTGCCCCCAGCCCTGACTAAGCACTGCAGAGGCTGCATCTCCATGGGACTGGACCACAGGCAGGGCTGACTCCACCCTGCGTGTGGGAGGCGGGAAGCCATCCCCAAGGCAACACGGAAGTCTCTAAGGGAGGTGTGCCAGGCTCTCCCACTTGGACACAGCCAAGGTACCCGGGACGGTGGTGACCCTGCATCCGTCCCACCATGGCAAGGGGGACTGGCTGCGCCTGCTCAGCAGAGGGCGCTGCAGGGGCACTGCAGGAGGAGGGATGCCTGGGGGCACCCACACCTCTCCAGAGGGGCCTGACTCCTGGGGACCAGAGAAGAGTCTCTTGTCTGTCACGTGTCAGTTAACCCTGCACCAATGTTTCTCTTCTCATCCCTGCTGTGGCCACCAGATGGGTACAGCTGAGGTGTGCACCTCTCCCTCCACCCCACTCATTTCTAAGCAAGCACTGCTCCTCTGGGGGAAGGAGGAGACGCAGCGTGTGAGAGTCACAGCACCCAGCAGCCTGCCTCCTGGCCCAGGGTGAGGCTGAACACACTGGAGTTGGACTTGCTACTATTTATTTATTTAGAGAGGGAGTCTTGCTCTGTCGCCAGGCTGGAGTGCAATGGTGCAATCGTGGCTCACTGCAACCTCCACCTACTGGGTTCAAGCAATTCTCCTGCCTCATCCTCCTGTGTAGCTGGGATTACAGGCGCGTGCCATCACGCCTGGCTAATTTTTGTATTTTTAATAGGGACGGGGGTGCGGGTTCTTCATGTTGGTCAGGCTGGTCTCGAACTCCTGACCTTGTGATCCACTGCACCCGGCCGTGGACTCGCTACTTTAAGAGGGTCCTGGTTAAAATGCAAGCTTCTAGGATAAGCAATGCTCCACATTCATACATCAGAACAATCTTCCTAGGAAATCTAGTTTTGCAACATTAAACAAGAAGTTATTAAAATTGGCCCCAAAAGGGTGATAAACACAGGAGGACAAATACTACATTTCTTAGGTCTTTTTGTCACAGTCCTTGCCTGGAAAATTCTATTTTCAAAATGTTCTTTACTGTTTTCCCACCTCACAGGGATTCTCACCTACCCTGTCCTCACCTGGGCCTGCCCCTCACAGAGAAAGGACGTGGTGTTCAACACACAGTTCTAGGAGCGCTCAGGGTAGGGCTGTGGCAGAAAACATCCCAGAGACCCACAGATAGTGAGAACGGCCTCAGTGGGCCAGCAGGGCTGGCACTAGGCAGGCACTAACCATCAACAGACAGACCCTGGAAGATTATGACAACACAGCAGGGCCCTGGGGGAGAGCTTCTCTCCACGATGACGAAACGGCCACCACAAAGAGACCTGACCAGCCAGACGGGGTGGGCACCGGGTAGCCCTGGGAACGCCATCTTACCAAGCGGGATCGTTCTCCTAGGAAGCAGAAGCAGATGCTTGTCTCACTAACCCTTTCAGCAACACTTCCAGAGACATCACAGAAACACCTCAAAGGTCTGAGGCCAACTCCACATGGCCACTGTACAAAGAGCTAACAACTATGCATCAATGTGATGGCCTTCCACAACCAAAACCAGCATGGGACCAAAAAGAGCAAGCACAGGGTTTTTAGGCCTGGACTGATTTTCTCTAGGCCTAAAGCCCAAGAGGACACAGCACCGCTGGGAGCTCCCGGGAGTCGCCCAGGCCCTCCCTTCTGGGGGCTGAGGTCGTAGGACCTGTCCACACATTCTGTCCACTCACTTCCCTGTGCCTCCCAATGTTCTTCCTTGGAGCTGTCTGCTGCTGGGAAGAGGAGTCCTCCCGGGCCTGTGCTGGTGTCCCTGCAGCCTTCCTGTTCCCAGATGTGCTGGCCCAGAGACAGGAGCCATGTGCCTGGCACTGCACCTGCCCCTCACTTCCCACCTGGGAAAACCAGCCCTCTCCGCTGGCCTTTCACTCGGCAGAGTCTCCACCTGGCTACTGTGAGCACATCCCTGGAGCACCCCACACAGGACAGGAGGGGCCACAGGCCTGCAGCAGCCACACAATCACAAAGGCTGAAGCTTCCTGAGCTGTGGTGACAAAAGCCAGGGCCTGGATTCTCTTTACTGGCTGTGCCTGCTGCCGTTCCTCTTCAACAATCTCCTTAGTATCATGAGCCCCTATCACCTGGACCACTTCCCCATCTGCTCTCAAACCCACATCCTGGCAAAGCCTCTATGCCTTGTGCTATGGCTGCATTCAAGGAGTCTTAGGAGGCCAGGGACAGAGCCCAGGGCCTGACGCAGCACGTCAGGCCAGTTCACTCCAGGCTTTGTGGCCAGCTTAGTGCTCTACTGCCTCCAACCTTCCCCAGCAGGGGTGTAGAGAAGCTGGATGACCAGGAGGACAAGGAGGCCTCTGAACACAAGAATCACCAAAGAACAAGCATGGCCAGCGCAAAGGCCTGGGCTCCCCACTGAGCAGCTCAAGACAGAATCCACTGGAAGGGGCACTGTAGGAGGCGCTGAACCCACCAGGAGTGTGTGCACATGAACACACACGGGCTTGCACATGGGCACACACGCACACACGGGCACACAGGCATGAACACGCACACATGGGCACACAAGCACACGGACATATGCACATGGGCGCACATATACACAGGCACACATGCACACATACATGGGCGCAAACACGAATACACACATGAGCGCACATATACACAGGCACACACAAGCACACATACATAGGCACACACATGGGCATACACACAGGCGCACATACAGGCACATACGGGTACACACACACATGCACACACACGGGTACACACAAGCACATACATACGGGTACACATACAAGCACATACATGGGCACACATGGGCACATGTACACAGATACACGGGCATGTGCCCATGGGCACACACACAGGCACACATGGGCACACACACACACACAGGCACACACTCTGGCATAGGCACATGCACACAGCACACGCACTCCTGCTCTGCAGCCTCAGACCCCACCTGCGCTTGGGAAGACTTCCCTGCCTCCTGCTCACTTTTAGGGCTCCCTTTGGTTTTTACTACAAGCAATGGAGTTTCTTCCTGTGCCTTTGTGGCCTTGAGGGGAACCACTGTCTCCCTCCTGTGTCCAGCTGTCAGAAGACCCACAGGTCAGAAGCCCTATACTTTGCCCAGGGCTGGACACGCACCGGGTGCATCTCCACGCGTGTGGGACCCGAGAGTGAAGCTCTCCAATCAGCCCCGGGGGCCTGAGCCTCGGGTGAAGAGGAGGTGGCACGTGGGGGCCTGTGCCCCGCCCCTGCTGCCCCTTGCCTGGACGGCGTGCAGGGTGCTACCGTGGGTCCCAGTGCAAAGCCGGAGGTGCGGGGACTGGGGACGCCCTGCCTGGGCTGCTCCGGGCAGCCTGTGGAGGGCTGAGTGCAGGAGGGGCCGCGGGCTGGTACCTGTGTCCGAGTCCTTCTGCTCCCCATTGGCGCCCGCAGTGAAGGGCAGCTTCCGCTTGCTGGCTCGCTCCCTCACCTCCTTCCCGCCATCGCCACGCTCCAGTTTTGGGGTCTTGGTTAGAGAAACTTTATCTTTATCCTAGAAAAGAAAGGGATACTTTCAATCATGATTCCCAAATTACATTCTTAAGCCCTTAAGATTTTGTTTCATGTGCCAGGAGAAGCAAATCTCTTATTTGGGCAACGAACACCCTCCCTGCACCCCAGGGTGTGGCGTGTGAGGCTGGTCACTGACTGCAGGACCTTCGCCCAGAAGCCTGGGGCCGGGCTGTGGCTCAGCCCTGATTCTGGCCCATTTCTCATCCTGCACACCGGAGGGACGCTCAGGAAATCACTGGTGTGTATGTGGAGAAAGCAGAGGAGATAGACATGCGCTACCTCCCACTCCACTCCTGCCTTCCTGGGAGGTACTGAACAATGAGGAAAAACAACGGCTTTGCCTTCCCAAAAGAGAGGCGTTGCCACGCACAGCCACGTTCCCATCAGAAGCCTCCTGTGGAGTGAAGGCCAGCAGGGTCTCCAGGCGGGGCGTGTCTTCAGGTGAGTGGCCGGGTGTGGCTCCCTGTAGCCTGAGTTCTGAGTTCTGGCAGAGCACTTCTTACTCTGCCTGTTTCACACTGGCTGTGCTGTAGTTTTGCCTTTTCCATTCCTGAACGTGGACTTTTCCACTGTTCTAGAGGCCACTGAGCAGCCCCTAGCCCCATCTCTGCCCTCCCTGGAGCTCCAGGGAGGAGCCTCTGTGGGGTAGCAGAGCCCCTTGCAGGCCTAAATGCAGGGCCCACCCACCAGGCAAGAGGCAGGGCAGGGACTGTGAAGCCCCAACTCCATCCAGCCCCGGCTCCAAGGTTGGCCTTGAGCAAGCATTGCCTCAATGGCATAATCTACTGGCTGGAAGACGTGCCCTGGGGATGGGGAAGGGAGCCCGTGTGATGGACGCACACAGCGCTTGGGACTTGGGGAGGCAGACGGTGTGACACACACAGCCCCTTTCCCCATCAGTAAGCCTTCTTTCTGGAACTTTCCCTAGGTAAGCTGCCGGCAAATACCGTGTGCAGTGGTCAGCGGTGCCTTCAGAGCACTGGAGGCCTCAGCTGCTCCAGGGCTGAGATGCCCAACTGTTCCTGGGAGAAGCCCAAGCACCCCCAGCCACGGTCCTGCCTCCTGGGACCCAGATGCATCTTCTAGCTTGACTGATCAACACGGCATCCACCAAACCTGGCAGTTCATCAGACATCCCTGAGTGACCATGCGAGCGCTTTTGAGAACATGCTGCAAAAGCTCAGAGGGCAACTGGGGTCAAAGAGAAGTTGCCAAGCAGACTGGAGCCACGGCAGTGTGCCCACCTCTCCAGTGAGACACAGGGACAGGAGGAGGGTGCCAGACGGGTCTCTGGTGAGATGGGGCTTCTCCAGTGAGACATGGGGACAGGAGGAGGGTCTCAGATGGATCTCTGGGGAGATGGGGCCTCAGGAACATAACACCCGCCCCAGCAGCGCAGGTCCTTCCGGCCCTCGGCCTGGGTGCCCAGATGCAGCTCATCTGCTGCCTGGCTGCAGCTGCACTGAGCTTTTCTATGGCCCCCTCGGAGTGCAGTCCCCACCTGGAATGAGAGAGGCATCCTCCTCGGGGCCGGAGAATGCCAGGAAAGAACGGCACACACCAGGAAGAAGCTCCAATCTTAAACTCCTTCCTCCAAGAACACTCCTGGCCCAGTGTGTGGGTTCCATCAGACATCTGAAGAGAGGCTACCATAACGCTAATTTCAGAACCTGATGAGGGCATTCTATGATAAGAAAATTATAAACCAACATACCTTATGAACACAGACATGATATATATAACAAGATAACACAAATGATAGGAACAAGAATAGATTTGAGAATGCAAGAAATTTAAAAAGCAATGTATTTCACCACACTAAGAAAATAAAGGATAGAAAACCATGTGCTCATTTCAACAGCTCCAGAAAAGACCTGTGATGAAATTCCACAGTTTGTGATGTGGGAGGAAAGCCCCAAACTGATCAAGGCCTCCGGGAGCCTGGACAGAAGGAACACTGTCCTCAGGGCCCTGGTCAAGGCAAGACCGCCTACAGGCACCTCCGGCAGGCACTTCACAAAAGAAAATACCCAAACAGACAATGGACACCCGAAACGGTGGTTCTCATCCGGAAAGTGCAAATGACAGCCATGAGGAGATGCACACCAGCACCTCCACCAGGACAGCTGGGAGAAGACAGGCTCGGCAGACCCCAGCAAAGCCGACGAGGCTTCGAGGGAGAGCTGCAGGCGCGTTTCCCATGACGCGTTCACAAACAAGCACAAGGCTGTTCAAAGGCTGTTTTGTTCATAATACAAAAAATGACACAACTAAACTGCCCGTCCAAAGGCAAATGAACAATTCTAGAATACAAATGGAATACCGCCGGGGATGTGAGCCGAGAACACGGGGGGGTGTGTACCACAAACACGAGGTACGCACCATGGAAAGGGGGGTGCATGGCATAAACACCGAGGGTGAGCGCCATGAAAACGTGGTGTGCACGGTAAACACCAGGGGTGCGCGCAATCAACACAGGAGGTGTGTGCAGCCTCATGGAGCAGCCCTATGCATACAGTGGCAGATGCATCTAGCAACCAAGCTGGGAACATCTGTACCCCAAAGAGAAGCCCTCCTCTGGAATCAGACTGGGCTCTATCCCTTTCTTCACACATGGAAGCTTCTAGAAGACAGCACAGGAGGACATGTTCACCACCAGAAGAAAACACACACCACACCACCATGTGACGTCACCACGTGCCCGTCCACACACCCGTCAGCGTTGCTGACGTCAGGCCCACACACTGAGCGCTGGCAGGGATGCGGGCTCCCTGGTGGTTCTTGGGGCACACTGGCTCATCGACAGAAGGGCCCACGAATGCTGGGCATGGCCACAGCCACGAAGGGAGAGAATGCCGAATGCCAACAGTAGCAAAGTCCTGCAAGTCAGACACTGGGGAGCAACCAATGTCTCCCACGGAAACCTCAACAGCCAAAACCTACCAGTGGAGACAGAAGTCAGGGCAGAGGTGACTTTTGAAATGGGGAACGTTACTGAAGGCCCCGAGGACTCTGGAATACTGTGTATTCTCACCTGGGTGGTGATTATCCCTGGTTTTACAGATGAAATTACCAGCTATAATAACGCATATCTATAGTTCACTTTAAAAGCTCACAAGTTTCTTTTTCACCTCCCAGCTCCTTACACCTCAACGAGCTGTGGAGGGAAAAGCAGCACGGGCAAGGCACCTGTGTGACACAAGGCTCGCCTCCAGCTGCCCAGAACGGGGAGCGTCGCACAGCCACCAGAAAGGCGGCTGCCATCAACCTGGGCTCAGAGCCTGCCAGGCAGCTGGGGTGGGACAGGCCCTGTTTCGGCCCCTCTGAGCTTTCCTCACCAGCACAAGAGGACTGTCGGCAGGAACCACCTGCACGTGCTACAGAATGTTCTCATTTTCTAAATGCAAATACCTCAAACATTAAATCCAATCCTTATCAGGCACCTCCTGTAAAGCCCCATTATGCCCCAAGGACCACCAGATAGTGACAGCCATGGCACAAGACCCTGCCGGGCCCACCAGCTCGCTGGTCACCTGGCTCCTCCTCATGACCCGAGGTAGGCTCCACACACGTCACACGCAGATTCTCCGTCACACCATGACTTCCACTCATGGGAAGCACACACACAGCAAAGAGAAAGTTGTAGGGACTGAAAAACGGCCATGTCCAGTGGACACCCTTCCCCGGAGCTCAATCTCTCTTCTACGAACGAGACTCGTGTTGTCCACCGACTGCAGCACAGAGAGGTCATCCAGCCTCTCCAGTACCATTCCCGGCTCAGCTGCCTTAGTATCTGAACTGCCTGTGTGTGGGGTCTGCCTGTGTGTGGGATCTGCCTGTGTGTGGGGTCTGCCTGTGTGTGGGGTCTGCCTGTGTGTGGGGTGTGGGGTGCTGGGTTGGCCTGTGTGCGGGGTCTGCCTGTGTGCGGGGTGTGGGGTGTGGGGTCTGCCTGTGTGTGCAGTCTGCCTGTGTGTGGGGTGTGGGGTGCTGGGTCTGCCTGTGTGTGCAGTCTGCCTGTGTGCGGGGTCTGCCTGTGTGTGGGGTGTGGGGTGCGGGGTCTGCCTGTGTGTGCAGTCTGCCTGTGTGCGGGGTCTGCCTGTGTGTGGGGTGTGGGGTGCGGGGTCTGCCTGTGTGTGGGGTGTGGGGTGTGGGGTCTGCCTGTGTGCAGGGTCTGCCTGTGGGCTCTCTTCTGTTCCACTCACCCATGGGCCTGTCCCGCTGCCAAGAGGAAGCACACTACCTCATGCCTGTAGCTTCAGAGAAAGCAATGACCCTACACTGCGTCCTCCAATTCTGTTCTTTCTCAAGGTGGCTTTGGTTATTCTAGGTCTTTTGAATTTCCCTATTAACTTTGGAATCGTCTTATGAATTTCTACCCAAAAAAGCGCACGGGGATTTTGGCTGGCATCACATTGACACTATACATCCACGTGGAGAGAGATCCGAGGGTCTCCTGATAATGAATATTGTATCACTCTACATTCAAGTGTTGCTTAATTTCTCTCAGGAATACTTTGCAACTTTCGGGGTACAGGTTTTGCAGCACATCTTTGGTCAAATTTACCCCAAAACTATCTGTATTTTTGATACTGCTGCAAACATATTTTTACAACTTCAGCCCTCTATTATTTATGAGTATTTAGAAATACACTTCTGCATACTGGAACACCACAGTACGCTCATTGATTCTTGCAGCTTTTGGACAGACGTCTTGGGCTTTCCTCACTAGATGTCTCTGAGTAAAGACAGTGTTCCTCTTTCCTCTCCAGCCTGACTTCCGTGTAGTTGACCGCGCTGCCTGGAGCCTGCGGGACGATGCTGATGGCAGTGGAGATGGCCAGTGTTTGTCTGTTCTCAATTTTAGGTGGAAAGAATTCAGTCTCTGACGTTAAATATGATGTCAGTTGCAGGTTCTCACAGATGCTCTGTATCAGGTTGAGGAAATTCCCCTCTATTCCTAGTTTGTGCAATTTTTAAAAAAAAACAATGAGTGTGTTGACTTTTGTCAAATGTTTTTGCTGCCTTAGTTGGTGTGATCACAGGGTTTTCTTTTTTCCGTCTAATAACAGAACAACTCAAACTGACTGATATGGGAGGTTCAACCTTGAGTTCTTGGAATCAACCCTGCTTGGTTGGTCATGGTACATGATTCATTTTATTTTATAAACTGATGAACTCAATTTGCTAAAATTCTTTCTAAAATGTTTATGTCTGTGTTCGTGAGGCCACTGGTCTGTGGTCTTCTTATCCTGCCGTGTCTTTGTCTGGCCTTGGCATCAGGGTAGTACTGACACAGCAACTGCCCATCTAGATACAAAACAGGAACCTCTATGCTCACCTCACACCACACACACAATATAACTAGAAATGGACCATAGACCTACATCTAAGAACTAAAACTATACAACGTACAGAACACAGGAAAAACTTCTGTGACCTTCATTTGCCAAAGATAGGATTTTAAGAGAGAGCATGAGTTCTAGAAGAAAAAATTAAATAGAGTGGACTTCTGTCTTGGGAGTTGGGCAAGAGTGAAGACATGGGGGCTGCTCAGAGCACCCTATGCACCACTGCCTAGGGACAGAGCCAAGGGGATTTCCTTGGCTTTTTCTTCTTCAAGTGGGAAGTGTTTGCTTTATTCTAATAATGACAATCAGGAACACAGGGAAGGGCTTCCACTTCCTTCTTTTTCCCCGACACAGACTCTCACTCCATCAGAGTGAGACAGTGAGACAGGCTGGAGTGCAGTGATGAGATCTCAGCTCACTGCAGCCTCTGCCTCCCTGATTCAAGCAGTCCTCCTGCCTCAGCCTCCTGAGTAGCTGGGATTACAGGCATGCACCACCACGCCCAGGTAATTTTTGTATTTTTAGTAGAGGTGGGGTTTTGCCATGTTGGCCAGGCTAGTCTCGAACTCCCGACCTTGGGTGATGAGGGTGCCTTGGCCTCCAAAGTGCTGGGATGACAGGTGTGAGCCACCACACCCGGCCAAGAACTCCCACTTCTTAAAGGTGATGTGAGAACCTGAGGAGCTCGGTGTTCACAGCACCAGGTGAGCCTCAGTGCAGACAGCATGTGGCAGAGCAGAGAACACAGAGAATGCAAATTTAAATTTGCTGCTTCAGAGCTAAACCTCCGGTGGGAGGAGATGAGGACGGCGTGTTCTACAGAGAGGAGTAAGGCAGGGGAGGGCGGGGCGGAGGCAGCGTGCAGGCGTGTGAACCGGGTGGTGGGGGAAGCCCAACTGTCAGGTGAGCAGAAATGGCAGGAGCTGGCCAGCCACAGGCCCTGTGCTCTGAGCCCTAGGACTGGGAAGAGAAGCGGACCCAAGTCCAGCAAGCCTGACAAGTCTGGCTTTCTCTGTGATGCTGCTCTATGTCCTTTACTGCCTTAGTGAAACGATGGACAGAAACCACCCTCTCCAGGCACCCACGCGGGCCCACAGCGGCCTCAGGGCTGTCTGAGCCCAGCTTCACCCTCTTGTGTTCTCACCATCAGACACGGCCTCCTGCTGCTCCCAAAGCATGAGGGTGAGTTCTGGGCTCTGTTCTGAGTACAGACCCCATCCCAGACCTGCTCGTGAAGCCACAGCCTGAGGTGGGACATGCCGAGGCCTGGCCATGCGCTTCCCAGCTTCTCAGCTAAGGTCACTCTGGAATACTTATCTTGGGGGACATAGCTCACAGCTCCCCACTTGCGGTGCTGACAAAGCTACCTTTGGGAAGGGGCCTCAGACCAGATGTGAGTCTGTAACTGGCACAGACTGGGGGTGTTTCTGCTGAGACTCGCTGGAGGGCCCACATGCTCAGCCTCCATGCCTGTGGGCGCCACCTCCAGCTTCTCGGCCTCAGCACAGCTTGCTGGGTCTGAGCGGGGCTGTGAATGTGGGTTCCTAACAAGCTCCAGCCGCTCAGGTGACTCTGCTGGTCGGAGGACACACTTTGAGAACCAGCGAGTGGAGCTCAGGGGGCTGTGAGGCCGTCTGTGCTCCGAGTGGCGTGCCCAGAGCTCAGTGAGACGGGGTGACTGTGCCATGGGGCTGGGGATGACACTGTTCTCTGTGGCCCCGGACACCTTTGGATCAGAACACACTCAACGATGCAGCCACCTGATGGTTCCTCCTGAGGCAGCTCGGTGGCTCTGGGATTCCATGGTAGGCAGTGGTGAGAAACTGTCTCCAGGAGGGGCCCTTTCTCTGCCACTGTGCTCACTGGTGCAGCCAAAGGGACACGCACAAGCTGTCAGGTCAGCACGGCATCAGGATGTACTGCAGAGTCATGGGCTCCGTTTCCATCTTCCAAGTGTATGTCACTGAGATCACGATTCTTTTGGAAAAATCTAAAAATATATTGTTTTTGATAACATAAAACTGTATCTGGAGAAAAGGGAGTTTATGGTAGAAAACTGAGCAGAAACCATTTCAGCCTGTACCAGGAGAAGGCAGGTCAGACGTGTGCACCTGAGTTCTGGCACGCTGAGATCACTTCCTCCCTAAGGAACACAGCCTCTTCTAATAGCAGCTGCAACCAGGAGTGCGTCTTCCCAGGCATTCTATTTCAAGCTACTGTTCAAGCTAAGAAAGCTCCACTAGGCCTGAGAGCTCCCTACTCCCTGCAATGCATTTACAATTTGTCTGCCTGCAGGAGGAAAATGCCTCACTTTACTGTGAGTAGCTGGAAACAAACCAACAAACAAAACAGGACAGGCTGGTTGTGGCAGTTCACGCCTGTGATGCCGAAGCTGAAGGGTCACTTGAGCTCAGAAGTTTGAGACCAGCCTGGGCAACATGGTGAGACCTCGTCTCTACAAAACAATACAAAAATTAGCAGGGTGTGCTGGTATGCTCCTGCCGTCCCCGCTACAAGGCAGGCTGAAGTAGGAGGACTGCTTTGAGCGTGGGGCGGTGGGGCAGGGTGGAGGGGTGTGGAGGGATGCAGGAGTTGCAGTGAGCTGAGACTGTACCACTGCACTCCAGCCTGGGTGACAGAGCCAGACCCTGTCAACCACCCCTCCCAACACACACACACACACACACACTCTCGAACCCAGAACACAGCTACCTTACTGGAAAAGCCCAGAGTGAAATCCACACATCCCTCACAGCACATGTGTGAACAGAACTCCCATTGACAACATCAGGACCAGTTTATCAAGTCTCTCTTCTCCTTAAGCAAGAGAACAACTCGAAGCAGCTGAGAGCAGGCGCCTGCAAATCACGACACCCTGCCTCGTGCGCCAACACGACCTGCTCTCTGTGGCTCTCCGGGCCTTTCTCGTCTCACGCTACCCTGCCTGGACGGCCTTCCCTGCAAGTCCACTGACGAAGGGCTCCACCATGCCCAGCCTGCTGGTGTGTCCAGCGGCTCAGAGAACCACCTCCTCAATCAGCATTTCTGAGACCTGAGCCAGGAGAGCTCCCTCCTCCCTCCACTGCTTGTTCATCTTCACCGGCCCAGGTACAGAGAAGAACGGGAGTGACAGTCGCCACCTCACCATCAACGCCAGGGCCAGGCTCTCCTTTCCCCACACGCCTTCTGCATCCTACCCAGGCCACCACTACCGCCCTGACCCTAAAGCCTGCGGGCACGGAGCTGGGGTCCTCTAGGAAGCGCGGGCCTGGTTCACTCAGTGGTCCCTTCACACAGCCACTCCAAACTCCAGCGTCAGACCCTCGAGGGCACAACCCAAACATCTCTGTTCACAGAGCACAACCCAGGTGCAGAAGCCAAGAAATCCTTTCACAGACATTCTGAGGTCCCGGGAACTCCACCCGCATCACCCATGTGAACATGACAGGGTTCTGATCCAAACACACGGTTCACGCCTCCACACACTCGGGGTGAAACCACACCACCCACCACCTCTTTGGGAGACAGTGCTCACTGGAGGCATGGAGCTGACACCGAAGCTTAGTGGTAGTGGCAGGAGCTCAGGAGGACGGCGGCGAGGCCTGGGCTGTGCGCACAGTACTCTGCACCTTGCAGAGCTGGGCTGCTCCCCGTGAATGCTGAGTCCCAGGACCCAACCCCACAAGATGAGGAAGAGAAGGCCAGGATGGCAACATAAAGCTATCCCAACGCTCTGAGCACTTAAGCCACAGAAGAGCAGGAACCACCAGGAAGCGTGATCTGCCCTTGTGCCTTTCTGCCTCACCGCTGAAGGTGCACATCGGCACCCTGACACCCACCTCCTCAGGAGCTCAGCAGGACACGCCCATCCCAACTGCCAAACCTAGACTTTCCACAGGCTTCACTGACAGGTGCGTCCCCGCGTGTGAGCTCGGCAGTGTGGTGCTGACCAAGCACTGGCTTCAGCTCATCCTTCACTGCTGGCCGCAAGCCATGGGACCCACCCAGCCCTGCACACAGCACCAGAGCTCGGGACTCAGCGAGTGGGAGCAGACGCCTGGACACTGCCCAGACATCAAGGGTCTCAGAGCTGCTGTCGTTCAGCACCTGCACGTCCGTGTTCACAACATGCTTCACAGTTCACCAAAAAGAAGTGAACTGAATCGCCACCATGTTGTTGCAGAGAGGAAGGCGGCCTTGCTGGTTATGTTCCCACGTGGAATCCCTGCTGAGCTCACACCAAACCCACAATGTGACCCGAGAGGCCGCAGCACAGCAGCACAGGAAGCAGCGAGAGGCCTCACAGGCCTGGGGACCAGAAGGCAGCCCAGAGCAACCGGCAACCAGGAACACAGTGAGGGGACCCTGCCCACCAGGGACCACCGAGGGTCAGACAGGTTACAGATGAGCAGCCTGCCACACAGGCCAGGCAGTCAGGAGCAAGGAGGCACGAGGATCAAAGGACGACAGCGGCAGGATGGCAGGAGTTGACACGCATCCTGCACAGCACGGCCCTGCCTCACCATTCACTCCACCAGACACTCCTGTGCCTGCTGCAGAGACAGGAAGCTGACTCAGGAGACACCTGACTTGTTGACAGTCACAAAGATAACACATGGCAAAGACTGAACTTGAACCCCGATCTGTCCAAGTTCACATTCGCTGGGCACACCCCAGAACTCGGCGTCTTCCCCCACACTGCAGGACAGGAAGTCTGCACTTCCTAACACCTCAGAACCCAGCAGCACCCGCCAATACTGCAGGACAGGAAGCTTGTACCCCAGGAAACTGCATCACCCCCCACACTGGAAGGCAGGAAGTCTGCACCCCAGGAATCAGCATTAAGCGCATACGAATAAAATGCAGGGGTTTAGATTTACATCCCGCTTTCCTACTCATGTTTGGAATAAACCACAGTTGGAAGTAACATGCCCCAGCAGTGCTTGCGGTCAGGATACCTGAATGCCTGACAGGCCTAACGGAAGCCAGGACAGAAATCCTGGATTTCTGGGGGTAGAACGTGCAGCCACATTGAGGCTCAGGCCAATTTCTGTACATAAAGCTATTATTTAACACTTGACTTTGGTCCCCAGATAACAAATACAAAAAAGCAAGGCCACTTTTGGAAAGATCACTCCTCACCACCCTCTACACTCCTGCCTGCAGACAGAGGCACAAAGAAAGGGCCGGAGGGCGGAGAACAGGCCACGCCCGGGCAGCACCCCGTTCCCGCCTCATCCCCATGTGGGTGGGTGAGCGTACAGGGGTGGCGGGCACAGGGGTGGGGGGCGGCGTTACCTTTTTCCCAGTCTGCTTCTCCACCATGTCGCTGCTGAGGGGAAGCTCTTCCTGCTGTGGTGCTTTAGGGCACCCGCCCTTGGGCATCGTCCTGCTCCTCACCCGATCTTCATTTACACGGCCGGCCCTTCGTCATCAACCGTCTGCTGCAAAAGAGAAGACACACAAGTCACTGAACGCAGAGGCGGCACCAACTCATCCACTCTTACACAGACTCAGCGACTGGTCAAGGCAGGCAGCTGTTCTGATCAGGGCTGGGGCCAGGCCCAGGCCCAGGCAGCAACTCCTCAGGATGCGCCTCCCATGAAGGGGTCACCAGCAACAGGAATGGCAGCTTTGAGCAGGAAGGAGAACAGAGAAGGGTCAAGCACTTCGTGGGGGCAGAAAGGGACACACAGTCCAGGGTGTGGCTATGTTCTGGGTGGCAGTCAGCAGCACCTGGATCCTGGGTCCCACCTGGTACAGAATGCACCCAAAACGGTCAGGCGCCACAAGGCAGTCCCTTCCCCACAGCACAGGCAAGCTCACGACACGCAGTGCAGTACCCAGCCCTCAGGTCTGGCAGGTCACGTCCACAGCCTCAGCCTCACAGTCCACTCACCACCTGGGAAGGAGCTCCTGTCCCCACCAGGCCTGTGCTTTCTGCACACCCAGTTCCTAACTTGGTGGGCCAGGGGTGTCTCTGAGGGAGTCCCGGCAGCTCCGAGGTCCCAACTCCTCGCCCATGAAAGCAGATGCCCCCCTGGGCCTCAGGCTCCAGCTCCTGGATTTCCCAGGAAATCTGAGGACACATACTGTATAAATCATGTTTTATTTGTATTTATTAATCATGCTTTATTTTAGGAAATTTTGGCATCTTAAGAAGTTTCTGGCCAGGAAGAGACTGCCCCTCTCAGGACTGGCAAATTCGTAGACAGTCAAGGGCTCCCATGCAACCCAATCACCTTCTTACCCAACTCCACACCCAGGCCAAGCCCTGCCTGAAACCCTGAAACCAGCGCAGAGCCAGGTAAAGGAAACTAGAAAGCACGCCTACAGCACAAAGCCTGCAAGAACTTTCCAAAGTAGCCAGCCACTCCCAAACTACTCGCTCTGCCCCGTCCCACTCTTCCTGCAGAAAACCCAACAGGCAGTCGGGGGAGGCCTTCCCCGAGCCCCTGCTTCCCACTCCTGGCCCCCGTGGTTGAGGCGACCCCTCTACGACACGCAGTGCCAGTGCACTCCCTCCTTCCCAGCCTCATCCTGGTCTCTTCTGTGGCGGCACCAACTTCACCACGCCACACCTGGCACAGACCCTCTTAGAGCACGGGCCTCCTCCCTGCCTGCAGGCCTTCTAGGTTTGTTCACCATCACAGTCAGGCCTCCCAGGTGCACTCACAAGAGGAATGGGGGACATACCTATGCCCCCATGCCCAAAGCCACTGTCCTCCCGTCATGTCCTCGCCACATGTCAGTTAGAAAACATCTCATACAAACTGAACTGTGTACACGTCTCCGCTCTTTTCGCCACATTAGCACCTCTGTGCAAGACCATGCTGAGAGAAGTAGCTTCCGCAACTCGCTTCCCCTGTATTCACCCATCTCACTCATGCACTAAAGCCACTCGTGTGGCTTTTAAAACACGACGTGCAGACCTAACTGTGAGCCGCAGCTCCACTCCGAGCCTCTCCCACCTCCACCCTGTCAGCTAAAGGTTAGGCCGTGTGCCACCTGCCCCTGGACGCAGGCTTGGGCGAGACCACAAGATGCTTCTCCTCCAACACCATCTCACGACCTGCTTTGTCTTTCCAAAATAAATGATAAAATCCCACAAAGTGCTGTCTTGGTATTTAACTGGCACAAGAACACATCTAAAGTTATTCTGGAGAGAGGGACAGGTCGCGTCAACGTATTCACTGCCTGTCGCCTCCACCTGCAGTGCAGGTGAGCAGGTGTTTCCATCCATCATCCCTGATGGCTGAGGCCAGAGCTATTTTCTCCCTCTACCTGAACCTCTGAATTTTACATTCTCTTCCAGTTTTCCACCACAAAACTGGAATGTCTCCGCCTGGAGAACTGGCATCTCAGCACCTGACTCAGGGAAGGCTGTTCAAACGTACGGCTGTCTAGAAGCTCCGTGGTAATGTTTAGAAGTTTAAGGGTTATCAGGAAGTAACGTTTTAAAAAATCCAGACTGTCTGCTCTCATGATGGAAAAATGGGGCCTTCACCATGGTAGAGTCCACTGTCCTGATCCCAAATGTGAGTCTGTGGCCCATGGACACGCTCAACAGCTCTGGTGTGGTCAGGAAACAGACCCCACGTCCTGTGGACGGCGTCTGGGCCCACACTGCGGAGGCTTACCACTTCACTCCTGAAACACCCCATTCTCTCCATGTCCCTAGCTTGGTGCTATGCCCAGGCACCTTCCCTGATGGACCCGGGATCTGCGAGTCCACTCAGGAGGTAAAGGAAGTGGGTGGCACCCACCAGCAGAATACTTTTCACGGCCTGCATCACTGTGAACACTCCAGGGGCTCGGGAGTGTTGTCCCAGGTGGACGCTGTGCTTTCTGGAGATTTCTCCCGCCACCTGCATGACGACAGCTAAGACCATCCAGGTTGCTGCCCTTCCAGGACCCTCATGCCCGCCTGGCCTTGGCTACATGTTACCGATGGCAACGATGTGCTTGAGGCCCTGAAACCCCAGCCCCCGCCCTCCATGAACCACCACCCTCATCACAGTCATCGAGATGGCGACAGCTGAGATGTGCTGCTGAAGCATCTGGGTGGAAGTGGATGAAGCTGGCTCGGATGTAGCTGCCATCTAGCCCATCCTACACCTCCCAGGACCCGTCTGCAGGCACCAGGCGTGCAGCACGCGGCCCACTCTAGAGTCTTTGTCAATGGGAGACCAGATGAGGACAGAGACTCCAGCTGCTTTTGTTCTCTTCCAAAACTTGCCATCCCAGTCCTCCCGGAAGTTGCCCTGGTGATGCCTCTGGCACCTCTGGCCCCCACACCGCCCTGTGTTCCCTCCACCGGGCTCAGGGCTGGTCAGCCTCGCCCCTTGCCATGAAATGGCAGCCAGGGGATGCACGGCACTCAGGAGTCAGGACCACAGGCTCTGCTGACTCGTGGGCGTTGTCCGAAGGTGGGGGCTGTGGCAACGCCCCCGGGCCTCCCTGGCAGAGCTGTCACATAAAGCAGTCGGAGAAGCTGAGAGTCCCCTCTTTACACAGTTCCGCTGCTGCCCGGGCCTGGCCCCTGTGCCTTCTCATCACGATGCCGCACAGCTGACCACACAGCAGGAGCCACCAGGTCTCACTCCCGGGAGAGATTCTTCCCTGGAAGGTGACTTGGCTGTCCCTGCCTAGACGCATTTTAAGTGCAGCCTAAATCTCCCTCATTTCCAAGTTATCAGGCAAAGTCTATTTTAAACTCATGACCCTTGAGTCAGCAGGAGACTGAAACACACCTCGGGGCACTGGGGCTGACTCACGCCCTGTGGTGAGCAGCAAGGGCCCGGCTCGCAGGAAGGGAAATGCAGAGCCGCTGCTGAAGGGGCCGGCCAGCACCCGGCCCTGACCAGCTCCAGGCCACGCATTCCCTGTTACTTCACCTCCTGACAGCAACAGTCCCGGCTTTGTGGACTGCCAGGGTCACCGAGAGTCCAGGGTGGCAGGAGTCCCCCACACGAGCCACCGGCACACTCCCTGAGGCAGAAGCCACGGCGCCAATGCTGTGGGCTCAGGGAACTTGCCGATTACCTGGCAGCCCCGCGTCTGTGCCAAAATAAAGACACAACTCAGCCCAGCAGAGTGGACAGTGTCTGGGGCCAGCTCTGGGATCCAGGGCCAGTGATGCTGGGCACAGCCATCCTTGCCCTGTCCTCTCCACACTGCGGGAGGCCCTGCGGCCCAGAGGGGCTCTGCCTCCCCTGCAGTGGGGCTCAAAAGACAATCCTTACACAGACATGACAGGAACAACGATGCCCTGCTCCTCCCTGAAGGTGGCTTCGAGAGCACTCAGGGGTGAGAGATGCTGTCAAGACCGGCCCAGGGAAAGCACAGGGCAGGTTTCCTAGCACCCACCATGCACCAGCAAGCACAGAGTCTTCGCCTAAACCATCCAGGCACCGCGCCCTCCCCCTCCGCACCCACAGGAGCCCAACTGCCACTCCCTCCACTCCACAAGAGATGCAGCGAGCACCAAAGAGCCCTCCTCCAGGACCAAGCCTGACACAGAAGGGGTTACACTGACTACTGCAAGGTCAGTTTAGCAAAACCCCAGGAATTTCAGCCTATCTGGTCTCTTCAGCTGACAAGTGAAGAGCAGGCACTGGTGGGGAATCCGGAGCTGCCTCTCCTGGGCTTCTAAGATTGGAGCTGGACCAGGACAACCCTGAGACACCTGTGCGGCGGGCAGGATTCCTGTAGGGCCAGGTGTGGCGCAGGAGCTGCGGGGAGGAGGCTGTGGGGAGGAAGCTGCGGGGCGGGGTGGGGAGCGGGGAGCTGTGGGGCAGGGGCTGCCCAGGAGCACTCCTTGCCAGAGGCCTTGGCATCACCAGGGAGTCCGTGGACCATGGAGATTCACAGGTCCTCTCGGGCCTTCTGAACCCAAACCTGCACTTTAATCATGTTCTGTTCTGCACACTAACATCTGAGAAGGACTGTACCAGAAAAAACTTGTAATGACACAACTCATTCTGAAAACTCACAGAAAAAAAAAGACTTCTTTGGGTTTGCACTGCCCCTTCAGTAAAGGGATGGAATGTGAGTAGAGCTGCCCCTGTACAACCGGGCTCTGGGTCTGTGCTATGCGGGTTCACTTACACCATATTTTCTTCCACCCCTGCCTCTCCTGAGACCGCAAGACCCATCTCTCCTCTTCCTCTTCAGCCTCCTCAATGTGAAAACGAGGACGACGAAAGCCATTTGTGGAGACCTGCTGCTGCTGCGCAAGGCTTAAGTCTATTTTCTCCTCGTGATCTTAGTCTTTTCGTGTCTCTAGCTTGCTTTACCCTAACGGTAAGAGTAGAACACACGTAACATACAAAATGTGCATGACTGGCTTTATGTGGTCAGGAAGGCTCTGGTCAACAGAAGGCTGTTGGTTGAGTTTGGGGAAAGTTAAAAGTTATACACTTTTCAACTTTTCAACTGCACAGGAGGCTGGCGCTCTCAATCCCTGTGTTGTTCAAGGGTTCGCTGTAATTTGTATTAAAATACCAAGCCCCCTTCCACCTGGGTAAGTCTCTCTCCCTGAACAGATGTGACATTACCGTCCAAAGACTCCCAGAGAGAAAGAGAACACTTCAAATTCAGATTTGACTTCCACAGTATATTGATAGAACAGGGCTTACGTACGTCCTGGGCAAATGCTCCTCTCCTTATGTAAGTGAACAACTCCACCAACCACTAGCTTGTGTAATGACCAAACGTTTACGTATCAAATGGTGCCCAAAGCCCCTGAGAAGGGATGTGATTCAGCTCCTCCCCTCACGCAGGCACGTGGCCTCGGAGGCCCAGGAGGAGGAAGACGGGGAAGTCAGCAGCCGGGGAAGTCAGCAGCTGGGGAAAAAGGGGAGGGAAGCCCTTCAAAGGAAGCTCTCCAAGAACCTTCAATCCCAGCTCCAATTCCAAAGACAGGAGCACACTTGTGATTGAGAGGATCAAACACCAAAGGCCTGTTTGCCTTGAGGGGATACTGGGGAGGATGGGACAAGGGGAGTGAGGACCAGCTGGAAGCAGCAGCCCTGTGTAGCACTGTGGCTTGCTCCCACCTTGGCCCTGGGCACAACCCTGCATGGTGATGAGGCCTGGCCTGCCTGCAGCACACGGCCATGCTCCAGATACCTTATCTTTATCTGAAGAGTTCTTTTGCTTGTTCGTTTGAGGCAAGGTCTGGCTGTGTTGCCCAGGCTGGAGTACAACGGTGTGATCACAGCTCACTGCAGCCTCCTCCTCCTGGGCTCAAGCTATCCTCCCACCTGAGCCTCCCAAGTAGCTGGGAGTACAGGCCCATGGCACCATGCCTGGCTAATGTTTGTATTTTCTGTGCAGCTGGCTTTCGCCATGCTTCCCAGGCTGGTGTCTGTCCCAGGCTGGTGTCTGAAGGATGCTTTACAGCAACCCCTGCCTTTTCTGGCTGAGCCCTGCGGGCTGTCGTGCCCTCTATGGAAAGGGAGGAGCACGTTCTCCAGCGGCTGCGTCAGGAGTGGTGCCCTGTGCACACCTCAGAGGGAGAGAAGACGCCAACCGACTGAGCGGAGGAAAAAGAAAAAAACGAGAAAAGGAAAAAGAGCTGCACACCTTGCGGGCCTACTGTGTGCAAAGCCCTTGAGTGACACACCCCATGGCCCACAGCACTGTGGCCAGCCTGGGTGTGGAAGAGAAGCACCACTGGCCTCTCACCTCTCACCATCTCAGTGGGCAAGGGGAGAGCAGCTGAGGGCAGGGGCTGAGCCGAGGGCAGGGGGGCAGAGCCGAGGGCAGCGGGGCAGAGCCGAGGGCAGCGGGGCAGAGCCGAGGGCAGTGGGGCAGAGCCGAGGGCAGGGGCTGAGCCGAGGGCAGGGGCAGAGCCGAGGGCAGGGGGGCTGAGCCGAGGATGGTGGGAGGGGCAGAGCCCAGGGCAGGGGCAGAACTGTGGGCAGGGGCTGAGCCAAGGGACAGAGGCCCTCCCAGGCACCGCCTGACAGTCCACATCAGCGTCTCTGTCTCTGTCCAGCCTCCACACATCCCTGCACGTTCTGAAGAGCCCTCCCCGAGAGTCCAACTCTCTCCCTCCTCCTCAGGGCCACATCAACTGTGGGGTTCCAGCTATGACTTTGTGGGAAGGGCTCCTAACATGGGTGTCCTCCCTCTCACCCCATAAGCCACACTGGCCAAGGCCAGGGGGGTACCACAAACCACGGGGTAGAATCTCTTTGCTATGGTCTGAATGTTTGTGTCAGCCCCCTCACACACCCCAAAATTCACAGGTTCAAACCAAACCCCCAGTGCGCCCGGCTAATTTTATATTTTGGTAGAGACGGGGTTTCACCATGTTGGCCAGGATGGTCTCCGTCTCTTGACCTCATGATCTGCCCACCTCAGCCTCCCAAAGTGCTCCCCACCCTCTGTGCTCCAAGGCACACAGGCTCTCTACTGCAGCCCTGTTTTCCACTTATATTTTCTGTTATCACAGGGTGGGCAGCAGCACCGAGAGGGCGTTCAGCATCTCTGGCCTCTGCTTTGGCCCCTCACACACATGCTTGGTCGCTAGGCTGTGGAACATAACAGAGGCCCCTTGCTCCAGAAACAAGGACCACCCGACAGGAGCGTGGACACAGGAGGTGGGGCGACGTGGTGCCTCACAGAAGAGAAAAGGCCAGGAGGGCGGCAAGTGGGCACAAAGTTCTCAGCTTTGCTAAGTCATCAAGAAAACGCAAACTTGGCCGGGCGCGGTGGCTCAAGCCTGTAATCCCAGCACTTTGGGAGGCCGAGACAGGCGGATCACGAAGTCAGGAGATCGAGACCATCCTGGCTAACACGGTGAAACCCCATCTCTACTAAAAATACAAAAAAAATTAGCCGGGCGTGGTGGCGGGTGGCTGTAGTCCCAGCTACTCAGGAGGCTGAGGCAGGAGAATGGCGTGAACCCGGGAGGCGGAGCTTGCAGTGAGCTGAGATCCGGCCACTGCACTCCAGCCTGGGCAACAGAGCGAGACTCCGTCTCAAAAAAAAAAAAAAAGAAAGAAAACGCAAACTAAAACCAAGGTAAGTGTGAGGGTTACTACTGAGTGTCAACTTGACTGGACTGAAGGATGCGAGGTGCTGTTCCTGGGAGCGTCTTGAGGGAGCTGCCAAAGGAGATTCACAATGGAGTCAGCGGACGGGGAGAGGCAGAGCCCCCTCCATCTGGGTGGGCACCATCTCATCAGCTGCCAGCACAGCTAGAGTAAAGCAGGCAGAGGAACGCGGAAGGACTGGATTGGCTGAGTCTTCCAGCCTCCATCTTTCTTCCATGCTGGATACTTCCTGCCCCCGAACATCAGACTCCAAGTGCTTCAGCTTTTGGGCTCTAGGGCCTACACCAGTGGTTTCCCAGGGGCTCTCAGGCCTTCAGCCACAGACTGAAGGGTGTGGCTGTTGCTTCCCTACTTTTGAGGTTTTGGGACTCGGACCAGCTTCCAGGCTCCTCAGCTTGCAGACGGCCTATTGTGGGACTTCACCTCGTGATCGGTGAGTCAATACTCCCAATAAACTCCCCTCCATGTATACATCTATCCTATTAGTGCTGTCCCTCTAGAGAACCCTGACTCACACACTCAAGTACTGGCGAAGAGGTGGAGCAAAGCAAACTGGTCCATTCTCATCAGGGCCAACTCACGCATCTGGAAATCTCTACTCACAATGAACACAAGTGTGCCCTATAGCCCAGCAATGCCATTCTGAACACACACGTCCAAAAGAAAGGCAGGCGCACACACGAGAGACACATGCAAAATGCTTCACAGCAGTGGGGTTTGCAGCGTGTCACTACGATGCGAGGATGGAACACTACACAGCAGAGGAAGCGAAAATACCACAACTTAAGTCAATCTCACAAATAATGTTGAAGAACCCTGTCTCTACGAAAAATTTAAAAACTAGCTGGGTGCTGTGGTGCACGCTGGCAGTCTCAGCTACCACGAAGGCTGAGGCAGGAGGATCACTTGAGCCCAGGAGGTCGAGGCTGCAGTGAGCCAAGATCATGCCACTATACTCCAGCCTGGGCATCGGAGCCAGACCCTCTCCCCTCTCCCCTGTCCCTCTCCTCTCTCTCTCTCTCTCTCTCTCTCTCTCTCTCTCACACACACACACACACACACACACACACACACACACATTCATAATGTTGGGGACAAAATACATGATACATTTACATAAATTTCTGAACATAGCAACTACAGTACTTAGGGATGCATACTTAGTAGACAAGACATCATCGAAGCATGGAAAACGGCTGCTTGGTGGATGGAATTGGAAGTGAGGGTGAAACGGGTTCTAAGTGAAGGCTGCAGAGGCATTTGCTTTGTCGTGTGCTGAGCTGTCCATGCAGACTGTGTGGACGTGTGGGTGTTGTGCTGCGTTTCAGCTGAAGCAGTGTTGCAGAAGGTGACAGACACAAAGGCCACAGTATGTCCCTGCAAGGCCTCAGCGGTGTCCCTGACCTTTCGCTGCAGGACCTGCTCTTCTCAGGGGCCCTGGCCTCGTAGAGGAAGGAGGCCCCGTTGCCCTGCCAGGCCCTACTGGGACCCTCAGGGGCACGCGCATGATGGGGCAGCTTGAGGCTTCCCACCATGCCAGGCCTAGTCATGCCCGACACACGCTGCAGGGCACCCACTGCAGAGTGCAACAGGGAGCCTGGAGCCTGCCAAGGAGACACACACAGCTCTGTGAAGACGGAGGGGAAGAGGAGCAAGGAAAATGCTTCTTTTACACAGAAGGCACACCAAGATACAAACTAAACGTGATGAAGACAACGAAATGTAGGCGTGTGTGTCAAAGGTGCAATTGCACAGCTAAAAAGAATCACGGCCATAAGGCAGGGACAGCAGATGGAGGGTGACTCAGCAGATATCCTCCCAGGCTTGCGAGTGTGGAAATAAACACACGGAAGTGACCAGCAGAGAGAAACACGCAGGGAAGAGGAAGGTTAGAAAGGTCGGGGTGTCACGCACCGCTGCTGGGAATGCAGGGGAGGACGGCCAGCAGGTGACGCAGCCACCCCGCCCCCGACCCTGCAGCACAAGGTGCACCCCACCCAGCAACCAGCTCCCAAATTACACCAAAAGGGCCAGGCACGGTGGCTCATCCCTGTGGTCCCAGCTACTCAGGAGGCCAAGGCAGGGGGGTCATTTGGGCCCACGAGTTTGAGACCCGGGCAATGTAGGGAAACCTCATCTTTACAAAAATATTAAAAAATTAGCCAGTTGAGGTGGCACACACCTGTAATCCCAGCTCCTTGGGAGCCTGAGGCGGGAAGACCCGTTGGGCCCAGGAGGTGGAGGCTGCAGTGAGCTGAGATCGCACCACTGCACTCCAACCTGGGTGACAGAGCGAGACCCTATGTGAAAAAAACCCAAACCCCAAACCAAAAAAACACAACCAGGGCATGAAAAGGTGCTTGGCCCTGCAGCATCTCCTAAGAAAGGGGCTGAACACAATGCCACTCGCCAGGGGCTGCTGGTGGCATCCGGGCACATCTGCCCGTGGGGTTGACAGGACGAACGAGGTTCCGCAGATACATGGCTAGGCGGAGACGCAGAGAAAAGCGGGTGCAGCAAGAAGTCTACTTGGAAATGCAGAGGAACACCTACACTTCTGTTAACAGTAAAATACGTAAGGCTGGCTCGACTAGCAATCCATGTCACCCAGCATGCCAGCAAGCTAAAGAAACATCACATCATCACCACTGGTGCAGAAAATCACGTGATAACATTCAAAACTCAGGATAAAAACTCCCAGCAAACAAGAGTGTGGAGAAACATCCAACACGATCAAGGCCATCTACCAAGAGCTCAAGGCGGACATGATCAAGAGTGACGTGCTAAAGGCTGCAGACGAAATAACATACAGGGTGGAAAGGAAGAAATGGAATAAAACTGTCTCTCTCTGAAGACGGCGTAAGTGTCCATGTCGAAAATCACAAGGAATCAAAAATTCCAAGAAACTTTATTTAATAGAGTTCAGCAAGGACACAGAATCCGAGATCAACACACCAACACCCGTCCTATTTCTGCAATAATCATGAAAACAAGAAATAAAGACACAGTACCATCCTATTTCTGCATGCTAGTAACGATCATATGAAAACAAGAAATAAAGACAGTACCATTCTATTTCTGCATGCTAGCAATAATCATATGAAAACAAGAAATAAAGACACAGTNCACACACACACACACACACACACACACACACACACACATTCATAATGTTGGGGACAAAATACATGATACATTTACATAAATTTCTGAACATAGCAACTACAGTACTTAGGGATGCATACTTAGTAGACAAGACATCATCGAAGCATGGAAAACGGCTGCTTGGTGGATGGAATTGGAAGTGAGGGTGAAACGGGTTCTAAGTGAAGGCTGCAGAGGCATTTGCTTTGTCGTGTGCTGAGCTGTCCATGCAGACTGTGTGGACGTGTGGGTGTTGTGCTGCGTTTCAGCTGAAGCAGTGTTGCAGAAGGTGACAGACACAAAGGCCACAGTATGTCCCTGCAAGGCCTCAGCGGTGTCCCTGACCTTTCGCTGCAGGACCTGCTCTTCTCAGGGGCCCTGGCCTCGTAGAGGAAGGAGGCCCCGTTGCCCTGCCAGGCCCTACTGGGACCCTCAGGGGCACGCGCATGATGGGGGCAGCTTGAGGCTTCCCACCATGCCAGGCCTAGTCATGCCCGACACACGCTGCAGGGCACCCACTGCAGAGTGCAACAGGGAGCCTGGAGCCTGCCAAGGAGACACACACAGCTCTGTGAAGACGGAGGGGAAGAGGAGCAAGGAAAATGCTTCTTTTACACAGAAGGCACACCAAGATACAAACTAAACGTGATGAAGACAACGAAATGTAGGCGTGTGTGTCAAAGGTGCAATTGCACAGCTAAAAAGAATCACGGCCATAAGGCAGGGACAGCAGATGGAGGGTGACTCAGCAGATATCCTCCCAGGCTTGCGAGTGTGGAAATAAACACACGGAAGTGACCAGCAGAGAGAAACACGCAGGGAAGAGGAAGGTTAGAAAGGTCGGGGTGTCACGCACCGCTGCTGGGAATGCAGGGGAGGACGGCCAGCAGGTGACGCAGCCACCCCGCCCCGACCCTGCAGCACAAGGTGCACCCCACCCAGCAACCAGCTCCCAAATTACACCAAAAGGGCCAGGCACGGTGGCTCATCCCTGTGGTCCCAGCTACTCAGGAGGCCAAGGCAGGGGGGTCATTTGGGCCCACGAGTTTGAGACCCGGGCAATGTAGGGAAACCTCATCTTTACAAAATATTAAAAAATTAGCCAGTTGAGGTGGCACACACCTGTAATCCCAGCTCCTTGGGAGCCTGAGGCGGGAAGACCCGTTGGGCCCAGGAGGTGGAGGCTGCAGTGAGCTGAGATCGCACCACTGCACTCCAACCTGGGTGACAGAGCGAGACCCTATGTGAAAAAAACCCAAACCCCAAACCAAAAAAACACAACCAGGGCATGAAAAGGTGCTTGGCCCTGCAGCATCTCCTAAGAAAGGGGCTGAACACAATGCCACTCGCCAGGGGCTGCTGGTGGCATCCGGGCACATCTGCCCGTGGGGTTGACAGGACGAACGAGGTTCCGCAGATACATGGCTAGGCGGAGACGCAGAGAAAAGCGGGTGCAGCAAGAAGTCTACTTGGAAATGCAGAGGAACACCTACACTTCTGTTAACAGTAAAATACGTAAGGCTGGCTCGACTAGCAATCCATGTCACCCAGCATGCCAGCAAGCTAAAGAAACATCACATCATCACCACTGGTGCAGAAAATCACGTGATAACATTCAAAACTCAGGATAAAACTCCCAGCAAACAAGAGTGTGGAGAAACATCCAACACGATCAAGGCCATCTACCAAGAGCTCAAGGCGGACATGATCAAGAGTGACGTGCTAAAGGCTGCAGACGAAATAACATACAGGGTGGAAAGGAAGAAATGGAATAAAACTGTCTCTCTCTGAAGACGGCGTAAGTGTCCATGTCGAAAATCACAAGGAATCAAAATTCCAAGAAACTTTATTTAATAGAGTTCAGCAAGGACACAGAATCCGAGATCAACACACCAACACCCGTCCTATTTCTGCAATAATCATGAAAACAAGAAATAAAGACACAGTACCATCCTATTTCTGCATGCTAGTAACGATCATATGAAAACAAGAAATAAAGACAGTACCATTCTATTTCTGCATGCTAGCAATAATCATATGAAAACAAGAAATAAAGACACAGTACCATTTACAGGTGCTCCAAATAAAAATAAAATGCTTAGGTTCAAATGGAACAAAACTAGAAAAACCTATACAGATTTTAGGAAAAAACAGGAGAAAATCTTTAGGGCCAAGAGTTGTTAGACATGGCACCAAAAGCACAATCCATAAAAGAAAAAAACTGATAAAGCTACCTCGACAAAATTAAAAACTTTTGCTCTTCGAAAGATGGCGTTTAAAAAGTGAAAAGACCAACTGCAGACAGGGGAAAATGTCTGCAAATCACAAGTCAGATAGTAAGCTTGTATGCAGAAGAAAGAAATATCAAACAACAAACATGAATTAGAAAATAAGAGAAAAGACACAGACATTCAGCGGAGGTGCACGTGCTGAACAAGCCATGAAGACACTCGACATCCTAAGCTGTTAGGGAAATGCAACTTAGAACCGCAGTGAGATATTACTGCACACCTATCCGAACAGCTAAAATACAAACTACTCAAGGATGCTGGAGAGGACGCAGAAAAGCTGGAACTCTCTCGCTTGCTGTGGGAATGGGAAGTGGTGCTGCTGCTCTGGAGAACAGCAAGGCAGCCTCAAGAACCTAAGTGTGCGCTTGCTACCCCACTCAACAACTGCACCCCAGGACATTTATCTGAGAAAATGGAACCTCATGTGCACACGAAGACCTGCTGACAATGTTCACAGAACTTTTATTGACAACAGACAATAGGGAAAACCCTTCAACGGTGTCGTCCAAACTGGGTTTCGTTCATATCACGGCATCCCCTCAGCAGTAAAAGGGAGGGCTATGGATACACCCAGGAGCACAGGCCCCTGCTGACTGAGTACACAACGCCCATCGCGCAGGTCACTCCCTGTGGACTCCACTCCCACAGCTTCCTCCAGGAACCAGGGGAAAACAGGTGAGGACTCCATGAGGAGGGCTCATGTCTGTCCGTGGCTGTCAAGGAGGCTCTAGGACCTGGTATCCAGGATAAGACAGGAGGATCTGAATCAAGTCTGCAGGGCAGTCACCCTGCCTTCCAGGGTCACGTTCCCAGCCACTGGGGGAAGGTGGGGAAGGGCACAAGGGATGCTGCTATTTTCGCAACTTCCTGTGAGTCTATAACGATTTCACAGAAAAAAGGAAAAAAGGGGGGAAAAAACACAAACAAGGGGTATAAGGAAACTCCCATGGGTGATGGAAATACTCTATACTTTTATGTGGTAGTGTTTCCCCACCAGTATACATTTCCCAAAACCCACTGAACTGTACATTTAAAATGGGTAAAGTTTATAATATGTCAATTGTAATTCAATAAAGCTGTTACAAAATTAACTAGTAACAGAAAAGAAATTTAATTCCCCTAGAAAGACATAAGGAATAAAGTAAAAAACAGCGTGAAGCAGGAGGTGAAAGCTCCCTTCAGAAGGAATAAAGTAGAAAACAGCATGAGGCAGGAGGTAAAATCTCCCTTTCATTTCCTTCATGAACCTTGTTTTGTGTATTTGGCTTTGGAATCATGCATTTTACATCATTTTAAACCCTAAATATAAAATGGGGCTGGGTGCAGTGAATCCCAGCAGTCTGGGAGGCCGAGGCAGGCAGATCGCTTCAGGTCAGGAGTTCGAAACCAGCCTGGCCAACATGGTGAAATCCCATCTCTACTAAAAATACAAAATATTAGCCGGGCTTGGTGCTGCGTGCCTGTAATCCCAGCTACTCGGGAGTCTGAGGCACTGGGAGGCAGAGGCTGCAGTAAGCCGAGATCACACCACTGCACTCCATTCTGGGTGACAGACAAGAGTGAGACCTTGTCTCAAAAATAAAATAAAATAAAATAAAATAAAATAAAATAAAATAAAATAAAATAAAATAAATGTAAAACATAAAAGCTTAAGTATTCACATTAAATATAAACATTTTAATAATGTTTACAATGATTTAAATATATTTCACTGACATTAAACATTTTAAGGATTTAAAGCATTCAATATAAAAACACAAAAAGCAATCTCTAAAACTTCAAAAAAGAAGAGGAAGCAATACACTGAGCTGTGTGTCCGGTCAGGGGCAGGACACAGAAAGCATTTGTCAACAATGACCATGTAGCCAACACCACAGCAGAAGCATTCCTGACACCATAGCTTCTGGGTGGGGAAAGGCTGGGGGACCTGGCTCAGGATGTGAGCCAGGTGCTAGTGGAGAGGGAGGGGCTGCTTCCCAGGCCGCAGCGCGCACACCGGGAGGGCTGCTGCTGGCTCTGGCAGAGGGTCCAAAGGCCTTGGTGCATAGACACGGCTGTAGAGGTGTGGACATGTCCGTGGGGCTGCGTGAGGGTCCTCGTGCCACGGCAGCGGGCTTCCGCAGCGCAGTGACTGAGGGGGTAGCACGGAGGAAGCCGCGGCACCTCTTGTATCAGAAGTTCCACGGCTTCACTTCCACCTCATCCTGTTCCTCCTGGGTGAGTTACAACGTCCAGCCCACACTCGAGAGCAGAGAATGGCATTCCACTTCTGAAGGGAGGAAGACCAAAGATTCTGTGGACATTCTTTAAACTGTTCCACCAGTGGTTTCAGATTAAAACCTGGTAATTTGACTGTACAGTTCTAGTTAGTGCCATATGCCCTAAGGACAAAATTAAAATTTTGAAAATATTATAAGCAAAAAACCTTCCTTTTTTTTTTTTTGAGACAGAGTCTCACTCTGTCGCCCAGGCTGGAGTGCAATGGTGCCACTCACTGCAATGTCTGCCTCCCAGGTTCAAGTGATTCTCCTGCCTCAGCCTCCAGAGTAGCTGGGATTACAGGCGCGTGTCACCACGTCCGGCTAATTTTTGTATTTTCAGTACAGACGGGGTTTCGCCATATTGGCCAGGCTGGTCTTGAACTCCTGACCTCAGGTGATCTGCCTGCCTTGGCTTCCCAAAGTGCTGGGATTACAGGCGTGAGCCACTGTGCCCGGCCTGGTGAAATACATTCTTAATATTGACTTCACTTGTTTCTTTTTACTCTATAATGAGGCTAATAGAAAATTAAAAATTAGATGCACAATTCACATCACATACCTCATGGACAGAACAACTCTATGGGACAAAGACCCCGATCTCTGACAAACAGGGGAAAATCCCAGAAAAAAGGACAAAGGGAGAATTTACAGATTAAAGACTTAAAAGACATGAAAGAATCTTAGTGTGTAGACCCTGTTTGGAAACCAGTTCAAAGGAAGAACTGCTGAAAATGGCACATTTAGGACACAGCCTTTTGATACCGCTGGGTGTGTGGTGCCGCTGAGGAAGTTCAAGGCACCCACCGACTCAGCGAGACAGAGATATTTATAGGTATATATTTAGATACAGGGTCGCCTCCGTCTCCCAGGCTGGAGCGTAATAAAACAAACTCCTGGGTTCAAGGGATCCTCCTGCCTCAGCCTCCCAAAATATTGGGGCTATAGGCATAAGCCACCACACCTAGCCTTAGTGTAAGATACGGTGATGGTTGTGAATGTTTTCGGCGAATGTGATGGTGTGGTCTCGGGTTTGGTTCCGGTAACAGGCTGGGATGGCTCCTGCACGTGGGCCCCACATGCTGGGAACCGTCATCACCACTGTGTTCACCACACTCTCTCTTAAGACGGGCATACAAAACATCCCACAAAAATTCAAAAACTCAGTAGGGTGCAGTGACTCATGCCTGTAATCCCAGAACTTTGGGAGGCTGAGGTGGAAGGGATCGTTTGAAACCAGACTGGGTAACACGGCAAGATCCCATCTCTAGATATATATATAAAAAGATAATAATCTTAAAAGACAAAATGCCAGAAGCTGCAGAATGTGTCAAAGAAATGACTTCCTTATGTCTTAAAGAATCCTCATAATAAAGGACCATTTTACAAGCAGACTATAAACACTGCAACAGACAAAAAACTCAAAACCCAACTCATGAGAAACACCTGGTGAGTGCTCTTCAGTTCCGTGGAGTCCTGGGATGGCCCCAACACCTCTGGCGGGCTGTACCTACTCAGAAGGAAACACCCAGCCCCCCAAGTCCTGGAGGGCAGAGATGCCTTCCACCTCCACACGTCCTTCCACACCGGCACCACCTGCACCTGCAGCTGGGGAGGTACGAGCAGCTCGGGGGAGAAATGACACCTGCAGGCCAAGACAAATGCAAGAAAACTGAGCCTCATTCGCTGATTGATTCTCACCAACTTCCTCTACCAAATGAGGAGAAGAACACATTCTCTTAAAAAGATTTTGTGGGGATTAAATGAAAAAGTACTTTGTAAACAGTAAAGCGCTATCTAAATCCAAGTTACTATCACTGTAATGGCTTTAGAAAAAAGCAGAGGACAAACACAAGGAGAGAGGCGCTGAGAGACCAGGCGGGGCTCTCCCTGGAGCCTGGTCTGCACTGCCCTCTTTGAGCAAAGTGCCTCGCTGCCCTGATCTCCCTAGTTTCACCCTCCACACCTCTAAGGAGGTTATCCTGGTACAACTGAGAAAGAAAGGAATTCACTTAGAAACATCCACTTCTTTCCTTTATGCTCGTATTTTTTATTACTCCTCAGGGCTGCTTTGTTTTTAAATGCAAGGGTCCACAGTTGAGAGCGTAATCACAAACTCAAGAAACAAGAACTGCAACAGAACAGAGGGGCTGCCCAAGGCTTCTCAGCCACTTTCCCATCCCGCGCACCCGGGGGATTTGACACGTGGTTCCCCAGAGCGACAGGGAACCCCCAGGGAACAAGGGTCCTCTGTGGGGCATGCAGAAGCACCTGTCCCTGGTCTGAGGTCACTGGATTCAGTGCCCAAGCTCAACAATGCTCTGGGAACTCTAGCACAAAGATGCAGTACTGCATCCCAACTTTTGGGTCATGCCTAAGGTCAATTCCAGAATCATTTTAACATGTTATACAGCCATTGAAGATAAAAAATATTTTATTTTTTAAAGCAGCTTTAGGTTCACAGCAAAATTGAGCATAAAGCACAGAGGGTTCCCCTGCACCCCGGGGCTCAGCATCCCCACAAGAGCGGCCGTTTGTTACAGCCGCGACCCCCCTGGACACAGCGTCATCACCCACAGGCCACACGACCTCAGGGTCCACCTGGTGCTGTGCAGTCCGTGATTGGACGAACGTATCCTGACGTGGACCCACCGCTGTGGTATCATACAGAGCAGTTTCACTGCCCCAGGTCCCCTGTGCTGCTGCTCCACATCCCTCCGTCCCTCCCTCTCCCCAGCCCCTGGCATTGCTGATCTTTGTGTTGTCTACACAGTTTTGCCCTTTCCTGGATGTCAGAGTCGGAACCTGAACATGCCCTTTCCCGGATGTCAGCGTGTGGTCCTTAGAGACAGGCTGCTTTCAGTCAGGCCTGGCAACTCATTTGTTTCTAGGGCCTTGCAATATTCCGTTGTCTGGATGGACCTTGGTTGACTGATCCACTCACCCGCTGTAGGACATCTTGGCTGCTTCCAAGTTCTGGCAATTATGAATAAAGCCATTTTGTGGAAGGGAAACAATACAGAACAGAAGATATTAGGGGCACTGCACACACCATCATGGAAAGAGACAGTATTATTCTGTGAGCATGTTCCCAGTATGTGAGTATGTGTTGTGAAAAGAGAGGTAAACCACTATTCTCACCACCAGAAGCAGTCAGGACAATTCAAGGGCTGGCCTAACTCGTGAAGAGCCCTCAACTGGTGGTCAGATATATCTAAGTTTCTCAATCTATAAAATACAGAAATAAGGCCAGGTGCAGTGGCTCACGCCTGTAAAACAAGCACTTTGGGAGGCTGAGGTGGGTGGATCACTTGAGCCCAGGAGTTCAAGACCAGCCTGGATGAAACCCTGTCTCTTAAAAAAAAAAAAAAAAAAAGCCAGGCTTGCAGCCTGGGCAAGAGTGAGACACTGTCTTAAAAAAAAAAAGAAAAAAGAAAAAAGAAAAGAAAAGAAGAAAAAGAAAAGAGAAAAGAAAAAGCACTGTTCCCAAGCTGTGGGCTCTGGACAATGTCTGATGCCTGGCCCAGCCCTCATCAACGGCCTGCACAATCCCTGCTGACTGGGAGTCTACTCAGCATGCTGCCAATACGGCCAAGTTTCTGAAGTTGGTGACATGGGAGGGAACCCCAAGACTGAATGGAAACAATCTCCTCTCAGGTTCTGAGTGGGTCCACCTCTTTTTTTTTTTTTTTTGATACGAGTCTTGCTCTGTCCCCCAGGCTGGAGTGCAGTGGCGCCATCTCAGCTCACTGCAACCTCTGCCTCCTGGGTTCACGCCATTCTCCTGCCTCAGCCTCCCGAGTAGCTGGGACTACAGGCACCCGCCACCACGCCCGGCTAATTTTTTTTGTATTTTAGTAGAGACGGGGTTTCACCGTGTTAGCCAGGATGGTCTCAATCTTCTGACCTCGTGATCTGCCCGCCTCAGCCTCCCAAAGTGCTGGGATGACAGGCGTGAGCCACCGCGCCCGGCCCAGGTCCACCTCTTCTTGCCCCTCCAAGCCTGCCATTCTCTGAGGAGTCCTTTCTTCCTCCACTGCTTTGCTTCCTCTCACAAAGGGGGAATGTCCCACCACTTCCAACCCCAGGCTGGCAAAGTGACGAGAAAACACCCCACCCATGTGGGCAGCCAGCATGTGGCATGCTGCGGGTCCATGAGAAGCAGCCAGGCGGGTAGGCCAGACCCTGACCCAGAAAAAGCAGAGCCCAGCACAGGCTCAGCCACGCTCCATGAGAGGCCACAGCCCAGGAGCAACATCCCAGGCACGCCCCAGGGACGAGCAGCACAGGCCGCCAACCATGTCATACCACACTCACTTGTGCAAAACACCCTCAAACTGCAAAAAGCCCAAATGTCCAGCAGCAGAAGAGCAAATGAGTCCAGGTGGCCCACAACATACGGGGCACAGGTGTCCAGACAGCACACTGGATTCAAAGAGCCAGACACGAATGTGTTTGCTGTGGGCTTCTGCATGCATGAGGGCCCCATAGTGCTAGGGGCCAGGCAGACACTCAAGAAGTGGGGTGGAGGGAGGTCCAGGAGTCCTGTACTTTCACTGGGAGATCCCACAGGCACATGTGACATGAGCTCTATCATATGTGTACCTAAGATGTGTGCCATTTCCTGCACGGACGTTGTACCTCAAAGAACAATAAAAAATGACTAAAATTGATTGCTCACCACTTCCCCAAATAACTAACCAGGACACACCCTGACGCCCCGTCTCCGGCCTGTGGGGGCACTGTGGAAAGCACAGGAAGTGAGCTCAGTGCGTGCCTTCCCCGTCGTCCTGGCTCAGAGATGCGGGGCCGGACCTGGGTGTCCTTATACCACCCTCGTTCCCAGAAGAGGCCAGTGCACCCCGAAGCAGGGGATGCAACAGGGCTCCCGTTCCTTCCAGCACAGGAACAAATCCACACCAGGGCATCCGTGCATCCCACAGTCCCAGAAGCATGGGAGCAGCTCGAGGCCTCCGCATTCAGGGGTCTCTGCCGTCCTGGGCTCCAGGTGAGTGGGCTCCCCCCAGCACGCAGTGCGCAGTGGGTGAGGACAGGTGCTGTCGCTATGAACGCTATCCCCACTCCGATGAAAGCCTGTGCGTGCTGCCTCAGGACCCTGCAGCAGAACAGCGAGTGATGTCGTGTTGGCAGGGAACCTTTGGTTTGCAAAGCCCCGTCACACACACAAGCTGAAGTAACATGACAGGCCTGTCTCCGCACCTCAGCTGGGCTCCCCGGACACAGCACACGGGAGCCCAGGGCCTGCGAACAGCAAGGACCAACAAGGACCAAGGCACCACTGACCGTGAGAGGCCCCAGTGTGTGACCGTGAGAGGCCCCGGTGTGTGACCGTGAGAGGCCCCGGTGTGGGACCGTGAGAGGCCCCGGTGTGGGTTCTCACAAGCTTGTTTTATGGTTTGACCCAGAGAGTACCTGTAAGTTTCCCCTACAGCCAGTGCTTCTAAAGGGCTAGGAGAAATGCAGGGCAGGATCCCCGTAGGCCGGCAGCTGGCTGGCCAGACCCCTGCCTGTGCTGAGGCATCCACTGTAAACATGACCATGCAACATGCTTCAAGATGCCCTGTAACTCTGAGATAGGTCTTTTATTAGTTTCTAAATTAAGAAGCGATGGCCGACATCACAGGAAACCTCAGATACTACTCTTGCCAGTTGGTTTGAAAAAGCTCTAACTGTTAATTTGCTGATCCAGTTTTCAGCCACACAGTTTTCTGCCATGTAATCCACAGAACGCAGGCCTCCGGCCACTTGTCCGGGATACCTCTGGAGCTCAGAGCCACTGTCCTTGTGGGCTACTCAAGACTTGAGGGGTTGATGCAAGAGGCACATCAACAGAGCCGGACCAAGTGCCCGGCTGGGGGCAGGTACAGGGGAGCAGCCACAAAATGCACACACAAATGCGACGCGACTGCCCACACCTCCAAGATCATCATCAGACCTAGAGGGGGGTGTGCGTCCGCAGACAGCACACTGGATTTAAAGACCCAGAAGGAAGGAGTGTGTTTGCTGTGTGCTTCTGTGGTGCTAGGGGCCAGGCAAACTCTGAAGGAGGGGCCAGAGGGGGTCCAGGAGGAGTCCTATAGCAGGACATTGCCCAGATTTCCCACAATTTCCTCTAAAGTTAAGATCACAACCACCGTTTCTTCTGCACTGGTGGGAACCCAGCACTTTAATGAGACACGAGGTTAAAGTGACACTTCATTAGGAAGGAAAGCCACCTGTGGGTGCCACTCCTCCCGGCTGGGTTACAACAGGGAACACAGGCACTAGGAGATCCGGCCTGTCCTAAAAGCATGGCCTACAAGGAGTCCCCACTCTCTACCTATCTGCTTCTAATGTTCTGACTACATGAAAGATGATAAAAAGGATTTCAACACAAGTGTAACATTTTCAAAATAAAGGAGTGTCTTTCCATTAGAAAACAACTACAGGCCTGCCGCGGTGGCCCACGCCTGTAATCCCAGCACTCTGGGAGGACGGGCACGGTGGCCCAGGGCTGTGATCCCAGCACTGTGGGAGGCTCAGACAGGTGGACAGCTTGAGCTCAGGAGTTGGAGGCTAGCCTGGGCAAGATGGTGAAACCCTGTCTCTACAAACAAACAAACAAACAAACAAACAACAACAACAAAAAAATTAGCCAGGTGTGGTGGTGCACACCTGTAGTCCCAGCTATTTGGGAGGCTGAGGTGAGAGGATCGCTTGAATCTGGCAGGCGGAGGCTGCAGAAAGTTGAGATCACACCATTCTACTCCAGCCTGGGCAACAGAGTGAGACCCTGTCTCAAAAACAAACAAACAAACATAAAAACAAAAAAATAAAAACCAAGTGCAAATCAAATGCTAAACACACAGATTAATGGATGAAGCCCCATGCCCAAATGCTCCCAAGGAAATGTCAGAAAGGAGAGGACTTCAGGAGGCTCGGAGTCCTCAGCGCCACGTGACCAAGCACAGCTGAGCATTGGGTCTTATTGGATTTGTCATCAGACACTCACAGTTTTCATCACTGTTAACTCTACTGTGCAATATACAAACATGGTCTAAGCAATTTTGTTTTATTTTATTTTATTTTTTGAGACGGAGTCTCGCCCTGTCGCCCCAGGCTGGAGTGCAGTGGTGCGATCTCGGCTCACTGCAAGCTCCGCCTCCCGGGTTCACGCCATTCTCCTGTCTCAGCCTCCCGAGTAGCTGGGACTACAGGCGCCCGCCAACACACCTGGCTAATTTTTTGTCTTTTTAGTAGAGACGGGGCTTCATCATGTTAGCCAGGATGGTCTCCATCTCCTGACCTCGTGATCCGCCTGCCTCGCCTCCCAAGAGTGCTGGGATTACAGGCGTGAGCCACCGCGCCCGGCCTGGTCTAGGCAATTCTAACCATGGAGACCATGTGTACATCTTTCCTTGGTGGAAAGCAAGCTTGCCCAAGTCACACAAGCGGGGCTGGTGTCAGCAATGCCTGTTCCTCTCCCTCTGTTCTCTAATGGTGTGGCCTTCACTCTACTATGTGTGGAATCCCCCTCTATTGGGACCATAGCTCCTGGGCTGCAAGCATCTGCTGAGCATGAGGGTCCAGCTTCCAAGCTCACTATCCCATGGGTGACAAGCAACACTGTGACCCGCCTCCCACGTCAGCGGGTGCCAGTATCACGGTGGCTCCCTGCACCCCAGGACCACTGTGTCGCTCTGCCACTCAGGAGCCCCAGGAGCCCCCACTGTGGCCATCCAAGGACGCTGCCCATCGGGCTCTCAGGACACTGCCCCAAGCACCCAGCTTCGGTGGGTGTGCCGCCCCCAGACCCACCCCCACTGTGCCAGGGGTGGGACCTCTGCAGCCCATCTGCTGAGTGTCCATGTGCTGCTGTGAGCCACACTGTGTCCTCCAGGATGTGGGTCTCTGTTAGTCCCTCCCCTACCAAGCAAGAACAGCCACCTGTTTACAGGGTGTTGACAAATACTGTCTACCTGCAAAATTAAAACATGGGTTTGAAAAGGGCCTGAGTGGAAATCCTATACTTAACACATATTCTGTTTAAAAAAAAAAAAAAAA
>NW_016803268.1:713694-763958 GCF_001698545.2 Rhinopithecus bieti | reverse complement strand
AAAAAAAAAAAAAAAAAAAAGAGCGAGCTTTTGCAGAAACAGGTTTAAAAGAAAAAATCATCTCTGCTCTTTTCAGCATTTAGAAAATCAGCCAGACAAAACAATAATTTCCCTTTCTTAACTGAAAGGTTTGCCAAGTGAATACTTGGAGCAAAATAAGCCTACTTAGTAACAACTAAATCACCCAGATATAAACCCATAATGAAAACACATAATGAAAGCACATGGGGACCTCCTTTCCCTCAAAGTCACCACCCAGGGCCTCAGTGGACTTAGAACCCCGGAAGGAATGATGTGTCCATCGCTCCTGACCTGACTCTCTGAACCAGGAGGGCAGACATCCTGGGTAACCACTGATGGGTGAGCGCTGCACCCCCAGGATCCCTGTAACTGCACGTTCTCAAGAACACCAAGACGAGGACCATATCCCATCCAGAAACTTCTTCCTGTGATGCCCATCAAAAGGTCCACTTTTCAGGCCATTATCACAATGAAGGTGAATTTTTGCTATTTAGGTCAAAATCACGCATTAGGCAATAAAAGGACCTAGAGATTTGTGAATTCCCCGAGTACAACCGAAGGAGTAAGAGGTGAGTAAGAGGGGCCCAGGTTTGCCTGAAGGCCTACACTAGCAAAAAAACAAACAAAAACAAAAAAAAACCGAGAACCGGGAGAGCCGGTCTGCAGCGCCACACCGGTCAGATCTGAAAGCCCCACGGTCCGAGGAGCCCACCCTGCCCTGAGCGCACGCAGCGTCTGTGAAGAGTCAAAGGTAAAGGTGGCTCTTTTTCAAACCATTTTAGAAATTTAGACGAACCCTGAATTTATTCAGAATGGGTTATTATATTTTATGATTTCTACACAGAAAATATTTTCTAACCATATCATTTTATAACAAATTAGCAATAGCTAATGTTTCCTTTAAAATGTTTCAAGCACACAGACAAGCATGAAGGAGAATACACACACATCCACCATCTGTTCATTCTGCCATATTTGCTTTAGAATTTTAACATTTAAAAATTACATAATGGTTGAAGCCCCTTATATAAGCCCCACCCTGCTCTGGTTCCTCCTCAGCGTTGATCTGATTTTGGGGCTATTCATTCCTCTCGGTGCTTTGACACTCACATTACACATAAGCCCACACTGAGGCCGGCTGCTGCTTTTGCAGGTAACGCACTGGACGGTTCCTGCCGCACCTTTTCCCTCCAAGTTGTGCTCTGGGGTTTATCTGTGTGGATACAGGCAGTTCTACTGTTCTTATGATAACTGCAGTGTGCTCCTCGTTGTCTGAAAAATCCATCCTCCTGCTGACATTTGTTTTTTCCAACTTTTTGCGAATATAAACAACACTAAAATGAGTATTTGTCTGTTTCTTTACATATCTAAGGTTTATAACTAGAAATGGAATTTCTAGCAAGAAACTGTAAAATGCTTTGTAAAATGTCTGATGAAGTGTCACACTGTATAGTCATTCACAAACATGTCGTCTTTCACTTCTGATTAGGGCAGATGTCTTCTGTAGTAATTTTTTTGTTGTTGTTTTTGAGACGGAGTCTGGCTCTGTCACCCAGGCTGGAGTGCGGTGGCGCCATCTCAGCTCACTGCAAGCTCCGCCTCCCGGGTTCACGCCATTCTCCTGACTCAGCCTCCCCAGTTGCTGAGATTACAGGCGTGCGGCACCGCGCCCGGCTAGTTTTTGTATTTTTAGTAGAGATGGGGTTTCACAATGTTGTCCAGGCTGGTCCTGAATTCCTGACCTCAGGCAATCCACCAGCCTCTGCCTCCCAAAGTGACGGGATTACAGGCGTGAGCCACAGCGCCCAGCTCTGTTGTAAATTTTTTATCAAGAGATCTTGGTAGGAAAAGGGGAAAGTACTTTGCACATCATCTTTTATTCTAACAAGATTACATTCTACAAAAAGAGACAATATAATTAACAAATTTCATTTGAATAAAAACTATAAACTCAAGTGCTAACAGGAGGCTGTTCATTGGCAAAAAAAGAGCTCGGAAGAGGTGCAAGGACCCAGAGAGCTCTGAAACCCCAGAAATCACACAGAAAATGCACAGGTATGTGGACAGTCCTGGGGAGAGGAGCCACAGCTTTTGTCCAATTCTCAGAGAGTCCAGACCCAAAAAAACACTTAGGAAGGCACCTTTTCAACGTCCAAACGTGGGCAGTGATGTGGGAGTGAACATCAGTCAACAGAATCCTGGACTCTACCTTCCAAAGCAGACCAAAGACTCACCAATACACCCAGAAAGAACATTTTTAAAATACAAATGACTTCAGAATCCTTTAATATATGCCCAGAAGAAAATTAGTAAGTCATAACCCAAGTCAAGTGGACTATTTATATGCAATATTAGAAAAGAAATGTCCTAAAGCCCACTGCGAAAAGCCTGAAGCCCACAGCTCTGTTTCTGAGGTGAATGAGAAGTAAGACCGGTGGAGAAGACTGGATCTGCTGCCATCATGGTAAGGAGAGCCGGTTTGGAAACAATGTTGTGGATCCATTTCTCTCTGTATTAAATACACCACAGGGTTTTTTGTTTTAAATTATTAGTTAATCAGGCAATCAAACCAAAAGGAAGCAGACAATTTAAGTTGGAACACCGCAATCTGCAGATTCCCACAGGTTGGAGGGATGAGGCCCCATCGTGAACAGACCCCACCAGGCAGCTTCCCTGCCTTCCAGAAGGCCTGTGTGGGCTGCTGGGCTCGTCACCTTAGCAACGGCTCTAAACATATGTGCAGTGACACCAGCTGATTTCTGAAAGCTGTAAATAGAGGATAATGGCATAAAAAAAATTCCAGATTAAAGTAAGGACCACCCACTGCCTCCTCTCCCATCGCATTCAGCCCTTAAATCCCACCGTTAACACTGGGATCAAGGCCACGTATGCAAACGTGGCTTTAGTTCCCTCACACACCTATTCATCTGCATAATCATATACCTACAAAAGCCAAGTAAGGTCCTTGGGTTAATAACTCTCTGCATAAAAATGTGCACAAACAAAAAGTGGCCAAGAGATGGCAGAGTCTGGCACGGATGGATCAGCCCACAGCAGCCACGGCCCACTGCGGGAGCGCTGCATCTCCACCGCCCACGGCTCTGCTTCCCACCCTCCGCCTCATACCACCATGAGCACTTGGTCCCTTCTCTCGGGGCCCTTCCAGATCTTGGCATCTGGGACTCAAAGCGCAATACAGGTAATGACAGGTAGGTCTCCAACAGGGGAGAGAAAAAGATGAGGTCAACTGCCTGGGCAAGGGTTCCATGTGGAACATCGAGAGCTGCTGGTGAAGGAGAGCGATGACCCAGGTTCAGACCTCAGAATCAGTTTCTCTCTTTGAAGAACGCAGTCCATTTCACCTGAGAGTCGGAAAACATGGAATTCCCCAGAGATGTTGAGGCCTTGGGAAGACGGCATTGAGTCCAGGATAAACCAGCAATACTCTGGACCAGGTTTGCACAGAGCTGGCCCAACAGGAACAAGGCAAAGGGTGAAGAGGAACGGGCAGGGAGAGGCCAGCGTGAACTCCCTGCAGCCTGCGTGGCTCTCCCAGCATGCCACGTGCCTGCGCAGGATATGCCTTTTCCTTAATTCCCCTCTATCATCTTTCTGAAGCATTATATGGAAAACTGGGCGAATAAATCCCCAAGTATGAGCTGACATTCTTAACAGAAAAAACAAACTTGATATTTCATGGTGTAAAAATCTATTTATGGGCCCTACAGAATTACTTCTCATTATAGTCCTCATTAAAATTAAATACTAAATACTCTAAGGAAACACACAATTGCACGTTAAAACATGAAAAATGTTATTACAGAATAACCAAACTTTTGTTCCCTGAGAATGCCTTTCTGTGGTAATTTATGCCCAACTGGCAAAGGAGTGGGTAAGGGACGGAGGTGAATGAAAAGAAGGCTCATATCCCAGAGCTCAAAACAGGCGTCATTTACACGCTTCCGAATTCTGAATTCGGGATGTACAAACCAATAAAAACTAGGCACTCATGTCTGTTGGCAAATATAAGCGCTTTTTAAATTTTTATTTGAGACAGTCTTGCTCTTGTCACCCAGGCTAGAGTGCAGTGCTGCGATCTCGGCTCACTGCAGCCTCAGTCTCCCGAGTAGCTGGGATTACAGGTATGTGCCACCATGCCTGGCTCATTTTTTTTGTATTTTTAGTAGAGATGGGGTTTCACCATGTTGGCCAGGCTGGTCTCGAACTCCTGACCTCAAGAGTGATCCGCCCACCTCGGCCTCCCAAAGTGCTGGGATTACAGGTGTGAGCCACTGTGCTGGGTCTGAGTGCATTTTTTAAAAAACAATACCTATGTTTCCAAAAAGAGAAAAATTAACATTTAGTTATAAGCTCCAACACTTTAATTGCTTAAGCTGAATTTGTGGCAAATTATTTCAAAGTAAAAATCAGCTCAGATTTGTGTTTTTTGTGTGATCTCTTAAAAGCCAGGGTACACAGGTACTCCTAACACATAATGTACGTGTGAGCGAGTGAGCAAATCAGACAGAGCCCGAGGCGGGCTGGAGGGGTGGTGAGGGTGCGCGCAAAACACAGCGCCTCCTCTTGGATTTGCCGGAGAATTAACCTCGTTCAGAACCTAACCCCAGTCGGAAAACACAAGGCAGCAACGGGCCGGAACTTGGTCAGTCACATCCACAAACCACCAATTACCTTCACAGATCACGACTAACAGGTTTATTACAGATGAGTCACAGCTCATGTTTTCAAGAAAGGGCCTCCAACTGAGCAGTCACCAGTGCAGCCTGTGTCAGGGCGCGCCTCCCACCACCTGTCCCCCCGGCCGTTGCCCATGTCTGACAGTTTACGCTTCGCAGGCGGTGAGGTTCCACCCCTCACTCCCACAGACCAACAGAGTAGGGAACACGAAGGCAACTTGGAAACTACGGATCACGGGCTGCTTTGGGTGCAGGACATCCACCCACCACTCATGGCCAGCTCTGACCATCTGAACCCAGGAGCACACTGCAGACATAAACATTGGCGCAGGCAGCCAGCCCCTCCTCAAGCCCAGCCCCGCACCTCCTGCTCTCAACGGAGCTTTCGGTGCAGGACTTCCTGGGCCTCAATCTCCTCAGCTATAGGCTGGGCACAATCCCTGGAGTCTGTGCTCTGGGAGGAGCACATGTGGGCAACCCTGGCTCAGGACAGCTTCCCAGCCAGTAAGTCATGACTAGGGCTTAACGATCCATTTCAAATTACATCTGCACGGTGCTTTACTTTCATATGTTATTTTATTTGGAGCCTCTAACGAGTCTAAGCTAACAGATGGTATTATTTCCACATTGCAAACAAAGAGGCGGGAGCTGCAACCATCCAAAGACACCCTCTTGCTGTGAATGCCTGGCCAGGCCTCCAGGCAGGACCACCAACTCCAGACCCCGTCAGGGCCAACACAGGCTACTGCTATCCACACACTCCTGGAAAATATCCGTCTGTCTGAACTGAGTGACACAGATTTTACCCTCTTGAGGATACAATAATCCCATCTGCCAAGATGACCCACAAATAAAGGCTCCTCCTTGTCTGAACGCTGCCTCAGCGTCTGGGGGATAAGCCCACAATGCAAGCGTCCGGGAGGACACTCCAGGCCGAGGGGCCCAGGAATAAAGAGGGACAGAAATGAGGGCGCCCTCATGCATGCTGGGAGCCGCCGACACCTTCAGACTGGGAAGAACAAAGAGCTCCCAAGCACGAGGGCCCGGGAGCACAGTGGAGGGCCAGACGTGAGGCCAGAGGCGGCCAGAGCAGCAGCTCCCGCCAACGGCAGACGAGGCGTGAGACTCTCAACCACCTTCAAAGTTTTCTCTTCATCTTCAAGAGAACTTCAAACTAAATTTTCCTTAGTTTTATTACCAGGCTCCTTGTAGAAAACACCAGTGAAAAAGAATGGTTGCCAGAACTGAAAATCACAGGAACAAGCACAAACACACCACATAACAGAAGCAGGCGCACATGAGGCAGGAGGAAAGGCAAGGCCAAGACATGCTCCAGGGAAGCCCAGCCCAGATGATTTCTCAACCACTTCATGCTTAAAAACTGCTTCACAGCCTAGAAGGGTACTAAAATCTGGGAGCATCCACCAGGAAATGGAAAAGGCAAACTCCCAACATAACCACAAAAGACACTGTACAATCTCCAAACTGTAAAGATGAAAAAAAAAAAAAATGGAGCAGAAAAAAACATATGTATCAGCTCCCCCCACCCCACCCCCCAGCAAAAGGAGAGAGAGAGAAGACAGGACAAATGGAAAGCACTCGACACCACAAAACTCAGTGCCTTCCCTCCACCCACCCACCTACCCGCCCCGGCACCTGGTGCCCTGTTTGGGAAGGCTCTGCCCTCGTAGGCAGACGAACGCTGGCTGCTACGAAGGGCTGGGACTGGGAGGCAGTCCTGTCCACTCCTCTGTCCCTGAAGCCACAGAAGGACAGCACCAAGCACGGAGGCAGAGACCAGGCCCTCCAGTGGCCCCAGACTCTCTGACTTCCAGCTTCCAGAACTGTGAGAAATAAATTTCTGTTCTTTATAAACGAACCAGTCTCAGGCATTCTGTTACAGCAGCATAAACAGGCTAAGGGAAAAAAGTAAATGGACTAAGAAATCCAGTTAAAAGACCAAGTTTGTCACACTGGAATGGAAAAAGTAATCCAGCTGGCTCAGCACAAGCTGAGTGATGTCTAATCCATGAACAAACATTTCAGAAAAGACACACCAGGTACATAACCGCACACACCAGGTACATACTGTGCATACCAGGTATATACTGTGCACGCCAGGTACACAACCGCGCACGCCAGGTACATACCGTGCACGCCAGGTACATAACCACGCACACCAGGTACATACTGCGCACGCCAGGTACATAACTGCGCACACCAGGCTAGGCTTCCTCTATCAATGCTGGGTACAGACTTGAGGCCAGAATGCATTCCAGGAGATAAGGTGAGCCACTATAATATGGCAAAATGTTTCCTTTACAAGAGAGCTAAGATGGTCCAACATTTATACAAATAAAAGTCTCCGAGTAAAGAACAAGAATCAACAGAACAGGCCAGACACAGGCTCACCCCTATAATCCCAGCACTTTGGGAGGCCAAGGCACGCGGATCACTTGAGGTCAGTTCGAGACCAGCCTAGCCAACATGGTGTGACCCCCATCTCTACTAACAATAAAAAAAAAAAAAAAAAAAAATCAGCCGGGCGTGGTGGTGGGTACTTGTAATCCCAGCTACTCAGGAGACTGAGGCAGGGAAAGTCCCTTGAACCCAGGAGGCGAGGTTGTAGTGAGCCAAGATCACACCACGGCCTCCAACCTGGGCGACAGCGGGAGACCCCGTCGCAGAAAACAAAAAAAAGAATCAACAGAACACAGAAAATGAGCCTCAACCATGGAGCAGACATTAAAGTGCCTTTCAGTAAAGAACAGACAAGGAGATAACCCTAACCCTAACCACAAGGCAGAAGATCTGAGAGCAAGACCAAGCTCGAGCTAACAAGCACATATAAAATAATCCAATAATCACGCAATCCCCATTTTTCAAGCTCCCAGAGAACAACAGTCATCCAAACTTAATCACATACACAACTGTACCGTAAGCCTAAAAACTGTGAAAGAGTCACCTTCTGAAGTGACAATGCAATTCTGATGGGAGGACGGGGACTAGAAAACAAGACCTTGAATCCGAGAGTTAAGAAATGCATTTCAAAGTACCAGGGAGGAGGAGTACCAGAGTAGGAATTTAAAATACTCAAAATTGGAAATGACAGAGATGCTATACAGCAAATTGGGAGATCCAGGTAAAGAGGATGTTAGAGGGAAAAGTATTTATATTTATGGCTAGAAGGCATCCCAATAAAAGCTGGAATACAACCAAAAGAATAGAAGAAAACCACGAGAATTGTAGGAACATAAATGAAACAAAAAGCAAACATGTAACAGGTTAAAGTCAAAGGTGAGTTTTATTTTAAATGAACAATAAAATAGAGAACAAGCTAAATGACACAACAGGAAGGCAACAAGACAAAATAGGAAGGTGCGAACTTTCTCCAAAGCAAATGGCCCAATCCCCAGAGTCGGTCAGTAGCAGGAAGGGAAGGCTCTGCTGGGCCAAAGGCCAGCTACAAGGGGTGACTGAGCCCGTGGGCTGGGCTCAGGCTGGAGTGAGGCACGAGGCCCATGGGGATGCCTCTCCTTGGTCTGGGCTTTGGAGGAAACAGCAAGCAGCTTGCTGAAATGGAAATGTGAATGAAAAACACTGCCACAGCAGCACCTGGGCGAGGGCTTCTTTAAATCTCTGGCAGTGCAGCCTCGACAAGCTGACACATAAGCCTGACTGTCACACATGTGTGTACATGTGTGTGTATGTGAACATGTACACATAAAAACAGTTCTGTTCTCCAGCTCATGGAAATGTGATTATTTTACATTCCATTTCTCTTTATCAGTTTTTCCTAATTTTCTAAAATGTTGAGTATTGCTTGAGTAATAAAGGTTACTTCTTTAAAAAGAGAATTCAAAGAGGTGACCGCAAACATCTCCAACATTAGGAAAAACGTATTCAGTTTTTCATCAGTGAGAATGGTATCAGTCAGCTGTAGGTGTTTCTCAGAATGTCCTCCATCAGACTGAGGAAACTCCCTTCTGTTCTTACTTTGCAGAGCACTTTCCTTATGAATGGGTATGGAATTTTGTCAATTTTCTTTCTTTCTTTTCTTTTTTCTTTCTTTTTTTTTTTGAGACAGCATCTCACTCTGTCACCCAGGCTGCAGTGAAATGGCGTGATCCCGGCTCACTGCAGCCTCTACCTCCTGGGCTCAATGGATCCTCCCACCTCAGCCTCATGAGTAGCTGGGACCACCAGCACGCCACCATGCCCAGCTCATTTTTGTGTTTTTTTGTAGAGACAGGGTTTCACCATGTTGCCCAAGCTGCCCTGCAACCCCTGGACTCGAGCCATCCTCCCATCTCAGCCTCCTAAAATGTTGGGGTTACAGGCATGAGCCACCATATCTGGCCTCAAATACCATTTAAAAAAAATCTTCTCAGATGATCTCATGGCATTTCGTTTTCCTTATGTCAATATGGTACACGACATTGATTTTTAAATGCTAAACGAAATATGAACTTCTGAGAGAAATCCCACTTGTTCATGAGGTATCATCACTTTCTTCTCCTATAACTTAATTTACGTCTGTATTATCATTATTCTTTCCATCTCCTATAACTTAATTTACATCTGTATTAATGTGGGTGTTTCTCTAATTTTGGCATCAAGGTGTCCCTGACTCAGAAAGACTGGGAGGTGCACCCTCCTCTGTTGTGGAAGGGCTTGTATGTAACTGACTTTAGTCTTTTCGCGTATGGTACAAACGACCAAGTAAGTCATCTGGGACTGAAGGTTTCTTTGTGGGAAGGGTGTTAACTAAAATTTCAATTTCTTTAATAGACACAGGGCTATTTAAGCTATCTATCTATTTCTTCTTTAGTAAGCTGAAGTAGTTTGAGTATTTTAAAGAATTTCTCTATTTCATCTAAGTTGTATAATTTATTGGCATAAAGTTAACAAAATTCCCTTATTGTCCTCTGAATGGCTATAGAATCACAGCAGTGTCCCTTTTCTCATGTCCACACTCAAAATTTGTTGCTTCTTTTTCTCCTGATCCATTTGGCTAAGGGGCTACCAGTTTTATTGTCTTAAAACAAAACAAAACACCCAGTCGGGTATATCACCTGAAATCAGGAGTTCAAGACCAGCCTGGTCAACATGGTGAAACGCCGTCTCTACTAAAAATACAAAACTAGCCAGGCGTGGTGGCACGCACCTGTAATCCCAGTTACTCAGGAGGCTGAGGCAGAAGAATCACTTGAACCTCGGAAGTGGAGGTTACAGTGAGTCTAGATGCATTCCAGCCTGGGGGACAGAGTAAAACACCATCTCCAAAAGTAAAAAAACAAAAAAAAAGAATAATTATTATAGTAATCAAGACACTGTGGTATTATTAGCAAAAGAATTGATAAATAGAATGATGGAACAGAAAAGACCAAAAATAGACCCACACAAATATAGTTAACTTATTTCTTAACAAATGTAAAGCAACTGAATGGGAAAATAATCTTTTCAACAAATGATGCTGGAAATAATTGAAGATCCTCATGCAAAAACAAACAAAAACCTCTAATCTTACCTTAAGCCATACACGAAAATGAAGTAAATGAGTGAAAACTATGTACCTTCTAGAAGAACACATGCTCTACGATGCTGGGTTAGAGAGATTTCTTAAAGACACAAAAAGCACAAAGTACCCAAGACAAAACTATGAAGTTGGACTACATCAAACGAAAAACTTCAGCTGCTCAAATGACACTATTAAGAAAATAAAAATACATGCCAAATACCGGAAAAAAAAATTCAAACAACAAATAGCTGGTAAAGGACCTACGTCTAGAATCTATAAAGAACTCTCAAAAGTCAGCAGACAACCCGAGTTTTAGAAATGAGCAACTGGCAGATATGAAGATGAAGACAGATGCTTCACCAAAGCAAATACGTGGATAGTCCCTCCCCCACCAAACAGCCACATGACAAGACAAGCAACATCATTTGCCATTGGGGCACTGGAAAATAAAACCACAATCCACTAGAACGGCTACAACGGAAAAGATGGACTGTACCACATAACGGCAAGGACATTCACTGCTGGTGGGAACACAAAACTGCATGGTCACTTTGGAAAAAAGTCTGTCAGGTTCTTAAAAAGTTAAACAATCGGCCGGGGCGGTGGGTCACGCCTGTAATCTCAGCACTTTGGGAGGCCGAGGTGGGCGGATCACAAGGTCAGGAGATCGAGACCACGGTGAAACCCCGTCTCTACTAAAATACAAAAAATTAGCCGGGCGCGGTGGTGGGCACCTGTAGTCCCAGCTACTCGGGAGGCTGAGGGCAGGAAAATGACATGAACCCGGGAGGCGGAGCTTGCAGTGAGCCGAGATCGCGCCACTGCACTCCAGCCTGGGCGACAGAGCGAGACTCCGTCTCAAAANCATAACGGCAAGGACATTCACTGCTGGTGGGAACACAAAACTGCATGGTCACTTTGGAAAAAAGTCTGTCAGGTTCTTAAAAAGTTAAACAATCGGCCGGGGCGGTGGGTCACGCCTGTAATCTCAGCACTTTGGGAGGCCGAGGTGGGCGGATCACAAGGTCAGGAGATCGAGACCACGGTGAAACCCCGTCTCTACTAAAAATACAAAAAATTAGCCGGGCGCGGTGGTGGGCACCTGTAGTCCCAGCTACTCGGGAGGCTGAGGGCAGGAGAATGACATGAACCCGGGAGGCGGAGCTTGCAGTGAGCCGAGATCGCGCCACTGCACTCCAGCCTGGGCGACAGAGCGAGACTCCGTCTCAAAAAAAAAAAAAAAAAAAAAGTTAAACAATCACAGAACTTATGACCTGGAAACCCAGGTCCAGAAGAAGTACCACATCCAGCCATCTGATGCTTTGCATGCAACTACTCATATTAGCTGGACTCCCAACAGCTAAAACTAGGAAACAATGGACATGTCTGTAACTGCTTATTGGATGAACATGTGACATACTTACCCCCCAAAAAAGCTACTTAGCAACCTACTGACATACACCACAGAACCCAGATCAATCTCAAAAGGAAGATGAAACATACCAGACACAAGACTCCACACTCAAGGTTTCCATTCATATTAAATTCTAGAAAAGCAAAACCTACAGTGACAGAAAGCACATCAGCACTCTGGGTCCAGGAAACAGGAGGATGTGCTGCTGCAAAGGGGAAAAGGGGACCTTTTTTGGGGTCATGGAAATACTCTGTATCATGACTGCCATGGTGGGAACAAGACGGTTCCAAGTGATTTGTTAAAACTCTCACATCTATAGTCATGAGCAACATGATGCTTCGGTCAACAGGCCACACTCACGATGGTGGTATGCGGTACCATAAGATGCTATCGGAGCAGAACGGGTCCCATGGCATAAACACCTACCAATGGGTTACGATTTCCTTACACGATTCAGCACGGTGACTCAGCAACAGGCTCTACCATGCAGCTCAGGGGTGTGGGAGGCTCTGCCTTCTAGATCTGTGTACACGCACTCTGCGACGTTCACAGGACAAGATCACGTAACGATGCATTTCTCAGGATGCATCCCCCGCCCCTATTAAAATCGATGCATTCCATAGTATTTAAACTGTACCTCAAAGAAGCTCTAAGAGAGAATGCAGGGGAGTAGACGATGGCAGGCACCGGAGCTCGTCAAGAGCACTGCTGCGAAGGAGAGCAGAGAGGTGGTGGCAGCTGGTGGTGGGCGTGGGTGAGGGGTTCCCTGGCAAAGAATGAAATCAAATACTGATCACCCCACACCCACAGGCCACCAAACACATCTGGAAAAGCAGAACACATTCCTGGAGGGGATGGCGTCCATGGCCCTAGGGAAGAAAGACCAGATCCCGACAGGAGCAGGAAGAGGCTGTCCTTGATCCTGAGCAGGCAGCACTTCCAGGATGGTCTCCAGGGCCTGGGGGATGGAGGTGCGCAGGCGGCTGACTTTACCACACACCTCCACTACCTCTTCAAATCACTCCAGACATTCATTACCTTCTACACAAGATAACTGATTCTCATTTCATAAATATATGTATTCAAAGAGGATCCTAGCAAACATTTTCAAGAAAACACTGGATACAGACTCTCCGGCATGTCGGTAAGTTAAGGCATGGAGACGAAGCTTCTCTCTGTGTTTGGCACTGAGGCAATGCTGCGGTGCGCACTGCAGACATAGGTCCTGTGACCTGGGCACAGGTTTCTGTCATGCCACACAGCATGCAATTCCACGGACACAAAATGACCAGAACGGCAGACCCAGAGAGAAAGCGGAGGCTGGAAAGGGGGGGGACAGAGAGTGACGATTAAACGTCCAAGTTTTTCTGAGGTGACAAGAATGTTCTAGAACTGACAGTCCTGGTGGTTGAACAGACCTGTGAATGCACTAACAACCTTTGAACTGTGCGCTTTAACTGGGTAGGCCTACAGTCTATCAATCCTCTCACTCAAGCTGATATTATCTCCTTTTTGAAGACAGAGTCTCACTCTGTCACCAGGATGGAGTGCAGTGGTGCCATCGCGGCTCACTGCAATCTCTGCCTCCTGGATTCAAGCGATTCTCATGCCTCAGCCTCCCGAGTAGCTGAAATGACAGGCACAAGCCACCACGTCCAGCTAATTGTTGTAGAGGCAGGGGTTTCAACATGTTGGTCAGACTGGTCTCGAACTCCTGACCTCCAGTGATCCGCTTGCCTCAGCCTCCCAAATGCTGGGATCACAGGCGTGAGCCACTGCACCTGGCCAATTGTCTTCTTTGAAAAGCAGGAGACACATTTCCCTAGGGATGGAATGCTGGACACGAGACGAGACTTGTCCTAAGGACTGGATCTCACAGTGGCCAGGTACACATCACGCCACACGGGAGGCGCGGAGCCCTGGGGAAGGCAAGCCAAGAAGCCAGGGGTCTAGGCCCCGCAATGTCTCAGGGCAGCCCCCCAAGAAAGCCAAGCAGAAGGCCACAGTGACGCCCTCCTGCTCTCAGGTCAGCAGCAGGAGGGCACTCGATGCTGGGCACAGAGGAATGTCCGGGCAGATCTTCAGGGCTCACACCCACGACTTCGCACCAGAACTTCTGGCAAATTCAGCACAGTAAGAGAGCCCTGCCCCCAAGAGTGAGGCCCTGGTCAGGGCCACCTCCTCTCGCCCCGGCCCATCCAGACCTCACACACACTGTGGCTGATCTTTGAAAGGTAAAAGCTCTGTCCGCTCCACTCATCAGCACCAGAGTGTTCTGTGCCTGGGCCTTGTCCCACCAATTCACCAGTTTACTGAAGCCTCGGCTGGGTGGGTCCCACTTGCCTCTGAAAATGTGTGTGCTCGGCCAGGCAGATTCCTGAGTGGGTCTCCTATATGTTGCTGTCCTCCTTCAAGGTGACCACATGGGCCCCCAAGCCGGGCCCACACCTGCTTTGTCAGCAACCTGTCCTTTCCCTCTTTTCTCTCACTGCTTCTTCTACTACTTCACAGCATGTTTAAGCAAAGGGAGTCACTACAACAAAATTATTTTAAAACAACCATATTTCAGAAAAGTTTACGGAAAACATTAAACATTGAATATTTATATATTAACTTTATAGGATCCATTTACTTCACCCTAACACTGAGTTAAAATTATAACAAGAGAAAGTAGGCTGGGCACGGTGACTCACATCTGTAATCTCAGCACTTTGGGAGGCCGAGGCGGGCGGATCATGAGGTCAGGAGTTCAAGACCAGCCTGGTCAATATGGTGAAACCCCGTCTCTACTAAAAATACAAAAATTAGCCGTGCATGGTGGCAGACACCTGCAATCCCAGCTACTCAGGAGGCTGAGGCAGGAGAACTGCTTGAACCCAGGAGGCGGAGGTTGCAGTGAGCCGAGATGGCGCCACAGGACTCCAGCCTGGGTGACAGAGCAAGACTCCGACTCCAAAAAAAAAAAAAAAAAAGAAAGAAGAAGAAGGAGAGAGAGGGAGGGAGAAAAAGGGTGAAAAAAAAAAATCCCTAAACAAAAAAAAAAAAAAAAAGAGAGAGAGAGAGAGAGAGAGAGAGAGAGAGAGAGAGAAAGTAAACAAAGTTTCTATTCATTTCTCCAGAAGATCTCAAAGGTAGAGCTAGAAATGCCAGCAGTAAGATGAACACCAGTCCAAGGCAACTAGAAGGAACTGGTCACTTTTTTATTTTTGTGAGACAGAGTGTCGCTGTGTCACCCAGGCTGGAGTGCAATGGTGCGATCTCGGCTCACTGCAACCTCTGCCTCCCGGGTTCAAGCAATTCTCCTGCCTCGGCCTCCCTAGTAGTTGGGATGACAGGCATGTGCCACCAAGCTTGCCTAAATTTTTTCTAGTTTTAGTAGAGACAGGGTTTCACCATGTTGACCAGGCTGGTTTCGAACTCCTGACCTCAGGTGATCTGCCCACCTAGGCCTCCCAAAGGGCTGGGATTACAGGCGTGAGCCACTACGCCCAACCTGGTCACATATTTTATGTGACATAATGCTTTTTATGATCAACGGCCACCACGGGAACACAACACACATCAGCCCTGAGACACCTGAAACAAGACACAGCAGTCTCTGCAGCCTCTCATGCAGGGAGAGTGGGCTATGTCTGCCACAGGGTGACAGGCGGCGGGCAAAGCTGGAGACATAAAGGTGGAGCTGGCTTCCAGCCCTGTGAACCAGCCCAGCTGAGTGCACCAAGTCTGTAAATAATTGATGGGAGTCAGAGTCGCACCCAGCCCTGCAGGGTTCTCGGGAGCTGCCTGCCCAGCAGCCCCATGCCTGGCACTCCCTCAGGTGCCAAGCGCAAGGTCACTCACTGCTGCTGAATAATGCATTGCACAGATGGCGGAAATATGCGTTTACCCATTCAAATCTTCCAAGGCATTTTCACAAATCTCACAGAGAACAAACTAAATTTTGTATTCAGCAAAGCAAAAAAAAAAAATTCATGTTGAAACACAGTATCTCACCCTAGAATCAGAAAACCTCCTTTTCCTTCTCACTGTAAATCTTTTTTGAAGTCTCAAAAATGATTTTACCAATATTAGACAAATCTCCAAATATAAAAAGTGCTTGACACAGTCAACACTGCAGCAGTGAGGTCCACACTACGGCAGCGCAGTGCAGAGCCAGCCCACCTCCCTGCACCAGCGGAAATGCCACACAGGGCAGAGGGCAGTGTGCCCAGCACCTGCTCTTGATAGGGAGGGCACGTCTAGGCTGGAATACTCAAGATATTTGTGTGTCATCAAAGCATGCTTTAAATACAAAAGCTGGCCGGGCACAGTGGCTCACTCTTGTAATCCCAGTACTTTGGGAGGCTGAGGCAGGTGGATCACCTGAGGTCAGGAGTTCGAGACCAGCCTGGCCAACATGGTGAAACCCCGTCTCTACTAAAAACACAGAAGTTAGCTGGGCATGGTGGCAGGTACCTGTAATCCCAGCTACTCAGGAGGGAGGCTGAGGCCTCTGCACTCCAGCCTGGGAGACAGAGTGAGACACCGTCTCAAACAAACAAACAAACAAAGGCTGTGAGTGAGTCTGTAAGCTCGTTCTTGTAGTTCCTTTGGCAAAGAAAATGCCCCCAAAGGAGTGGGGGCAACAGATTTCCAAACTCCTAGGAAATGCAGACTGACATGCTGAAGACCTACCAGATGTAAGAAGGAAACACCAAAACAACGTGTCTGCTGTCACCTAAAACATCAGAAAAGTCTAAATGTTGCCGACATTTCCTGGGTAGCTGCCCTGTGGTCTTCAGCTGCTCCCAACATATTCCCAGTCCAGGCGAACCTATGCTGGTGAGGCTCAGAAGAGGGGCGGAGGGCTCATGCTGTGAGGCTCGGGAGGTGGGCAGAGGGCTCACACAGACCCACAAGGACCAAAGAGGAACGTGTGCGACGACAACACAAATGGAAGACGATAGCAAAATACAAGAGCTGATGAAGTTTCTGCTGCTTGTACCATAAACTTTTCATTGGCCAGACTGTTTGCCTGAAAGACCTAATCAAGGCTGACAAGAACTCAAAAGACATGGCAATGTCCTCCTCAGGGGTGAATGTGGCATCATGTGGGCCACATGCTCCGCTCTGAACGCTCTCTCTTCCAGCAGGGACTGCCCCAGACACCAAGTATCACAACCAACTCAAAAGCAGACTGAAATGTCACAGTATGGCCAGTATCAAAAGAAGGTCTCTTACAAATAAAGGGTTGCTTCCATTAATAAGTAAAACAAGAAAAACCCAAAGACGTCACTTGAACTTCATGCAGTCCTGAGCATCCGTCTGACGAGGGCAGGTCTCTTGTTACTGGGCGCAGCCTGACAATCGCATCTGCACAAAGGCCGGGCCGTGGCAGTTCGCAGCAAGCGTCTGTGTGCTCTCTTGAGCGCAGAGGGACCGACGAGATAAACACCACAGGAGCACGGTGCTCCTCCCTGCACAGCTGGGGAGACCAGGGCTCAGGAACACTAAGCGACTCACCCAAGACCACAAGAAATGTGTTGGGAGGCCAAGGGGTGAGGATCACTTGAGCCCAGGAGTTCAAGACCAGCCTGGACAACAAAGTGAGACCCTGTCTCCAAAAAATAAAAAAACTAGCCAGGTGTGGTTGCGCACACCTGGGGTTCCAGCTTCTTGGAAGACTGAGGCAGGAGGATCACCTGAGCCCCGCCCTGGAGGCTGAGGCTGCAGTGAGCCAAGATAGCGCCACTGCACTCCAGCCTGGGCACTGGAGTGAGACCTGTCTCAAAACAAAAACAAGAATGAATCTGGAAAACCTTAGTTACTATGAACCAGTGCTTGTCACTAACAAAACACACGTTTTTTTAATTCTCACATTTCTGATCCCTATCTTTAAGTATAACATTTATAGGTTACAAACAATGAACTCCTGTGGGCTTTTAAAAATTGATTACAGAGTCTCAACAAGTCCAAAGGAGACATCTTTGTCAAGGGAGTTAAGTGGAGAGTTCCAGAGCCAAGTGCGGTTCTCGGGGGCAAGCCATCCACTGAGGTGAGAAGGATGTGACCCCTCAGCCAGCCCTGCTTAGATAACAACGACACAGGCTCCAGAAGCCAGACGCAGCAACCGGACACATTCACAACAGTGCTTTCAACCAGACACAGCTGGTTCCAGCGTGCGCTCTATAAAGAATGTAACGGGGCCGGGCGCAGTGGCTCACGCCTGTAATCCCAGCTCTTTGGGAGGCCGAGGAAGGTGGATCATGATGTCAGGAGATGGAGATCATCCTGGCTAACACAGTGAAACCCCGTCTCTACTAAAAATACAAAAATAAATAAATAAATAAATTAGCCGGGTGTGGTGCAGGCGCCTGTAGTCCCAGCTACTTGTGAGGCTGAGGCAGGAGAACGGCGTGAACCTGGGAGACCGAGCTTGCAGTGAGCCGAGATTGCGCCACTGCACTCCAGCCTGGGCGACAGAGCAAGACTCCATCTCAAAAAAAAAAAAAAAAAAAAATGTAATGGTACAATTTTGGGGACCCCAAAAAGATAATGCACATAATAAACACCAAAAGCCTGAGGCTTCTCCCAGGCCCTGTGGCTGTCGTCTCCTGGAGTCCCAGGCGTCCTGCTGCTGGGAAGGGCCAGCTCCCAGGTGACCTGTGACCATCTTGGAGGGGTTGATGGCTGCCTTGTCAGCAGGGCAGGTCCCTTTGCTAAGCGTTCAACAGCCAGGCTTGGTATCTTTTGTTCTAAAAATCTACCACAGAAGAACGAAAGGGCAGTGCTTGGGATGAGGATGAGTCTCCAGGAGGGATGGTGGAAGGAAGGTGGAACCATATAGGGGCACTGCTCAGAGGTGGGCGCGGCCAGAGCTACAGCGACACCTCCAAAGACCAGTGGGGCCGGGGGCGGGGTGAGTCAGCTTCCTTTCAACACACCCAGGATTTCACCTCTCATCTGTCAAATCTGCTGGTCACACCATGAAGGAAGGGCAGTCAGGGACTGTGCTCACTATGTGTCCCGGAGACAGGACACTTGCTGCCAGCACCTCACAGGGAACCGGGGGCAGGTGAGGTTGTAGGGAAACAGGAATCCTGTGCACTGCTCGTGGGAACGTCTAATGGTGCAACTGCCAAACAAACAGTGTGACGATTCCTCAACGAATTACAAATGGACTAAGCACATGATCCAGCAGTTCCACTTCTGGGTAGATACACAAAAGAACCAAAAGCAGGGCCCCCAAAAGACAGCTGTACTTGGACATTCACAGTTCACACAGCAAGGTTCCCAACAGCAAACCCGTGTCCACTGGCGGATGACAGAGCAAGCAGAATGCGTCTACACACAGCATGATGCGACTCAGCCGTAAGGAGCAAGGCCACATGCTGCAACCTGGCACAGCCAGTGCTGCGGACTCTACTCACATAGTCCAGGGACAAACAGCAGCTGCCCAAGAGGAAGGGCCCTGAGGGAGGAACCACCGCTCCTCGGCAAGCTCAACCCAGGGCCACAGGACAATGCTGCTGAAGGTACCGGAAGCCAGGGTGCTGGCTGCCCCATTCTGGGGACATCTTTCCTTTCTTTTCCTATTTTTATCGAACACTGGGATGAAAGTAATGAAAAGTATAAATCCTTTCAAAACAATCAGATTTCATTACGATGCTGAATTTCTGAAATCAGTCTTTTCAAACGGCCGGTAAATGTTTCCTTTCCAAAGACTGAACTCTCTCACTGCTTTGAACAAAAGAGGAACTGAGGCACCAGATGCAACTTTTGACCCAAGGACACAGGTCAAGCTGTGATAGTTAATAATAACCAGGGCTGCTGGAGACGCCGCACCCACCCACGTGGCTTTGCTAGAACGCCACCACGTGCGGGCAGACACAGGCCACAGCCCCCACACCTCACTCTGGCATCAGCACTGGTCCCGCGTGGAGCTGCGCCAGCTTGCAGGAGACTCAGAGCACACAGGCGTGCTCCTTCCCTACTGTCGGCCACATCACAACTGCACGTTCACCGGAGTGAACATCTACACGACAGGTTCCACGTCTGTAAACACGCACAGCTTAGTGACCACGTTTCAAAGAGCCACGTGGATAACTGCCTATATCACTGGTACCCAGTTTTCAGTTGGGTTAGTAACTGGATTGTTTCTAACACAAAGGGTAACTAGTTGAGAAGACGGACACCCATTTTCCATGGTGTCATCGCTGTGCATTGCACGCCTGTATCAAAACGTCTCACGGACCCCGTGAACACATTCACCCACGTACTCACAAAAACTCTAAAATAATAAAATACATAAAATGACTCGGATTTCACCTGTTGACCCAGGGTGCTGCCTGCAGCTAATGTCAGTGTCAACCCAAAAGCTGCCCTCGCTGGCCCTGCGTGTGGAGGACGGCACAGCTGCACCCAGCCCTAGATAACCTTGCATGCAAACCACTTCCCCTGTGCCGCTGAAATCCATGTCTCACTTACATTTTAGTTATAGTTTGGTTTTTGCCTGATTAAAAAAAAATTTTTTTTTCTTTTTTTGGAGAATAGGGTCTCCCCCTGCTGCTCAGGCTGGAGTCCAGTGGTGTGATCATGGCTCACTGCAGCCTTAACCTCCTGGGCTCAAGTGATCCTCCCACTGCAGCCTCCAGAGTAGCTGGGACCACAGGCATGTACCACCACACCTGGCTAATTTTCTATTTTTTGTAAAGACAAGGCTATAAATGTGTCTAAATCGTCAGTATTAAGTATTGACAGAGCAAAGTGTTTCTCTACTTCAAATTTTAATATTCCAAAATATGTAAAACATCATTTTCACTGTCCTCATCTAAAAGACTGATTCTGAAAAAAACAAAAAACAAAAAATCTGAAACAAGATCACGGAAGTGCGATCTGTCCCACACACACCATCTTCACCATGAATGGTGCCTCCACAGAACAAATGCTAGATGCAAACTGCTTGAGTATGCTTCTTTATTTTTAGTAAAGACTCCAGAAAATCCCAGAGCAGCCATTTCCCATACAATTCAACCGCACGTACAGCCCTTTAAAAGCAGACTTGTGGGGAACTGCGGGCCAGCTCCCCAGAGCCAGCCCAAGCGGAGGAGCAGGAAGACCTTCCAGCCTGCGCCAAGGAGCAGCACAGGCTGCTGCGGTCCCTCGGCCCCCACTGCTCTGGGACACAGATGGCAGCACTGTGACCTCACCGTGCCTACCTCCTGGTTCTGGCCCTGCAGTCTTGATTGTTCAGGCTAATCCCACACTCTGAGCCTTGGCTGCTGGCCAAAACTGTTATTAATGGCACAGAGCTTCTCATTTCAGCCTCTTTTACCACGAAGGTAGCCGGCTGTCCAGCTCTCTGCCTCTCCACACCAAAGCAGGAACTGGGTAATTGTACAAAAGGCACTTTTAAAGGACTTCATATCCCAGTCTCAACAGCCAGCAGTAGAACATGTTTGCATTTTAGTCTACACTACATTCTATGTGATGCAGAAAGATAATTTTTATTCAATTCTTGTGTAAAAGCTACAAAACCCTAAGAACAAAGAGTGCCATGGATACCAAATGAGCATCACATATTTTATATATTTTTTAACTTTTAGGTTTGGGGGCACACGTCACGGTTTGCTACCAAAGCAAATACATGTCACAAGAGCCGGGGGTGGGGGGAGGGGTTGTACATGTTATTTTATCACCCAGGTACTAAGCCCAGTACCCAATAGCTATCCTTTCTGTTCCTCTCCCTCCTCCCACCCTCTCCCCTCAAGTAGACACCAGTGTCTGGTGTTTCCTTCCCTGTGTTTCCAGGTTCTTATCATGTAGATCCCTCTTGTAAGTCGGAACACGTAGTATCTGGTTTTCTGTTCCTGAGTTAGTTTGCTGAGGCTAATAGCCTCCAGCTCCATCCATGTTCCCGCAAAAGACATGATCTCATTCATTTTTATGGCTACATTCTCTTACCCTTTTTTTTTTTTAGACATGGGGCTTCACTATGTTGCCCAGGCTGGCCTCAAACTCCCAGGTTCAGGCCATCCTCTCGAATTGGTCTCCCAAGCAGCTGGGACTACAGGTGAACATCACCATGCCCAACTTACCCATCTTAATCACTCGATAAACATTTATGACAAATGACATTAAATTACACACAGCAAAATTCTGAGAAACTATATACCATAAATCCTACAAAATTTAAAAGACTGAAAAACCATGGATCTATTATTGTTCTGTGCATTAGCCAATGTCAGTGGTTTCAATATTCAATTTCCCCACTAAAAGGGCACCAAAGCATGAAGTCAGGAATGAGAGCATTCTAGAAGCAGGTGCACCTAAGATGAAATTAATGGTATGGAACCTAGAACATCTATGGCCAAGAGTAAGCAACTTCACCTGTCATAAGGGGACTCCCTATCAGAACTCCAGGTGTGTGTGTCTGTCAAGGGGCTACGGAGAAGAGGAGGAGGAGAAGAAAAGATTCCAATTCACTAAAAACTCCTGTTAAGCCTCCAAGAAAGATCCGAGCAGTAAAATACCTGGTCAGTCATAGCCTCTCTGCCTGTGGTTAAGACCTGCAAACCTCAACAGAATCCATGGTCTCTTGCCCTGCATCGGGCCTGTGTCGGGACTTGGCTGCTGCTCACATTGGGTGAGAGGCTCCTCGTGTCTCACATCCAGATGGATCCAAGTAACTCACACAGTGGATGACTCCAAACCTGGGCAGCCTGGGCTCCAGGATCAGCCCACCCCAGCCCCTGCTGCAATGGCACCTCCTGCTCTCATTGCGGAAACCTGTTAACCCAATCACAGATGAGGCTCCGGCACCCTGGCGAGGCCCCCACTTCTTCCTGTAAGTCTGAAACCCTGCTCAGTTACCCTAAACCACCACCTCTGCGCTCCCCTTAGGAAACCCCAGCAACACCTCCCCCTTCTTCCTCCTGCAGAGGGCCTGCCCCAAGCAGCAGGAAACAGGGTGATGTAGGCCTTGGCCTCGGCACACACAGAATCATCCCAGTGCCAGGCGAGGGTGCTGCAGCGAGACACCCCAGCTGCACTTCTCTGGGGGCCAGCACAGACCACTGAGGGTGAGCTGCCTCATTCAGGCTAGGTGACTGTCTTCATCATCATTCCACTTGGAAACTTAGGGTTTGTACCAGCTCACCTGTTTATGTTCCATACTTACATATCCCAAGCCATTAAAAAGTGTTTTCTCCTGTTGTGATGCTACAGAATCAGCTGAGAAACATCCGCATCACCAGAAGGCTCTGCCCAGGCAGCACTGAGGCCCACCCTGCTGGGAGAATGCTGCTCTGAGGGCAGTGGGACTGCTGGCAAGGGACACAGGCCCGGGCAGACCTTCCACTCCTACTGAAACACCAATTAGTAGAAGATCCCCACCCAGAAATATCACTTTCAAGCTCAAGGATCACAAGTTACGAAGATAAGTGTCCCTAAGGACTCAGGGAGAAGTACAAAGTAAAAAGATTTAAGCTTGGGAAAATTAACCCTAAACATTAAAAAACAACAACAACAACAAAAAACCTCACTCTAGATAAGACCTTCAAAACTGCATGCCTCTCAGAGGGACAGTAAAGGTCAGGCGGGGCAGCAATGGGGTGTGAGCTGGCGCAGCCTCGCAACACCCTGGATGGGCGGACAGGGGCCTGTGAGAGTGGCTCCAGGCAGGAGGACCCTGAATTTATGGGAAGGGGCAAGCCAGACTAACCCTCAACTGCTCCTCAGGTATGTTCCATGAAATGCACTAAAAGTTTTGTCAAAGATGCGAGTTTCAACACGAGATACGATTATTTGTCCAATCTGACATGGGGGTTAACAAATGTGAGTAGATTAGGGAATTTCTGTTTTACTCTTCGGAAATACCAACTCCCTTATTCTTCCCCTTCTGAAACAACCACTGGACAAACGGAACGGCACATACACTTTTCAGGAGCCCAGCGTAAGCAGCTCCCACTGCTAGGGATGAAAAGTCTCTTCTGTCTGCCTGAGCGAAACCTGACGACACCCTGCACAGCCAACAGTCCTTGCTGACCGGAAGCAGAACCAAAATCTGAGCTGGAGAGAGTGTCTGAAAGCTCCATTTAGACTCAAACCTACATTGCACAGCTACAGAATGAAGAGAACAGCACTGAAGCCGAAGGGACGGTACTCAATCCGTGACTGGACCCATGTGTCCAGCACCAGAGACACTGGACGGAGCACACATCTCAGCTGTGTAAAAAGTAGAGGTTCCTCTTCAAAGACTTTTCTCCCCATCTAACTAAAAATAAATAGTAACTTCTCTTAAAAGCAAAATTTATTCAAAGACCTATACTAACATTCTTAAATATCTGCTAGCCATAATAAAGAAATCACTGTACTTTATATTCTTAACTCCCACAATTTGGCCTAAATACTTGCCCTGGCATGCTTATACTAGTCCAAGCAAACATTAGGTTCTCTTCCTTATTTGAAGGTGTTTTTACCTTTCCCAGCATTCCACAAATGACTTCCTCCTTCCTTTGTTCTCCTCTGCCTTTGCCTCTTTTAAAAAGGTCTAAGTTGCAGCCAATCGGGACAAATACAGAACGTGAGGTCCCGTTCCAGCCACTGGAAACCGGACACAGCAGTAGGGTGGATGCCTCAGGTTGTAAATGACCCTCCTTTGTCTGTTGTGCTCTCGTGGCAAAACTGCTGCCGAGCGTACCCTTTCTGTAGAAAGTATAAAACTGGCCTTGCTGAGGAAATTAAATTTACGTTCAAGTGCTGTTTCTTTACGGCACCAGGGAACAAGCATTTCACACAGCTGGGAACATGCCTCTCCCTGTTTATAAAAAATACATGATGTTTCCAGATAAAAGAATTCTGATCAGAAATAGGTTTTCATTTAACGTTTTTTCTTTCACTCTACCTTCCGAAGTAGTCTCTGAACTCACCCTGTATTTGACAATGCATGCGAATGTGTTATTTATGCTTAAATGCCAGCCAAGGATTAAGATTCAGTCTTGCAAAGTTTTGAAATCTCTACAGGAAAAAAAAAAAATTAGTTCACAATTCTGAGTCCAGAATCTAGGAAAAACCACCAAAACTTTCTTTGCATTCTGTCAAATTCAAAAGCACTCTGTGTGCCAAGCCTCGCTCACTTTACGTCCACCAAGCACCACACTGCTTTCCGTGTATGTGGCCCAGGCCCCTGTGAAACACACACACTCTCTGTGGTGGACTGGAACACTGGCTTGTGGGTCCCGGCCAGGAAGTGGAGTGCCAGCCCTACACGGTGGCCCATGCCTGTGAGCCCAGCACTTTAGGAGGCTGCGGCAAGGAGGACTGACTGAGGCAAAAAGTTCAAGACCAGCCTGGCCATCGTGGCAAAACCCTGTCTCTATAAAAAAAATCAAAACATTACCCAGGTACGATGGCATACATGCCTGTAGTCCCAGCAACTCAGGAGCCTGAGGCAGGAGGACAGCTTGAGCCCAGGAGTTGGAGGGTGTGGTGAGCTATCACTGTACCACTGCATTCCCGCCCAGCCGACCAAGTGACACAATGATTTAAAACACACACACACACACACACACACACACACACACACACACACACTCACTCATTCACTGGAAGGCCATGCAAAAGAAAAGGAAGAAAAAAAAGGACCCTGCCACTTCCACCTGTGCCCTCAAGCAACACGTGAGGACCCACACAGACTGAAGTATGACATGGATTCAGCCCCGTGAGCCTCCTGCAGCCTCATGAGTGATCCAGGCATGACCAGCAGAAAACCACCAGGCAACACAAGAATTATGAGGACATGCAAACCATGATTTTCTTAAGACACCACGTATCGGGACGGTTGTCACGCCGCAGTAGGTACCTGAAACACATCCTACTTACAGGAAGAACCACCTGAAATACGGTAAATTGTATGAGATGCTACTTAAACACACATTTAACTCCAAACAGAGTGGAGCCTTTCGGTGTATTTTTCTTAACCTAATCACCCTCAAAACAGCACTGTGCAGTCAGACCCGAACGCAGGGTGTCCAACCTTTTTCACCTCCCTGGACCACACTGGAAGAAGAACTGGCTTGGGCCACACCAATGCTAACAACAGCTGATAAGCTTAGAAAAAATCTCATTAACGTTTACAAATTCGTGTTGGGCCACATTCAAAGCCGCCGTGGGCCGCGGGCTGGACAAGCTTGCCCTATCACACACTGTTCAGAATCACACAACCTCATCTCGGCTCCAAGTGGAAGCTGGGTCAGCACCACGGCCAACCTGATCCCACTGCAGCCGTTCCGACAGCCTGGCAAGTAGACAGCCCAGGGAAAAGCCTCAAAGAATGCTGAATACCTGTGAGATCATTTCTTATGAAGCCAAATGAACAACACTATGTTAATTTTCTTTTTTTTTTTGAGACGGAGTCTCGCTCTATCGCCCAGGCTGGAGTGCAGTGGCCGGATCTCAGCTCACTGCAAGCTCTGCCTCCCGGGTTTACGCCATTCTCCTGCCTCAGCCTCCCGAGTAGCTGGGACTACAGGCACCCGCCACCTCGCCCGGCTAGTTTTTTGTATTTTTTAGTAGAGACGGGGTTTCACCGTGTTAGCCAGGATGGTCTCGATCTCCTGACCTCGTGATCCGCCCGTCTCGGCCTCCCAAAGTGCTGAGATTACAGGCTTGAGCCATCGCGCCCGGCCACTACGTTAATTTTCAAATTTTGGCATGGATATCACATTCTAAGACGCTTCCCAAGCTTTCTGGAGGATGCTATGAAATCTGTTTTACAGGTAACAAGTCTGGAAGCCAAAATAATCAAGATTTAATAGCCTATTTTGTTGGCTGGTCAGATGAAACTGCTTTTTTTTTTTTTTTTCTTTTTTGAGACGGAGTCTTGCTCCTGTCGCCCAGGCTGGAGTGCAGTGGGCCGAATCTCAGCTCACTTGCAAGCCCCGCCTCCCAAAGTTCCGCCAATGTCTCCTGCCCGTCAGCCCGTCCGAGTAGCTGGGACTACAGGCGCCACCACCCTCGCCCGGCCAGCTTTTTTTTTTTTTGTAGTTTTTAGTAGAGACGCCGGGTTTCACCGGTTTTAGCCGAAGGTGTCTCCCTCCTCCCTGAACCATGAATTTGGCCAGCTCGCCCCGTTAGAGTGTTAGGATTACAGGCTTGAGCCACTGCGCCCGGCCCGAGAACTGAATTCTTAAAGTGGCTGAAAAGCCTGGAGAAAGGGGAAGTTCCAGAGCTGGTTTTTGTAGAAAAGATACATATGGAATTTCAGAAACCTCCGACTCTGTTTGACAAGACACATACTTTCAATCCCAGGCCATCTTATCATGCAGTCTAAAGCCTCGTGTAATCACCTCCTAACATTTCCATCAGCAGAGGCAGAGCTCTCACGTTAAACAGCATGAGGCCGAATCACTGGCTGCAGAGCACAGAACACAGAGACATCCTTGCACACAAGAGTGAGAGCTACTGAGCCCAACCAGGGTGCAGGGGAGCTGCCCAGATGAGAGGCCTGCGCGTGGTCCCACAGGGCGTAGCCTTACCACGCTACTAAGACACTCTGCACGAGAAATGGCTCCAGATTTTCTGAAACTCGCTTTCAAAATATTTCCAAGCTCGTATGTCTTGTGTATGCCCTAATAATTTAAAAGCAGGTATGTTCACTCAAGAGAGGGAAGAGCAGCAAGCCAAGTAGGGGGCTTTCACCACAATTCTTCCCGGGCAGTGTCCATGGAAATAAGAAACAGGCGCAGGCGGTCTCTCCACAGAACACACCTTTGTTGTTTCACTTTGCTGCAGGGTTATTAGGTAGTGAACTGTGTCACGGGCACTCGTTGAACAGATTATTTCATCACCCAGGGATTAAGCCCAGTACCCAACAGTTAATTTTTCTGTTCCTCTCCCTCCTCCCACCCCCCGTCCTCAAGCGGACCCCAGTGTCTGCGTTCCCTTTCTGTGTCCGTGTGTTCTCATCATTTAGTTCCCACTCATAAGTGACAACCTGCAGTATTTGGTTTTCTGTCCCTGCGTTAGTTTGTTAAGGATGACGGCCTCCAGGATCTATCCATGTTTCACAAAATACATGATCTCACCCCTTTTTATGGCTGCATAAATGATGTATATGCACCACAATTTCTTTATCCAATCTGTCACTCATGGATACTCAGGTGGATTCCATGTCTTTCTCTGTGAATGGTGCTGCAATGGACATTTGCCCACATGTGTCTTTGTGGTAGAATGATTTCCATTCCTCTGGGTATATACTCAGCAACGGGAATGCTAGGGTCAAATGGTAGTTCTGGTTTTAGCTTTTTGAGGAATCACCATACTGCTTTCCACAGGGTTGAACTAATTTACATTCCAGCCCACAGTGTATAAGTGCTCCCTTTAATCCACAGACTCGCCAGCATCTGTTATTTTTTGACTTTCTAGTAACAGCCATGCTGACTGGTGTGAGGTGGTACCTCGCTGCGAGAAACCCAGTTTTCATGATCGTCTGGTTTCCACTTGCTGCCATCAGCAGACTCTTGTTGAAAAGGCTGCCATCTTGCCTTGGCTAGCCCGAGCCGTTTCCTGGACCTGTCATGAGGGTGCTGAGACACGTCTAGACAGCGCTGCGGCGCGGTCAACTGGACCGGTCCTAACATCCATGACTCGGCCCTAACAAAGCAGCTCTCTTGAATGTGGGCTATGGGTACACCAAGTCCCACTTGCAGGGGCACCCAGGGCAGAGGTCAGCGAAGGCTTTCTGGAAGGGTCCAGATGACACACTTTGGGCTTTGCAAGCCACTTACGGCCTCTGTCACATCATCCTGTGGCTGCTGTGAACAACCCTTTAAGAAAGTGAAGACCCTCCTTCGCAATCTGGTTGTACAAAGACAGACCACAGGCTGGATTAGGTCCACTGACTGTGGTTTGCCAGCCCCTGGCCTGCAGCTTTGCCAGTGTGCAGGCTGGATGCCCAGCCATGGCTCCTTCTGCTAGGACGCCCTCTCCTCTATGACAGACTCCAAGATGCCGCCCCAAGACCTACCAGAGACTCATTGCCTCAACTCTCCACCCCACACCCATCGGTGAGGAAGAGCAGGCACCTCAGTGAAGGGGGACAGTCTACACAGCCCCCTTCGTGTCTCACATCAAAACACAAGTGTCCGTTCCACGTAGGAGGTCAGCATTCTCTCAGGGGTGGGTGGAGAGCTGCTCCAGATTCTTGCCGCAGGGGCCAGCACTGGCCCAGCAGTACCGGGAGCCCCTCCTCCTGAGCACAGTGGTGGTGCCCAGAGCAGCAGACCTCACACCACTGCTTCCACTGATGCGCAACGCAACCTTAGCCAGCAACTCAGGGGAGCGACGCTTTCAAACAACCTAGAGTGTGCAGCTGCCATGGTCACCCACACTCCCTTTTAGGCCACAGCACACACCAGTCCCTGCCGCCTGCTCCCCTCTACCCTGTTCCTGACTCATCCCTCCTCACCTGACAAGTTCATATTGCCTGGGGGCCTCTACAAATCCTCCACGGCACAAAACCTCCCCAAAACCTCCCCTCGACCGACCGACCTGGAAAGCTTCCAAAGGCTCCAAGGAGCAACAGCTGCAGGTTCTTTGCAAATTGGTGAGTACAGCTCCACACATCCTATCCTGACTACACCCAGCGGATGCATGTCCACCTGCTGCTGCCTCTTGCAAACTACAACTTGTTCAAAGGCAGGTGGGGAGCTTGGGCAACACGGCGAAACCCTCTCTCTACAAAAAAAAAAAATCAGCCAGGCACAGTGGTGTGCCTGTGGTATCGGCTACTCCAGAGGCTGAGGTGGGAGGATCACTTGAGTCCAGGAGGTCAAGTCTGCAGTGAGCCATGATTGCACCACTGCACTCTAGTGTGGGCGACAGAACAAGTCTCTCTCTCTCTCTCAAAACAAACAAAAAAATAAATTGTCCTTACAACCAATTGCTGTGCTCTGCTTATCAGAAAACGCTGTGTTTATCTGGTTTCTAGTTTTGTTCACAGTGCTCACTACACTACTCACTGGTTTAAAAAAAATAAGGCCTACATCAGACCAGATTTCAACAATCCCAACATACTCTGTCCACACTTAACATGTTTTCAAGCTTTTTTTGTTTTTCTGGATACAGATTATCGCTCTGTCGCCCAGGCTGGAGTGCAGCGGCACGATCTCAGCTCACTGCAACCTCCGCCTCTCAGGTTACATGCGATTCTCCTGCCCCAGCCTCCTGAGTAGCTAGGATTACAGGTGCCTGCTGCGGTGCCCGGCTAATTTTTGTATTTTTTTTTTTTTTTAGTAGAGACGGGGTTTCACCATCTTGGCCAAGCTGGTCTTGAACTCCTGACCTCGTGATCCACCTGCCTCGGTCTCCAAAGTGCCGGGATTATAGGTGTGAGCCACCGTGCCCGGCCCAGAGCTTCTTTTGTGCAGCATTTTCTCTTGCTCTCAATTTAATTTTTTGCTCTAAGGGAAAAGATGGCAGTAAAAACACACAGCTGAAAACAACAACAACAACAACAACAACAACAACAACAACAACAAAAGCTGGGTGCCATTGCTCACATCTGTAATCCCAACATTTTGGAAAGCTGAAGGAGTACAATTGCTTCGGCCCAGGAGCTCAAGACCAGCCTAGGTAACACAGTGGGACCCCATTTCTATAAAAAATACAAAAATTAGTCAGGTGTGGTAGTATATGCCTGTGGTTTCAGCTGCTCCTGGGCTTGAGCCCAGGAGGTTGAGGCCGCAGTGAGTCCTGACCAAGCCACTGCACTCGAGCCTGAGGCACAGCAAGACCCTGTTCCCAAAAACTAAAAAAAGGGCGCACAGAACAAAGAGGCGGTGGGACTGTAAGAGCAGGTCTTCGTGCTCACCTGGAGGGAACAAGGGTCGCATAGGGACTTGGGAGTCAATCAAGATGTGAGCAGCAGATTGGGAGAACCTCCACTGGCAGCCCTTCCCAGCAAGCCCACAGCCGCTCCCAGAATTACTGCATCGCTACCTAGCTCTGGCCTGACAATCTACCCTAGAAAGGACAAACCACACCGTAAGCACCCAACCCCAAGAAGTTTTCCCAAAGGAGAATATGAAACAAGAATCTTCAAAGGACTGGTCTCCAAACAAAAGGCAGTACGGCGATCTCCACCTAGGTATGCCAGAGAAATGCCGACAAGTCTCCACAACAATCACGTGCCCGTGTTCACAGCAGCACTACCAAGGGCCAAACAGAGGAGACCATTCAGGTGTCCATCAGACGATGGGTGCATGATCCGCATGACCCTGCCACAGGGAGGGCTGTGCTCTGACGCCTGCCGCAGCTTGGGTACGCCTCGACAGCACCAAGCTCAGCCGTATCAGACACAAAGGCCCACGGACTGTCCTTCACATGAACGTCTGGAATAGGCAGATAAATCCACAGACAGAAAACAAGACTAGTGGTTGCCAGGGTGGAAAGAGGATCCTGGGAGGGGAGGGGGTGTGGTCACAGAAGGACAACCAGGGGATCCTTGTGGTGATGGAGGGTTTTAAGGTCCTGACTGTTGGACACAGGAATCTGCATCTGTGATCAACTGTACAGAACTCAATACCCCTTCCAAGTAAGGGTGAAACAGGTGTCTGACTGAGACCAGAGGGTTTCATCAATGCCGACATACACCCTAAGGGTGATACCGTTCAGTGTGCAAAATGCCACCACTGGGGAAGCTCGGCAAAGTGTACAAGGGACTGCTCCCTGTTATTTCTTTCATCTCATGTGATCTACGATTATCTCAGAAGAAAACAAACAAAAACCAAACACAGGGAGCCCAGCCCACCTCAAACCCCAGCTGCAGGATGGAAGCTCAGAGAGGCTGGAGCCTGGCCTCTTCAGGAAGGGCCAGTAAGGAGGATGCAAACCGTCCAGCTTCGGAGCTCTCACTGTGGAAGAATACCAGGGATGGCAGGAAGAAGACACACTGCTGTTCAACTAGAAAAGGACTGGACTCAATAAAATGCTCTTTTCATTCTTCCTCACACCCCTCCATCCCCTGGAGCTGGGGTGGAGCTTTTTCTTCTCAAGACTCAGGCAGGGGAAGCCCGCGTCCAGGGGTGGCCAGCGTGTACTTTAATGTGGGCCTGTGTCCAACTATATGGCGACTCTGAGGATGAGCAGATGTTTCTGGAAGGAGGTGTGAGCCATAGTGCAGCCCAGAAGGGGAGAGACGTACGCCCGGTACCTGCCCCAGCGTCATGAAGCCCCAGCCACACCCTGGGCCCAGTTAGGATCCTACATGATCCTGAGCCCTCCTGCCATTATCCAGGACAAAGATAGCAAAAGGCTCCTGCAAGATGACACCTGGGGCCTTGAGGCAAATTCCCCTAACCGAGCAAAGAGAAGACCAGAGGCCTGGAGCACACTCCACACTCCTGCTGATGGAAACAGCCCAGCAGCGACCACAGGGCCTTCCAGGCAGCTAGAGTCTCCGCACACATTTGACAAATGACCGACTGAAGCCGAGGACCCCCAGGTGAGCTCAGCATCCTCCCCTGACCTGCACCCACCTGGCCTTGCTCCTTCACGGCAGGACCTGAGACCGGAAGGGAGCTTTCATCACGGTGACTGCTGTGCTGGGAAAGGTTTCCATGACATTGGTCAGAGGCAGACAAAGGTGGCAGCAACCTCTCTGCCAACGTCAGCCCCAGATGACCCCCAGGCCGGTTCCTGAGTGCTCAGTACAGAAGCCTCTCAAAAGGCCAAGCCTCCCCTCCATTCACCCCACAGCACTCAACACACCCAAGAAAAGAACCCTGCAGGCGCCACAAGACACCCGAGAACCGAGCCCTGCAGACACCACGAGACAACCGCAGGCTCCGTCCCTTGTTTGAGATCTCCTGGTGGAGAAAAATGTGTTTGGCAATGATGTTATCAGCTGCTCCATCTCATGACAAATGAGACTCACTAAGGTGAGAAAGTTCGACTATGTGCTCACTTACTGAAAAGCGCCGAGGGGGAAGACAGGACGCGAGTCTTGACTTTCAGGGTGCACGTAAGTGGCTGGTCCCACCAAGGAAATGCCAGAAAAATATGCAATGACTCTCACTACCTCCCAACACTCTTTCACACATACTCACTGAAGAAAAGCCACCTGTTACACAGAGGGGTAGGTTCAACATGACACCACTGGGCACTTCTCATGGAACAGAGACAAATAAAGAATAAGAAACAGACGACAGACGAGCATTGCCAGTGTCCATTCTACCATTTGGTGTAGTTTTATGTTGTTTAAATCAAGTCGTTCCCTGCAGAGACAGGTGTCCAGGTGCTTGGTGCGTGGAGGCCGGAGCCACAGAAGGGGCCACTGACACCAGCAACTTCTCCCTGGTGTCCAGGCTCTGTGGTCCGTAGTCTATATACCACCCACGGACAAGTTCTCTCAAGGACCAGGCCAACTCAGATTCCACCACGCTGCAGGAAGGTCCAGGCAGGCGCTGCTCCCCACATTCAAGGATGCTGTGTACTCCCTGCTCATGTGATGGCACCCGAGGAGGGGTGTGGAGGGCGATGCGGACCCCCCTACACCCCTCAGGATGACTAGACGGAGAGGAGAGGGGGTCTGGGGAGTGGAGACTGCCCTGTTACAGAACAGGAGGCTGCTCCACAGAAATCAGCTGGAAGGAAGAACCCACAGAGGTGCTGAAGACGGGACCTGTTTGTCGCAGGCCAAGAACATGGTGAAGCCGGGACTGAGCACTCACACGGAAACCAGGGGTCCCCAGGTGGACTGAGAAACCACAAGGATCACCACGGCGGGCACCCAGCCCTCACGTGCACACACGGGCGACTCAGGAACCACAAGGACCACCACAGCGGGCACCCGGCCCTCGCATGCACACACGGGCAACTTTACAACCTGGCCTGGGAAGAAGGACCAGAGCCCACCCCCAGGAGGAAAAGCAGCGGCAGCGCATGGCGAGACTGACCCTGACACTTACAGCTGGGGAAAGAGCCACGCGTCCTCCTGCAGCCTGAGCCTCTCACTGAGATTAAGAGGGGCTTTGGGGCAGGCGGGGGCGGCAGCAGCACCCAGCGATGGATGCGGCCACCACTGCAGGGCCTGCCACTGGTGTGGAGAGCCCGAGCCACAGAGCTGCCCCTCACGGCACGGACGGGGTCAGAAAGGCTGTGGCAGGCAGAGTCAGAGACAGCGTGCGGCGCCAGCTGCCACTGAGTCACTGTGAAGAGAGCGAAGTCCACGGATTGTGAAGGTTTCCAGCTGACAGAGATGCCACTCAAACGTGCTGGTAAAACAAGTTGATGTCTGAGATTTACTAAAATACTAACATTAAGATATTAATACTAAAAGTTAAAATACTAAAATTAAAAAATGTTTAAAGAAAGAAAAAATATTATCGAAAACCCGAACAAGTGCAAGGAGGAGATGGATCAGCCCAAGCTGGCAAAATGCCAGTCAACGCTGAGCCTGGGGCCCGGGACACTGTTCTCTCCGATTCTGTGACTGAAAACATTCCCCCATGGAAAGTTAAACACATAGTTAGAGTGAGAAAGTCACCCTGAGGCAGGACTCACTGAAAGCCATTTCCTACAGCTCCTGCACCGCCCTTCATCAGCGGTCTCCATTCATGGACCCCGGAAGCTCCCAAGTGACCCAGTCCACCTCAGAGAGTCACGCACAGAACACAAGCTGACTGGTGTGCGTGCTGTGCCTTCCTCGGGGTGTGTGTACGTAGGTGTGTGTGTTGTGCCTTCTTCGGGGGTGTGTATGTAGGCAGGCACACACACCTACGTACACACACCCCGAGGAAGGCACAGCGCGCACAGTACATGTGAGAGTGTCACACCCAGAACACAAGCTGACTGGTGTGTGCCTGCCTATGTACACACAGCCCGAGGAAGGCACAGCACACACACAGTACATGTGTTCACTGTAAGGAAAGAATCTTCAAGTTATTGTTCCTCTGTCCCCATTATCACTGTCACAAATAACTCTCCTACCACTGCAGATCACCGGGGCTCAAATAAAGCCCTTCTGAGGGGAGGCCCTGTGGGAAAGACAGAAGCAATAGAAAAGGCCTTCACAGATTGTCCAATGCAACTGGAAAGTGAAGACATTTACCCAAGACTGTGAAGCAATTTAATCGTTGAACTAAACAAAAACAGCTATTTCCACAATTATCCCCAAATAAGCGGTAAGGCTGTGGTAAGAGGCAGCATCCATCACAGCAACACTGGACCCTGGGCAGTGTCACGGATGCGCAGGAAGCTCAGTTCCAAACACACACCTTCAACCGGGGAGCGACCGCGACAGAGAGCCAGGCCACCCTCTCCAGCCACACCAGCACCGCAGTCCACTCCCAGCTGCTCCTTCCAGCCGTGCACTGCCTGAGTCACAGGAAAAGCCCAGTTCTGCAGAGTGGACGCCTGCAAGGGGAGACTAAATATGGCTCATAGCAGCACCAGACACCAACAATTTGAGAGAAAACACGAGCCTGTGACTGAGGCCGACGTCGGAAGTTCACGTTCGCACGAGCTGCATTACTTTACAAAATCAAAACATGATGTAACTCTTGCTGATGCAGAAGGACGACCTGCAGGAATGCTGTGCAAACACAACCCTACGACACCCCTCCCATACCGACCCGGGACCCCCCAAGAACCCAGCCCCTAGGGACACCTGAGAAATGCCCATGTATGGTTATGAAACTGGTAGAACCTTATCCTCACTTTTGATTAGCGCTGCTATTAATTACACTTGACACAGGTGGGGCCTGGGTCTTGGCGGGCGGTGCACATGGGACAGGGTCATCAAGAGTGAGGGCCGAGCGGGCTGGGGCCCTGGCCCACTCAACATCTCTGGAAGGGCCTGACGACCACAACACCTGCAGGACAGGAGTTCACACTTCTGCAAAGCCAGAGTGGAGAAAACAGGCAAGTGTGAGGGCCCGCAGAGAGGCGGTGTTACCAGAGACAAAAATGGCAAATAATTTTACTAGTGATTTTCTTCACCTTCTCCTCTACCCATGACGTCCCTTAAAGAGATCCTTCATTCATGGCAATTCTTTTAAGAACATTAATATCAGACTTTAAAGATTTATAGTATTTAAAATAAATCAATGAGATTTTATGCTTACTGATCCTAGTAATTCTCTTCACTTAAAAAAAGTTCCTAGAGAGCCAAGGTCAGCGAGTTATGGCCTACCATGTGTTTTTGTGTTTAAAAAACAAAAAAAAAACATAAGTACACTCACTTGTTTACATATATGTAACTATATATAGTTATAAATATATACTATATACATATATAAAACATATATATACACATATATAAAACCTAGTTTACATCTACGACTACTATCGTTCTACATGGACAGAGCTGACTAATACAACAGGAACTGTACATCCAGGAAAGTCTAAAATATGACTAATCGGCCTGATACAGAAAGAGCCTGTCAAGCCCTGCTCTGTGAGAGAATTCAGTACCCTTGGCCTCTGCAGGCCGCCATGTGTGAGCTACACTCTGTCACTCTGTCCTGTGCTTCCAGGCTGCAGAGAATTCAGAGCCGATGGCCTCTGCGGGCCGCTGTGTGTGAGCTACACTCTGTCCTGTGCTTCTGGGCTACACCACCGACAAAGCAACCTCCGGAGGGCTGTGGGAACAGCTGCTTGGGCCGTCTCCCCTGTGCTACGATCAGAGGAGAAAAGCTCCTCCAGAGAGCATTAGGAGAGAAGCACTTCAACTCTGTTCAGGTAAGGACCAGAAAAAAACAGGAACTAAAACATGCCAGCTGAAGAACTCCATGACGAACATGGACGCACACGTGTGCACAGAGCTGACCCCGAACACCACGGGCTTGGCTGCACACGGCCAATCACCCGTCCATTTGTTTTCAACAAATACACTGAAAAACATTAGAGATGTGTGACGATTTGAAAAAAAATTACAGGCAAACCATCCAGCCCAGAAATACCGAAAAAAGTTAGAAAAGGTTAAGTATGTCATGAATGTACAAAATATATGTAGATATTAGTCTATCATTTACTACCATAAATTACACACAAATTATAAAAAATTAAAAATTTGTAAAAACTTACACACAGAGACTGTACATGGCATTGTTCAGTAGAGGGAAATGTAAACAAACATAAAGACGCAAGCTCGAGCAGAACTGTATAAAACGAAGTGCAGTACATACCACACTGCACGCTGTAATGATCTCATAGCCACGGCCTGTGCTGCTGCGGTGAGCTCGAGTGTTTCGGGATCCGCTTAAAACACCGTGTGACACTAATCATCTCCGCGTGAGCAGCTGGTCTCTCCAGAACTTGTGTATCGCAGTAAACAAATTATCTCAAGTCTTAAGCTAGTTGCAGTAGCATCGGCCTGGAGTCCCAGCTACTCAGAAGGTTGAAAAAAATGGATCATCTGAGCTCGGGAGTCCCAGACTGCAGTGCACTATGGTCAGGCCTGTGAAGAACCGCTGCACTCCCGCCCAGGCAACACAGCAAGACTCCATCTCCTTTTTTTGTTAGACACGGAGTTTCGCTCTTGTCACCTGGGTTGGAGTACAGTGGCACGATCCTGGCTCACTGCAACCTCTGCCTCCCAGGCCCAAGCAATTCTCTTGTCTCAGCCTCCTGCCAGAATAACTGGGATTACAGATGCCTGCCACCACGCCCAGTTAATTTTTGCATTTTTAGTAGAGACGGGTTTCACCATGTTGGCTAGGCTGGTCTCAAACTCTCGACCTCAGGTGATCCACCCAGCCTCAGCCTCCCAAAGCACTGGGATTAGAGGCGTGAGCTGCCGCACCCAGCTGACTCTGTCTCTATTAAAAAAACAAAAACAACAAAAACCAAAACAACAACAAAAAAAACCTCTTGCAGTTCTCAAATATTTTTCATTGTGTTTACTCAATACCATAAACCCTAAACGACACCACAGACCCACACGAAGTGCCACTAGTGATGCTGACAGTGCTCCCAAGAAGCAGAGCTCCCAAGAGCTGTGACTAGGAAAAAGCTACACTTGCGCGACACGCGCTGGCAGCCTGTGCTCTGCAGCTGTGGATGCTGTCTTCTCAAAATGGATGAATCCAGCAGAAGGACCATCACAAAAAAAGAACAGGACATCTGTGAAGCCATCACCGCAGCCACAGCAACCGGCATGAAAGTTTTTTGTGAAATACCTTTTTATTTCACTGAAAATGCAGCTTTAAAATTAATTCACAAACAGCACGGATATATGAAAATGCAACTTTTATGTGGGTGCGGGATTGCTATAAGAAAGGCACATACATACAAATAGACTCTAGTCTGATTCCAGAAAAGTGAAGCCATTATACAACAACTGAAAGTAAAAGGAAGGGGAAGGAACTGGAGAAGTGGATGCCAGCAAAGGATGGTTTGACAGTTTTAGAAAAGGTTTGCCTTTAACAATGTCAAGATTAACAGGAGAAGTGGCTTCTGCCAACCAAGAGGTAGCAGATGACGTCCCAGACACCATGAGGAATATCATCGAGGAAAAAGACATGAACAGGGTTTTGTTTTTGTTTTTTTGAGTCCGACTCTCACTCTGTCATCCAGGCTAGAGTGCAGTGGCATGATCTCAGCTCACTGCAACTTTCACCTCCTGGGTTCAAACAATTCTTCTGCCTCAGCCTCCCAAGTAGCTGGGACCACAGGCTCCCACCACCACGCCCGGCTAATTTTTGTATTTTTAGCAGACGGGGGTTTCACCATGTTGGCTAGGCTGGTCTCAAACTTCTGGCCTCAAGTGATCCACCCACCTTGGCCTCCCTAAGTGCTGGGATTACAGGCGTGCGCCACCATGCCTGGCACTGAACAGGTTTTGAATGCAGGTGAAATTGCCCTACTCTGGTGAAAAAAATGCTATAAGAACATTTGTTAGTAAGAAAGAGAAGCAAGCACTGGGATAGAAGGCAAGAAGGGTTGCCTTATTTTCTGTGCAAATGCAGTAGGGTTTGTGATGAGGACTGCCCTTATCTAAAGAGCTATATATAAACCTGCCTACCCCAGAGCCTTGAAGGGAAAAGATAAACCCCAGCCGCCAGGTATTTGGTTGTGTAACAAGAAGGCTGGAAAGAACCCTTTTCCCTGACTGCTTCCACTGATGCTTTGTCCGCGCAGTCAGGAAGTACCTTGCCTTGCCAGTAAGGAATGGCCTTTAACGTTCTTTTGACAATGAACAATACCCTTGGTCCCCAGAATCCCATCAGTTCAACAGCAGAGGCATCAACGTGGTCTTCCTGTCCCCAAACACAACGTCCCTAATTCAGCCTCCAGATCAGGGGTCATAAGGACCTGTAAGGCTCATTATACAACAGCTCACTACGAAAGGATTGTCAACATGGGACAGACGGCATCAGGAGTGTCTGGAAGATGACACCATGGAAGATGCCATCATTGTTATAGAAAAAGCCACAAACACTCTCAAACCCAAAACAATGAACTCCTGCTGGAGAAAACCGTGTCAGGAGGCTGTGTGTGTCAGGAGGCTGTGTCTGACTCCACAGGGTTTACAGCAGCCAATCAAGGAGACAGATCATGAAGAGACTGCGGACGTCGGGGGGTGGAGAGAGGGAGGTAGGGATGAAGGGTTTCATTTCAAAACTCAAGAGCTAAGAGATACCACACCAGAGAAATTAGAAGACAACCTGGTGGTGATGAGTGCTTCTGACCCACACCAGGTGACTAGGAGGAGGTAGCAGCAGTGCCAGAAAACAAAGTGATATCGGACACTCCTGCAGAGGGGAGGGGTTCCCATCACTCCCACCTGCTTTTGGCTTCTTGTACAACACGGACCTGTCTGTGACACAGGCGCTGAAACTAAAGCCAACAGTGAGGGAGGACTGTGACCAGACAGGAACATTTCTAGAGAAATGACGAAGCACTTCTGTAAGAGACACGAAATGCGCCTGCCTCTCCTGCCTCCCCTTCTACCTCCTCTACCCCCGCCCCCCGAGACAGCACGACCACCCCCTCCTCCTTCTACTCAATGAAATGATGAGGATGAAGACCTTCATGATGACCCACTTCCACTTATGAATAGTAAACATATTTTCTCTTCCTTATGATTTTCTGAACAACATCTTTTCTCTAGCTTACTTTACTGTAAGAATACAGTAGACAATACATACGACATATAAAGTATGATAGGCATGGTGGCTCACATTTATAATCCCAGTGCACTGGGAGGACGAGGCGGAAGGATCACTTGAGCCCAGGAGTTTGAGACCAGCCTGGGCAACATGGCAAACGACGACTCTCTCTCTTTAAGAAGGGGGGAAAAAGTGCTTTGTATATGTCAGTGTTGTGTTAAAATGTGTGTTGACTGTTTATGTGATCAGGAAGGCTCTGGCCAACAGAATCAAATACTCGGGTTATCAAAGGTTGTATGTGGACGTGACTGTACCAGGGGTCAGTGCCACTGATCCCTAAGTTGTTCAAGGGTCAAAACGTATATAATGATTTCATCAACATGTATGTCTATCATATTGATTAGGTCAATATTGATTTGTAATTCTTGATACTAATTTCAAATCATGGCAATGAAGCCCAACCACAAAAACCTCCCTGCAAACTAGCAAAAACGTAGAGCTTTAAAGATATTAAGCTAAATGTATGTGTGTGAGGCTACAAACACGGCATGTGGAAACAGTCTGGCTGAGAACACACACCTGGCCAGCATGGCTCGCAAGCACTCAGGTAGTTTCTCCTGTTTGAAGACACTGGTGCACACAAAGATCTCCGCCTCCTGGGTACAAGCAATTCTCTGTCTCAGCCTCCCAAGCGGCTGGGATTACAGGTATGTGCCACCATGCCTGGCTAGTTTTGTGTGTGTGTATTTTTGGTAGAGACGGGTTTTCATCATGTTGGCCAGGCTGGTCTCAAACTTCAGGCACTGCTGTTTAAAACTCTTGTATGCATGTTGTAAGGGGTTGGTGGGTGGGGGTGAGGTGGGGAAGGGCTTTCCAAGGCTGAAGACCTTTTAGGGTCAAGGTTCTAATGGCACACTGGGGAGTATCAAGAGGCCTCCTGCAGTCGCGGACAAGCCCAGCTGAGGCATTCACTGTCACTTAGAACCGAGAACTTAGGGTCGTCCATGCCCAAAACATCAGCAGTGTGGACGAGCCCCAGGAAGGCCTTTCCCACTGGCTTCTAGAAGGTGGGGCTGGCCCCCATGCCTGCCCCAGCACACGGCCATTCTGGGAGCTGCTGGCAGCCGGTGGGCTGTAGAAGGGGTGCACACCGTCTGTATGTGTGCGCCAGGAAACAACACAGGCTCATGCTTTTTCGTCGTGTCTTGAAAACCTAGAACTTTCTGACAAAGACCTTGTGCCGTTCCTAAGCGGAATAAAATTTTTATATAACCAACAACACAAAACACAATAATAATATAATTTTTTTTTTTTTTTTTTGAGACGCGAGCTCCGCTTCTTGTCGCCGCAGGGCGGAGGGCAGTTTGATCCGGCTCCTGCAAGCTCGCCTCCCGGCCGCCATTCCCTCTTCAGCCTCGGCCGAGTACTGGGACTACAGGGCCGCCACCGCACGCGCCGGCTAAAGTTTTTGTTGATTTTCTAGTAGAGACAGGGTTCACCGGATTAGCCAGGATGTCCTCGGATCTCCTGACCTGCGTGATCCGCCCGTTCAGCTCCCAAAAGTGCGGGATTACAGCTTGAGCCACGCCCCAGCCTATAAAATATTTAAAATGCTCAAATCAGAGTTTTTAGCCAGCTGACGGTGTGGGGCTTTCACTATACACTGGAAAGCTGACCGTGGGGAACAGGGGCTCCTGCCCCACCTTCCAGGCATCAAAACGCAGCTCATGTAACTCTGGTTTCCAGATCAACTTGAGCATTTTTTTTAAGAGACAGTCTTGGTTCTGCACCCAGTAAGCTCATCACCGGGGGGCCTCAGACAGAAACCAAATACGCTCACTGCAGCTCAATCTGCCTTTGGCTCAGTGACCGCCTGCCTCAGCTACCTTGGCTCCAAACTGAGCGTACAGTTTCTGCTCCACCACTGCTCTCCTCCCCTTCTGTCTCCAGTGAATGTGCGAGCGCCGCCAAGCAGCAAGGAAGAGTCGGTGCAGGCATGGATTGTGCAAGAACATTCGTTTTCGATCACAAAGAAACTGGATTGAGTAAACAATGGGCAAAGAATGTCGCACTGTATTTTTAAATTCGTTCAGCAAGAAGAATGTACTATATGTAATTCCCCAAAAAATATAATATAAATATTTGGCCGGCGCGGCTCAAGCCTGTAATCCCAGCACTTTTGGAGGCCGAGACCGGAGATCCCGAGTCAGGAGATCCAAGACCAGCCTGGCTAACAGGAAACCTCCGTTCTCTACTAAAAAATACCAAAAAAAACTAGCAGGCGAGTGGCGGCCGCCTGGTATCCAGCTACCCGAGGCTAAGCAGGAGATAGCGGAACGGGAGCGCGCAGCTTGCAGTGACCGAGATCGGCCACTGCACTCCCAGCCTGGCGACAGAGCAAGACTCCGTCTCAAAAAATAAAAAAAATTAAAATAAATAAATAAATAAAAAGAAATATATATATATATATTATAAGAAAATATAAAATTTTTGAAACGCAGAAAAATAAAAAATTTAGAAAGAAATACACTGCTGCAGACATTGACCCTTTCCGTTTCCCAACCATCATTTCTCAAAACACACTTTCATCTCTATTTACCCAAACACTATTTTCTGCATCTCCAAACCCCTCAAGCTTCAATCCAGGTCCCAGTATCAATGGGTATATATAAAGCTCCTCTGCCACCAGAAATTCACTATGGAAAAATGTTATTTCTGGTACCCCAGTTGCAAAACAATAATGCCTTTTTCTTTTCTTTTTTCGAGACGGAGTCTCGCTCTGTTGCCCAGGCTGGAGTGCCGTGGCGTGATCTTGGCTCACTGCAACCTCCACGTCCCAGGTTCAAGCAATTCTCCTGTCTCTGCCTCCTGAATAGTTGGGATTACAGGCACGTACCACGACGCCTGGCTAATTCTGTACTTTTAGTAGAGACGTGGTTTCTCCATGTTGGCCAGGCTGGTCTCAAACTCCTGACCTCAGGTGATCCACCCACCTCAGCCTCCCAAAGCGCTAGGATTATAGGCCTGAGCCCCTGCACCCAGCCCAATGATGCCATTTTAACTCCTTTTCTCCTAAGTGGAGTAGAGCTCCCTGAGCCTTCAGACAGCTTCCCTGGGGCTACTCCAGAGAATGACCAGCAGTCTCTACCTGCATAAGCAACGGGACACAGGCAGGAAGAACAGCCCCAGGATCCTGACCGCTGCCTTGAGACTTGTGAGAATACTTTTTGTCTAATGCCAAACAGATCTTTGTTGAAAGACAATAACCAATGGGAGACAGGTTTCTAGATTTGCAGAAACTCTAGAAATAAATGAAGGAAAGCCTGACGCGTGCCTGACTGCTTTCAAGAGAAGAGAAGTGAGCAAAGGCAGAGGAGAAGGTGGAGGCCTCGCGGAGTGTCTCCTGCACAGGCAGCAGGCCTGCATAACCACCACTAGCACTGGGGCTTACAGGAGGAAGGAGTGTGTGCAGTTCTGGCCCCAAAGGTGACCAGGCCTACACAAGGCACTGCATCTCAGAGGTCGTGGGCACAGGGCACCCGAGGCAGGTAGATGGAGCATGCTTCCCAGTGTGGGCCCGCTCTGCTGGGCAAGGCTTCTAAGGGGCTCCGAGTGAAGCCCCTGACTGAGCACATGGTAAACAACAGACCCAAACAGGGGTGACAAGGGCAGCTGGACGTGGTGGCTCACGCCTGTAATCCCAGTACTTTGGGAGGCCGAGGCGGGTGGATCATTGGAGATCAGGAGTTTGAGACCAGCCCAGCCGACATGGAGAAACCCTATCTCTACTGAACATTAAAAAAAAAAAATAGCTGGGCATGGTGGTGTGCACCAATAATCCCAGCCACTGGGGAGGCTGAGGCAGGAAAATTGCTTCAATCCGGGAGGCAGAGGTTGCAGTGAGGCGAGATCGTGTCACTGCACTCCAGCCTGGGCAACAGAGCGAGACTCCGCCTCAAAAAAAAAAAAAAAGGGGGCGAGCAAGAGTTCAGACTGTGAGAAGCAAGACACCAAGAAACTCCCCGACATCAGCACCTACCCGTCTAGGGTGACTGTATAAGGAGCAAGAACCTTTCACATCGAAACAGTCCCCACATTAAATCACCAATAAAAAGCCAAATTAGCATAAGCATTCCAGTTTACAAAACACGTGGTATGATTTTCTAATTATCCAAACAAGTAACTTACAGGGGATGATACACTTTCCAACAAGAGGAGAGAGGTGAACGGCGCCAACATCCCCCAACACGCCTGTCAGTCAGACCACGCGCGTCACAGAAAACCACCTTCAGAACTCTCCTTAAGAAACAGATGCCCTCTGCTACTCACATTCAGACAGGAGAACACCTGTCGGCATGTACACCCCTCCTTACTGAATTTACACACTTTGTGAACAAGTGTTCACTGAGCACATTCAGCCCCATGCGAATGGGGGGTAGAGGTAGTGGTCAGATGAGACCCACGAGAGCATAACTTACAGCCTCTGCCACAGGCCAGTCACTTGGCGACCACAGTCCAGCAGACTGCACTCTCAGGCTGTAACCCCTTCGCGGGGCTCAGACCCTCTCTAGTTCTATCTTCAATGTAGTGTGTCTGAGATTGTTTAAGTAAATAAACGTGCTTTACAAACCGTGCAACCAGCCAGCACGACTGTCCAGGCCCAGGGAAGGCGATGGGAAGGAGCCGGTGAGCGGGGCCCAGGCAGGTGCCACCAGAACAGGTGAGAAGGACGCGGCCTTCCAGCAGCAGCGCGCACCCAGGTGATGGGTGGTCTGCTCCCACCCATCTCCTCTTTCCCCTGGAGGCCTTGAACCCATAAAACGTATTTAAGGATACTGACCAGGGCAGGGGGTGGCCCGAGCAAAGTTAAAAGATATCTAGAAATTCCTTGAGCCTCTAACAGCATCTTAAACTAGACAGCCAGGCACCCAAAGTCTAGAAATAATTTTTTTTTAAATTTGAGACAGAGTCTCGTTTTGTTGCCCAGGCTGGAGGGCAATGGTGCAATCTCGGCTCACTGCAACCTCCGCCTCCCAGGTTCAAGCAATTCTCCTGCCTCAGCCTTCTGAATAGCTGGGATCACAGGTGCGTGCCACCAGGCCTGGCTAATTTTTTTGTATTTTTTATAGCGACGGGGTTTTGCCATGTTGGCCAGGCTGGTCTCGAACCCCTGACCTCAAGTGATCCACCTTGATCCATCCACTTTGGCCTCCCAAAGTGCTAAGATTACAGGCCTGAGCCACCACACTCAGCCGAGAAATAAATGCTTTTTTCCCCCCTCAATAGATCGGGTCTCACTAGGTTGCCCAGGTTGGTCTCAAACTCCCAGGCTAAAGTGATCCTCCTGTCTCGGCCTCCCAAAGCGCTGAGATTATAGGTGTGAGTCACTGTGTTCAGCTGAAATAAACATTTAACCACCACTTTGACATCATATCCAAGAAACAAAAGTGCAGTTTTTTTGTTTGTTTTTGAGACGGAGTTTCACTCTTGTTGCCCAGGCTGGAGTGCAGTGGCATGATCTCGGCTCACTGCAACCTCCGCCTCCTGGGTTCAAGCAATTCTTCTGCCTCAGCCTCCCCAGCAGCTGGGATTACAGGCATGTGCCACTACACCCGCCTAATTTTTGTATTTTTAGTAGAGACAGGGTTTTGCCATGTTGGTCAGGCTGGTCTCGAACTCCTGACCTCGTGATCTGCCCACCTCGGCCTCCCAAAGTGCTGGGATTACAGGTGTGAGCCACTGCGCCCAGCCTGAAAAGTGTAATTTTTAATAAAGGTAGCTATTCAATTATGTCATGTCATATACCTCTTTCTTGTCTGGATTCAACTTTCACACCACTGTAATGTACGTTTTAAAACAGTGACCTTCAGCTGGGCGTGGCGGCTCACGCGGACCCACAGCCTAAGGCCAAGCGACGCCTGTGCTGCTGAGTAAAGGGTGAGGTGTGGACAAGGGTCACCCCAGGGAGGAAGAGGAAGGACCCACAAGAGGAAAGCATTCAGCGGGGTGAAAGCTCAAGGTGACAGAGCTCCCCTAGAAGCACTGCTAGTTAGGATTTCCAGGGAACCTCTCCTAGCCGTGCCTGCCTGGCCACTCTGGAGGGACAGCAAGCAGCAGCCCCGTACCAACACTGACCTCCGGGGAGAACAAGACGAAATCTCTGCCATGGCTGTCCCCACACTCTGGGAGAATGTGAGTTCAGAAAGGCGCTATGTCTACCCTCACTGATGGGCTGATTTCTGTTTGATTCAAAACCTCAGGGCCATGTCCAGTGGATGCTGCCGCTTCCTGTGCCAGCAAGAAGAGCCATGAAGTCCCCATGGAACAAAGCACGGCCAGGAATGGCCAAAGTCCAGAAGCCTCCCATGGCGTCACGTCGAGCCCCTGCCCTTAGACCAGCAATGCAGCAGGTCGAAAGCCAGGAAGGCCCAATGCCAAGAGCCCAATCATGATGGCACCCAGAGGGCAAAGGTGCAGACTCCTCCCTCACCCCCACGTTCCCGAACACCACCTCCAAGCTCAGGTCAGACCTCTGTCTCACAAACACCCGCTAGGGCCCTGTCAAACTCAGCTCCCACTGACGTAGGCACTTCACAAAAGCATCTAGCAAGATAAAGAATCTGAAACTGGGAGGCCGAGGCAGGCAGATCACCTGAGCTCAGGAGTTTGAGACCAGCCTGGCCAATATGGCAAAACCCCGTCTCTATTAAAAATACAAAAATTAGCTGGGCGTGGTGGCAGGCACCTGTAATCCCAGCTACTCGGGAGGCTGAGGCAGGGAGAATTGCTTGAACCCAGGAGGTGGAGGTTGCACTGAGCTGAGATGTGCTCCTGCACGCCAGCCTGGGCGACAGAGCAAGACCCCATCTTAAAAACAAACAAACAAACAAACAAACAAACATTTCTCAAGGCCAGGCGCGGTGGCTCACGTCTATAATCCCAGCACTTTGGGAGGCCAAGGTGGGTGGATCACCTGAGGTCAGGAGTTCGAGACCAGCCTGGCCAACATGGCGAAACCCCATCTCTATTAAAAATATAAAAATTAGCTGGGCGTGGTGGTGCATGCCTGTAATCCCAGCTACTTGGGGCTGAGGTGGGACGGGATGGGACGAGATGGGACAGGACGGGATGGGAATGAGACGGGATGGGAACAGGATGGGACGAGATGGGACAGGACGGGATGGGAATGGAATGGGATGGGATGGGATGGGATGGGATGGGATGGGATGGGATGGGATGGGATGGGGCAGGGCAGCTTCTGCAGGAAGGAGCCTCTGCACTGGCAGTGGCACTGACAGCTTCAAAGGAGCTGTGAAGGCACAAACTACAGAAAGAATATAACTCAATTCTCTCTTTTTACCTCGATCAGGTGGCCTTTTGATCTTACTGCATTTTTGGCAACCTATATTTAACACCTACAGAAGAAGCAGGTCCATTAGACAGCCCAACGATAGAACCGCTGGAGATGAGAACATATATGTGTAAGAACATGTGTGTCTGAGCACACCATGAGAAACAGTTTTTTTCCTTTTTTTTTTGAAACTGTGTTTCTGTCACCCAGGCTGGAGTGTAGTGGAACAATCTCAGCTCACTGCAACCTCTGACTCCTGGGTTCAAGTGATTCTCCTGCCTCAGCCTCCCGAGTAGCTGCAACTACAGGCACACGCCACCACGCCAGGCTAATTTTTTATTTTTAGTAGAGATGATGTTTCACCATGTTGGCCAGGCTGGTCTCGAACTCCTGACCTCAGGTGATCCGTCCGCCTTGGCCTCCCAAAGTGCTGGGATCACAGGCGTGAGCCACCGTGCCTGGCGGAGAGAAATGGTTTTCTATGGCAGAATATGTAAGAGAGAAGAGAGAACTCAAAGGGAGCCTGAAGTGCCACCAGAACCTCCTGCCAGGGCCACCTGCTAATGGAGCACACCTCCGCCCACCCCACCCTGCAGAGCAGACTGAGCCCATCCACAAGCCAGCACCCGACAGAGAGAAGGGCACCAGAGACATTGAGACCCTGTGGGTATCCCCGCGTCAGAGCCTCGAGCTGCTCCCTGCCAGTTCCCCAACTCTACTGAGTGAGCAAGAAGACAGTCACCATTTTCCCAACACGACACTCACAATGCTGCATTTTCACATTTCACTCAAATGCTTTCAAAGACTTCAAGACTACGAATTCACTTTAGGTATAATCCATCACGTACAGTCTGTAAAGAAAACCCCATTCAGCACCACTTTCATGTTTGACGACAGAAAGCCAACGTGAGCAGTCGTGAGACCGTGCGAGCGCCGGCCTGCCTCACCCCTGCCGTCGCGCAGCCAGAGGTGGGGAGGCCGAGGATCAGGCCAGACACAAGCAGCTCGCCAAGAGCTCCATTTCTGACCATTCCCTCCTTAGGCAACCCCGTGGTCCCCACTCCCAGGAGGTCACCACATGGATGCCAAACTTAGTGCACAGGGGACAGCAGTCCAGAACTCCCTGGCTCAAGCCAGCCTCCCGCTCAGCCTCCCAGGTAGCTGGGACCACAGTGTGCGCTGCCATGCCCGCAAACTGGGTCAAATTTGTCTGTGAGAGAAGCAAACGGGATGCCAGGGTTTCTCCTATTCCTCAGATTTTTGTTTTTAAGTCAAGTCATTACAGATTAAGAAAATATAATACTGGCTTCCAATGAACAATTTATCTTTTAATGTAGGTTTAAAACAAAATGGAAATCCACACTGCAAGTTTTCCATTAACATCATGACTGAATAAAAAATGACTCCATGTTAAAAATCAGTCACTTTAAAAAAAAAAAAAAAAAAAGCTTGATTATTAAGACAGACAATGCACTAATCCTACCTTCTGAGGGCAGCACGACCAATTCCCAATGTTATTTGTATCCAGGAACCGTCCACACTGCCCTGCTGCCCCACCCTTTACCCAAGGAGATGCTGGAAACCCAGCCACTCGCTCCCTAGCAAGGGGCCCTCTTTTCTCACCAGGGACAGAGGAGGAGAGAGAGCCCGGCACACAGCATGAGGGTGTGGCGGGGAACAAGGGGCTTTTCCTTGGAAGGACCGCAGCGGCCCGCAGTGACCTTGCATCCTGAAAGATGCCCTCAGGGAGAAGTGTTTCCAAAAGCAGCCTACAGGGCACGAGTCAAGACAGAATCACAAATCTGGCCTCATCCAGGAAACTGACTCTCTTACCTTCTGCTAGGTGGAAAAGCAGACAGGTTATAAGCTACTGAAGCTTTTTGTTAAAGAAACCCATTGACTGTTAGATTCCATCAATCCAAAATAGCACTGCAGAATCCTTGGAGACGACACAATGACCTGTAAACAGCATCTCCATAAAGCATTAGCCTGAAGACGCAGCCCTATCAGCCAGAACTGCGTGTGAACGGACAGTCCCCGTGAGGTGTGCCAGCAAGACACCCTGCCCCAGCTCCCCAACACCTTGACCACGGGGTCAAGGGACGAGGGCACGAAGGGCTTGGCAGTGAGGGCAGGAGGGTGGCCCCACCCTGGGCGCCCTGTGTCCACTGGGTGCTCTGGAGGCCGCCATGGTGACAGGCCAGGGCTGCTTTCAGACATCCTGGAAGGTGCAGGAGCCACAGAAGGCCCCAACAACATGGAGGAGGTGTCTGCCCTGCCAGGAGCAGGGAGGATGGGAAAGGTAGGTCATGCGGCCACCACCAAACAATGGTGAAGACGGCCCACTAAGGACACTGCTCAGCAAGGAAACACACAGGAAGATCTGGAGTGCCAAGTTTAAAAAATAAAAAAAATTAAAAAAAATAAGCATCTCTCAAGTGTGAGGCTCGGATGGTGGGAGTGCCCCTCGAACAGAAAGAAGGGGCTGTGTCTGCGGCGAGGGGAGAGCAGAGGGACAGTCAGGCCTCCCATTCTGCACCACAGGTCTGTTAAGTTTCTAGTAAGGCTGTGCTTGGCCGGGCACGCTGGCTCGCGCCTGTAATCCCAGCACTTTGGGAGGCCGAGGCAGGTGAATCATTTAGGGTTAGGGGTTCAAGATCAGCCTAGACAACACGGTGAAACCCCATCTCTACTAAAAATTCAAAAAAACTAGCCAGGCGAGGTGGCGGACGCCTGTAGTCCCAGCTACTCAGGAGGCTGAGGCCGGAGAATGGCGTGAACCCGGGAGGCGGAGCTTGTGGTGAGCTGAGATGACGCCACTCACTCCAGCCTGGGCGACTGAGGAAGACTCCGTCTCAAAAAAAAAAAAAAAGACTGTGCTCATCTGTTAGGTTCCTTTTTTAAACTTCAGACTTACAAAAACGTTGCAAAAACAGTTTAGAGTCCCTGCATGGCCTTACCCAGCTTCCCTAATGCTAACACCACACAGAACCAGGGTAAATTTATCTAATTCCAAAATCAGCACTGACACCAGACTATTCACCACCACAAAGACCTGCCTCCAACGCAGTCACCTGCTCCAGGCCCGCGCAGGCGGTGCGGGGTGCTATCTTCTCTCATTCTCTCCATGAGGTTGATCTTTTTTTTTTTTTTTTTTTTTTTTTTT
>NW_016803268.1:704467-713532 GCF_001698545.2 Rhinopithecus bieti | reverse complement strand
GGGGGGGGGGGGTTTTTTTTTTTTTTTTTTTTTTTTTTGTGTTTTTTTTTTTTTTTTTTTTTTTTTTTTTTTTTTTGAGATGGAGTCTTGCTCTGTTGGTCAGGCTGGTCTTGAACTCCTGACCTCGTGATCCGCCCGCCTTGGCCTCCCAAAGTGCTGGGATTACAGGCGTGAGACACCACGCCCCGCCTCCATGAGGTTGATTTTTCACGTCTTGAAAATCAACGTGGTACAGAATGGAAGCCAGATCTGTGTGTTTCCCTGTGGTGCTGTTGAACACACACAGGTCACAGAATAGCCCCAAGATGATGAAAAGCCTGAATGCTGCATGTGTGTCTCTGACTAGAAAATACCTGCTCCTGAGAAGATGGGGCTGAAGGAGGCTGCACAGAGCAGGAATGCTGCAGTGAGCAGGGGACCCCCTTGGAGGTTTAGCGGACAGGACGTTATCCACACGAAGAAGAGCCGGCAGGTCCCGGGCTCGCACAGGACTGAAATGGTGCCACTCCCCAGCCAGATCCCTGTCCACAGCCCTGGGAAGAAGGTTCTGGAAGGCCCAGCCACAGCCAGGGGAATGATGAAGACAAAACTGAGCCAAGCTTCAGCCTGTCTCACAAATCCTAAAAGCAACAGCTGAAAGGGGCAAAAAGGTTCCAAGGAACTATCTGGATCCCAGAGCAAAGCCCAAGAAGATTTATAGGAATACACAATTATCCAGCACATGATGAGGTAAAATTCAATGTCCAGCATCCAATCAACTATCCTCAGGCTTGGAAGGTAGGACAATTTGAGCAAAAAATAAATAGGACAGCAGCGGATTACAGTGCTGGAGTTCAGTGGTACGACAGCCTCCAGGGCTCCGGTGATGCTCCCACCTCAGCCTTCTGAGTGCCTGGGATGACAGACATGCGTCTCTACATCTGGGTAATTTTTTTACTTTTAGTAGAGATGAGGTCTTGTTACGTTGCCCAGTCTGGTCTCAAACTCCTGGGCTCAAGCAGTCTTCCCACCTTGCCTTCCCACAGTGCTGGGATTACAGGCGTGAGCCACCACACCCGACCTACAACTTTGCTGTAAACCTAAAATTTTTCAAAAATAGAAAGTATATTGAAAAAATTCCTGGGCAAGTAAATAAGAAAATACGATTACATAGGAGAAAAAAAAAATCAATCAAAAGCAACCCAGAACTGACACAGAAGGCAGAATTAATAGATGCAGACGTGAAATCGTGTAACTCAGTTCCTCCCCCCAGTCAAAAACTAAAAACATGGAAGCTAGGAAAACACACCACAATGAACCTCTAGAGATGAAGACGACGCTGTGTGAGATGAAACCGACACTGGGTGGGATTCACAGAAGAACGGGCACTCAGAAGATCTGTGAACTCAGAGATACGGCATGTCAACAACTCAAACATGAGCAAACACCACTGAGTGTGGCGTGGAAGAGGTGCAGGAGCCTAACCTACAGTAAGGGGAGCTCCCGAAGGAGGTGGAGGGTAGAAAATAATACGTGAAGGAATAAAGCCTGAACGTTTCCAAATTTTGATGGAAACTGTAAACTCTAGTGATCCAAGAAGCTCAACAAATCCCAATCACAAAGCATGGAGAACCAGACCAAGGTACATCACAGAGGTGAAAAGAAGATCTTAAAGGCAGTCAAAGGTGAGAAACCAGGTAAAGAATAACAATGGGGACCACAGGTTCTTGGGGAAACAATGAGCACATGGCCAGGGGCCAGCACCCATAAGTCCTGCAGAAAAACACCTGTGAAAATCTTTCAAAAACAATGCTGCTGGTAATGGTTGTCTAACTCCCGGGAGGAGGTTCCTGAAGCTCTGCGCTGCTCCCCACGCGCCCTGCCCTCCGCATCTGACCGTGCATATCCTTTGCAAAATCCTTTCCATGACACCAGTGAACGTGTAAGTGTCACCCTGACTTGCGTGAGCCACTCTCAGAAAATTATTGAACCCAAGGAGGGGTCATGGAAACCCAGATTCATGGCAGGTCGGTGAGAAGCACAGCCACAGTAACCCAGGGCTTGCGGTGGGTACTGGAAGTGCTGGCAGTCTTGTGGGACTCAGTCCTCGCCCTGGGGGATCCTGTGCTGTCTCCAGGTAGACAGTGTCTGGGCTGCACCGGACTGGGGGACACCCAGATGGTGTCGGCTACAGAACTGGCTGCTTCCCTGCTGTTGGGGAGAAGCCCACACAATTGGTCACAGACGTCTTCTACGTTTTCTGTGTGGACTGTTGCTGTGGCATGAGAGCAGAGGAAAAATTTCAGTTTTCCCCCTCAGAACCCCTACTAACTGAGCTTAGAAATACATGAAGTAAAGCTGCACAGACAGATACACAAAACCACAAACTTGGTAATGATTTTAACACCCTGTTCTCAATCACTGAGAGGACAAGCTGGCAGAAAATCAGTAAGGACACTTGTAAAAAGTAGAGGTTCCTCTTCAAAGACTTCTCTCCCCATCTAATTAGGAATAAATAGTAATTTCCTTTAAAAATAAAATTTATTCAAAGACCTGTGCTAACATTCTTAAATATCTGCCGTAATAAAGAAATCAATGCACTTTATGTTCTTAGCTCCCACAATTTAGCCTAAATATTTGCCCTGGCATGCTTATACTGGTCCACACAAGCGCTAGGTCATAGCCTGGTCCTCTTCCTTATTTGAAGGTGTTTTTACCTTTCCCAGCATTCCACAAGTGACTTCCTCCTTCCTTTGTTCTCCTCTGCCTTTGCCTCTTTTAAAAAGGTCTAAGTTGCAGCCAATCGGGACAAATACAGAACGTGAGGTCCCGTTCCAGCCGCTGGAAACCGGACACAGCAGTAGGGTGGACGCCTCAGGTTGTAAATGACCCTCCTTTGTCTGTTGTGCTCTCGTGGCAAAACTGCTGCTGAGCGTACCCTTTCTGCAGAAAGTATAAAACTGGCCTTGCTGAGGAAATTAAATTTACGTTCAAGTGCTGTTTCTTTACGGCACCAGGGAACAAGCATTTCACACACACTGATGGCCCGTTCCAGAAGGATCAAAAGAAGCTAAAATTCATTACCTGGATAAGGGAGTTTAAGGTAGATTTTCACCCTTTTCATGTTTTCTTACATTGTCTACAATGGGTAAACAATGGAAAAAAGAAAAACAAGGTTTATGTTTCAAAAATGTCTCCATGGGTCTGCCAGTCCATGTTCTCCATGAGCAGCACCGTGATGCCACGCTGAGATCGGCCACGCTGAGATGTGGCCACGCTGAGACGCGCTAGGGTCCAGCCAGTTCGAGAATACAGTCCTGATGTGCTGAAGCAGACTTTGTCCCTCAGCCCAGCTACAGAAGTTAATGCTCAACTCAGCATCTTCAATGCACTTCGGAAGTCAGCCTACAAGAGCCCACCCAATCAACATGGTTGAGCTCACAGACAACCATGTCTAGGGCGTCTGGCACAGCCAGAACCTGCACTTAATCAAATTCCTGGACAGGAAGTCCCCCAAGGCTGCTTTTCTCTAAACACTAGGCTAGGACAAAAGAAAACTGGGAATACATTTAACCAACTCCATCAACTACATAGGAAAACACCTTTGAGAGTGAACTTGCGTCTAATCACCACCTTGGGACCTGCCTGCATCTGAAATAAGTGAGTGATCACTGTCACCAAAGCCCTTTCTGTTTGTTTCCCCAAAAATTCCTTTTCTAAACTCCAGGCCATTTCTTCCCATTCTACTTATTATTCAAAGTCTACGCAAATGCTAACCCTTAGTGGAGCCTCTGGCAAGACCAGCCCCCGGGGAAACACGGTCTCTCTCCCTCCCGCTTCTTCACCTGCACACCTTCTCTCACAGGAGCCTCTGGAAGTCTCTCCCTCAGGACCTGGCACCTTCTTGCTACATCATAAATACCTCGAGGGCACAATGCCAGCCTCATTCACCTGTTTTCACAGGTGACACGGCTCATACCCTGGGACCAAAAGAGTCCACCATACACATTAAACTTTAGTTTACTTCTCTCTCTCTCTCTTTTTTTTTAAGACTGAGTCTCACTCTGTCACTAAGGCTAGTGGAGTAGAGTGGCACAATCTTGGCTCACTGCAACCTCCGCCTCCTGGGTTCAAGCAAATTCTCCCACCTCAGTCTCCTGAGTAGCTGGGATTACCGGCACGTGCCACCATACCCAGCTGATTTTTTTTTTTTTTAAATAGAGACGAGGGTTCACCATGTTGCCCAGGCTGGTCTCGAACTCCCGACCTCAGAGTGATCTGCCCACCTCGGCCTCTCAAAGTGCTGGGATTACAGGAGGGAGCCACCGTGCCTAGCCTACTTTCCTCTTAGGTGGAGTAATAACGTCCACCTCAGAAGACCTTTAAGGATTAAAAGGGGAAGCAGCCGGCCTGATGCAAACACGCAGGAACTATTCCAGCTGGGTCTACTGCCCTTCACTCTGGAACCTGGCAGAGCCCTGCACGGCATCTCGCGTGAGACAGGCTCTCAGTATTTAATGGACAGGAGGAGACACGCCAGACAACGGGGATAATCATGCTGATCTGCGTGAGGAAAACGTATTAAAAACGAAAGTGAAACAGTCACAAAGAAAGTGCTTGTAACAGAAACTAACTTAACTGTGAGGGCTACGAATAAGTGAAGCTCAAACGACTATGTGTCAAAAATGAAGTGAGTTCCTAGACCTCAGTGTTTGCTGACTGGAACACAGCAGTGTCTGCAGCTCACAGGTGCTCCTCCCCACCTCCCTAACCCTCCTGGAGACTCCACCCATCACAGTCCCAGGTTTCAGGCAGGCTTCCCAGGCCACTAGGCTGCTGCGAGCACAATGTCCTCCTGAGCTCAACAGGCAGGTAGCAGGAGCCTCTGACCTGTTTCTCTCCACGACACCGTCACGTTCTGGGACTGCAGTTCCACAGTGGTCTCCGTGTTCCTGGAAAGCAGATGTCCTCCTCTCCTCCACACCTGCCACACTGTTCTCAGTCATCAGGAAACTTCCCATTAGAAAAATAGCTTGTGGGCCAGGCACAGTGGCTCCCACCCGTAATCCCAGCACTTTAGGAGGCCAAGATGGGCAGATCACCTGAGGTCGGGAGTTCAAGACCAGCCTGGCCAACACGGTGAAACCTTGTCTCTATTAAAATATAAAAATCAGCTGTGCATGGTGGCGGATACCCGTAATCCCAGCTACTAGGGAGGCTGAAGCAGGAGAATCACTTGAACCCGGGAGGCGGAGGTTGCAGTGAGCCAGTATCCCACCATTGCATTCCAGCCTGGGCGACAAGAGCGAAACTCCATCTCAAAACAAACAAACAAACAAAAAAACAAAAACAAAAAAAAAAACTCTTGTGGAAAAACGAGTGTATTTTCTACTCCTCATCTCAATAAAACCTGAAAAGACTACTTTCATATACAGGAGTCATGTTTTATGATAAAGAGCTTCATTAAGGATGCTGTAAAATTATACATAGTCATTTCCATAATAAATAGCCTGAAGAGTTAAACACAAGAGGTTATTGAGTTATTTTTCAAACGGCCAGAGTCCTCATTTCCAATTAAGGCAGGCTGGCTGTAGCATTGCTGGAAAGCCTCAAGGTTTGCTTGCAGCCAATTCAGAGGTGACAATTTATCCAAGGCTACTTACAGCTGAAGACAGAACTCCCTAGCTGTTAAAAAAATCTCCAAACCAGCAAATACATAACGGTATGTTTTTAAGTCACTGCAATCCAGATCATCTTACAAGTTCTGCACGACTTGGAAAAACAAAGATAAATTATTAAACCAAGTGACCAGGCTGAACCACAGGACAAGATTAAAGAGGGCCAAGAACAGGCAACACCACCACTCAAATGATCCAAGAGACTCCTGGTCTAAAAAGTGAGATGCTTGGTCAATTTTAAGGCAGCGTCTTAACAGGAAGAATTATGCAAGCAAAGTAAACTGGCTGAGTCCCAGGGAAGGGCTGCGTACTGCCAGAGGAATGGGCTGGACTCTTTCCAGCTCCGTAATCCTGGGAGCAGCGTTGGTGTGGAAGGAGCCCTGACGGCAAGCTGTTACATAAGAACCCGGTCCTGTACTGCGGGGATGCGGTCCGCCTGCTACTGGCAAGCAAAGATCAAAGGAAGGAGACAGCGCTGTGATGCCAGCCCACAGCTGGGACACGTGCTGCATCTGTGAGCATGCACCCAGGAACAGACACACAGACCCACCCGAATGGGGGACCAAATCTTCCATGTCCATGAGAATCCCAGGAGGGGCCCCACTCCCCAGGGTCACCACACTGGAACCCTCTGAAACTGCACACACATTTGCAAGCACAGGTATCGGGGGAGGTAACCGATACAGACTCTCCTAAGGGTGTGAAATGTTTGGAAAGTTGTCAATAAGCATACAGGCTGACCTCACTGATTCAATGACATTTTCTCACACAGCACACAGACTGAATAGCTTGGTACAGCTGCTTCCCAAGTATAAAATCACCTGCTTAATACCAACGCCTTCTCAGCTGAGTGACACTGCACTGATGAGCCAGTTCACTGGAGAACTGCTGGGGTGGCAAGGCAAGTCTGTCTCAAAGCACTACGTCCCGAGCCCGCAGCATTCGTCTTGTGCATATCCTTCATGACAAAACACTGCTGCCGCACACCAGACACAGTGGCCTCTGGACAGGAAGCACCAATCTTCAGTCAAACAATGGCCAACCAATATGCAAACTCTGGTTGTTCGGACATGAGTACTGGCAGATCATTTCGGAAAAATGAACGAAAGACGGCTGTAAGTTCAGCTAGAACACCTCAACAACTTGTTGTCATTGTGAAAATTCAAGCTTCCAAAGACAATTTTGGAAAACTCCAAGATCAGACAGCTTCTGAAGAACTAAAAGTCTCCCTTGATGAGACAGGTGGTACTTCTGATGTAGTAAAATCAAGTGGATCCACACTGGGAGATGCACCCAAGTCCAGGGCCCCCAGTCGGCCCTCGGGTGCACACTGTGTGCTGACTTGGGTCACCTTCAGATGTGGACACACAGAGGCACACTCCCACACACAGGCGAAGGAGCCGTACCTGCCCCAAGAGGGGCCGAAGGGAAGCCCTAAGCTACCCCGCTATTGCGAACGCTCACAATACAAACACCTGCTGGGTTTTGGTGTCATATCAATAAAATCTCCAAAAGGCTATTTATTAAAATACGCTTCCATTTTCCCACTAGATTCTTTTTTTGTTTTTGTATACTTCAACCAGAATAACATATTTACAACAGACTGGTGCAGAAACAGCTAGGAGAAGCCTGCTGTCTTCTATTAAGCCACTCACTAATGGAGTTTGTAAAATTTTAAGCAAATGCTCCTCTAATCGCTATTTGTTGTTGCTGTTTTTGAAACGGAGTCTCGCTCTGTTGCCCAGGCTGGAGTGTGGTGGCGTAATCTCAGCTCACTGCAAGCTCCATGGCATTCTCCCGCCTCAGCTTTCTGAGTAGCTGGAACTACAGGCGCCCACCACCACGCCTGGCTAATTTTTGTATTTTTAGTAAAGATGGGGTTTCACCACGTTGGTCAGGCTGGTCTTGAACTCCTGACCTCAAGTGATCCAGCTGCCTCGGTCTCCCAGAGTGCTAGTGGGATTATAGGCATGAGCCAGTGGACTTAACCAGATCACTAATTTTTTATCCTGGAAAATACAGGACTTTTTTTTTTTTTTTAAGAATGTACTACTTATATGCAATGGGTTTATTATTCCTATTTTTAATTGGAATTGGTATACAGACATTTTACAATCCTCCAGGTTTAACTTGGCAAATGTCAGACAGATATACCCACAGAGCCAGAGCTCTTCAGGCTCCTCCACATCCAAGGGCATTTCACAGTCCTGAGGATGAGGACCTGGGCAAGGAGAGCACGGGAGAGACAGCCATCAAGGCATCCACCTCCAGGACAGACACCAGCCAAGAACCCCCTCACGGCAAGGCCTCTCATGAGTCCAACTCCACGGATTCCACCGTAAGTGCCGTCAACTGGATGTCCGTTTACAAAATCTGAGTTTTCTCAAAGAAGCTGAAGCTTTCTGTGTCCTCATAGTGATTCTGGACTCCCAGCGCGGCACTGCTCCCTGCCAGCCACACAGGGGATCCACAAGAAGCAGGCCTTCCCCATGGCAGGCTTGCTGCTATCCTTTCTGCCCCTTTCTGTGTCGTCGCCCCCCATGGGGAAGGGTGGAGCCCAGCAGAGTGGATCCCTGGCTGCAGGACAAAGGTGTGGATGGCAAGCGGCCCACCTGCCTCAGGCTGAGGCATCAACATTCCCTTTTCACTCAGGAAGAATAACACACAGTTCCCAGTTTTACAGAGTGCTTTTGTGGATGCTGACCCAGTACTGCCCTTGGAATGTCAAAATGAAGATGATCCAGAAGCCTGTCCTGTAAGCATCTTCTGATCAACAGGCAAGGGACTGGAGTGCAGCCCTCAGCAGCAGGCGGTGGCCAGGGACAAGCGGCCCGTGCCAGTCTCCCAGCTAGCTCAGCACCAGCACACGAGCCTTCGTCCTGGGCATGGGACTCTGCGTCCCTGGTCAAAGCAGCTGCCTCGGTGGCAACACAGGACCCTGAGGCACTGATGGCCTGTTGCTGAACTGGTGCGACATTCACCCACCAAAAACAACCACAAAGCGTCACCAAGCACTATGTTAATAAAATTAAATTGTGTTTGGTAAATTGTGTTTGGAGAATCTGGTAACACTGTGAAACAGCTGAAGATTACCTGTAATCTCAGCACTCTGGGAGCTGACATGAGGACTGCTTGAGCCCAGGAGTGTGAGAGCAGCCTGGGCAACATAGGGAGACCCCATCTCTAAAACAAAAACAAACACAAAAAATTTTTAACAAAACAAACGATAAAAAAACAAAATTAGCCCGGTATGTTGGCATGTGCCTGTAGTTTCAGATACTCAAGGGGCTGAGGCAGGAGGATGGCTTGAGTCCGGGAGGTTGAGGCTACAGTGAGCTATATGACTGTGCCACTGCACTCTAGCCTGAGTGACAGAGATAGACTGTGTGCCCTCCCCCCCCCCCCCCC
>NW_016803268.1:700464-704034 GCF_001698545.2 Rhinopithecus bieti | reverse complement strand
CCCCCCCCCCCCCCCCCCCCAAAAAAATCCCAATACACTGTTAGTGTCTCAAGCCCAGGTGAGAAATTACTAGTCTAGTCTCTGACAGAAAAATCAGGTGGGCTAAGCAAAGGTACTTTCTAGCCCAAGAGTGCCGATGCAGTGGCAAACACACGGTTCAGCTGGCTGTGCACCACCACCCAGGATCCTGGGGCAGTCTCTGGACAAGGCCCCAAAGACCCCAAAGAGACTCCCAACATCCCTCTCTCCCATCAGCATCATCAGTGCTTAAAAATTGTTAACAAACTCCACGCTTTGTGCGATGCAGTTTCCAAGGCGTTTTCAGTGTTGCCTCAACAGAAGCTGCATCATCCCTGAACGCTGTCCTCCTGTCACAGCCCCGGTGGCTCTGAACATGGAGCAGGAGCACGATGACATAGCAGGAGTCCAGGCAGGGACACCTCCTCATCAAGGCAGGTCAGAGGCAGAACTGAGTTCAGGGGCCAGTGGCTGGCTTTGTTTACTGTTCATTTCTCCGTAAGAGAAGCCCAGAGAGACAACTACAAGTGACCCAAGACACCCTCATAGGTGAGTGGATCAACCACCCAGCGTCCATCCAGACAACAGAATATTACCAGGCCCTGAAAAGACACGAAAGGACCATAAACGCACGCTGCTGAGAGAAAGCAGCCCGTCTCCAAGGACTACAAGTTGTAGGGTTCTGACCCTGTGACCTCCAGCAAAGGGCAGAACTGTGCAGACAGCACAAAGATCAGCGATGCCGGGGGCTCGGGGGAGGGACGTGTAGCAGGAACACGGGAGACCTGGGGCAGTGAAACTGCTCTGTATGATACCACAACGGTGGGCCCACGTCAGGATACGCCCGTCCAACCACGGACTGCACAGCATCGGGTGGACCCCGAGGTCGTGTGACCTGTGGGTGACGACGCTGTGTCCAGGGGGGTCATGGCTGTAACAAATGCCCGCTCTCGTGGGGATGCTGAGCCAGGGGTGCAGGGGAACCCTCTGTAATTTATGCTCTATGTTGCTGTGAACCTAAAGCTAATACAAAAAATAAAGTCTACTTTTTAAAAGTGACCATCCTGTCAGAAAGACAAAATGTCCCAGAGCACAGGGCTTGGATTCACACAGCACAGAGTCAGCGCCCAGAGCCAGGGAGGTCCAGTGCACCAGGACCAAGCAGCAGAGTAAGTCAAGTGACACAAGAGGGGGCAGCCTCTGCTTCCTAGGCTTCCCTGTGCTGGAGGTTGGTCATCTGCTGCCCCAGGCTTCCCTGTGCTGGAGGCTGGTCATCTGACAGGAACCTCTGCCAAGCCACCTGGACCAGCTGCACATACAGCCTGACGCCCTCCAACCTCTACATACGCCCTCTCACAGGCTCCGCCCTCCTCAGGTTCACAAACACATCCCCCGTCCACCCCGGTGCTGCCTGGCATGGCACCCAAGACCAAGATGGAAAGGGAGGCACCGTATGCGGGTGGACAAATCCACAACACGCTGGCCCTCAAGCTTTCTCAGTAACATTATTATTATTATTTTTTGAGACAGAGTCTGGCTCTGTCGCCCAGGCTGGAGTGCAGTGGCCGGATCTCAGCTCACTGCAACCTCCGCCTCCCGGGTTCAGGTCATTCTCCTGCCTCAGCCTCCCGAGTAGCTGGGACTACCGGCGCCCGTCACCACGCCTGGCTAGTTTTTTGTATTTTTTTGTAGAAACAGTGTTTCACCGTGTTAGCCAGGATGGTCTCAATCTCCTGACCTCATGATCCACCTGCCTCAGCCTCCCAAAATGCTGAGATTACAGGCGTGAGCCACCGCGCCCGGCCTCTCAGTAACATTATACATTTCTCTCTTTCCCCCACGCCCTCCCCCTCCCCAGACAGAGTCTTGCTCTGTCGCTCAGGCTGGAGTACAATGGCTCGATCTTGACTCACTGCAACCTCCGCCTCCCGAGTTCAATCAATTCTCCTGCCTCAGCCTCCCAAGATGGCCGCCACCACACCTGGCTAACATTTGTATTTTTAGTAGAGACGGGGTTTCACCATGTTAGCCAGGCTGGTCTCGAACTCCTGACCTCGTGATCCGCCCTCCTTGGCCTCCCAAAGTGCTAGGATTACAGCATGAGCCACTGCGTCTGACATTAAACTTGTCTCTTGATTATGCAGCCACTAAACATGATGTTGGGATAATGGGAAATTAATGCCAAGCTTTAACATGCAGAATATGAAATTTTATATAGAGTAATCCTTTTTTTGTAAAAAGTATGTAATATATCCAACATTGTAGATTTAGATGTTTTATCTTGGGTGGTAGGATTACACGCGATTTTTACTTTCTTCTCTATACTTTATTTACTGGTGTTGTGAGTTGAAATGTGTTCCTCAAAAATGATATGTTGAAGTTCTAGCCCCCCAGCAACACAGACGATGGCCTTCCTGGGAAACAGGGTCTTTGCCGATGATCAAGGTGAGATCACTAGGGTGGGCCCTCACCCCACAGGACTAGTTTCCTTCTAGAAAGGGCGGGTGTGGACACTGAGATGTGCACGCAGGGAGAACGCTGTGTGAAGATGGAGGCAGAGATCGTGGTGATGCGCCCACAAGCCCGGGCACACCAGAGACTGCCCCATCCCCCAGAACCTGGAGAGGGGCCTGGAGCAGATGCCCCCCACCCCCACCAACAGCACCCCAGAAGGAACCGGCCCTGCAGACGGCTTGGTCTCAGAGCCGTGGGAGAACAAATCCTTGCTGTTGAAGCTCCTGGTCTGTGGTGATTTCTCACGGCAGCCCTGAGAGACTCCACCAAGTTTTGCCCTCTGTCCACGGACCTCTTTAATGGAAACCTGATTTTTCCATAAGGCAATGAATCTGTGTAACTTTCAGAGTATAAAGATGAGGACCTACAGTTCACTGCATCAAAGGACAGCCCTTCCAACAAAGGCAGGCGAAATGTGGAGCCAATTATATCTGAGTGCCTACACTTTACTTACATCAGTTCTTTCTAGAAAGAATGAGACTTGTCTCAGTGATATTAATGTACAGTTAACAGGAACTCCTAACCTTAGGAAGCCACAATAAGGTATCTGGGATTGAGCGCTTACTTAAATTGGCAGGTACATCAATTTACATTTAGGGAGTGGCTCAGCCTGTACCGAACACATGAGGAAACCGGGGCGAGAAGATCGCTTGACTCCAAGAGTTCAAGAGCATCCTGGGAATGATAGGGAGACCCGGCCTCTAGAAAAACATTTAAAAATTGGCTGGGTATCGTGGAGTCCCAGCTACTCGGGAGGCTGAGGTGGGAGGATTGGTTAAGTCTGGGAGTTCAAGCCTTGAGTGAACTGTGAAGGGGCAGCACTGCGGGGTCGGGGGTGGCTGCGCGGGAGGAAGTGAGGAGGTGGCTCTGTGAGGTTAGGAGAGGGGGGGCTCTGATGGGTGAGACGGGGTCTCTGTGGGGTGAGGTGAGGAGACGCTCTGTGGGGTGAGGTGAGGTGGGGAGTCTGCGGAATGACGTGGGGGGGGGGGGCAGCACCGGGGGGTGGGATGGGGGGGGGGGGGCCTGCAGGTCCTCCCG
>NW_016803268.1:632542-697835 GCF_001698545.2 Rhinopithecus bieti | reverse complement strand
GGGGGGGCAGCACCGTGGGATGAGATGGGCGGGGTGGGGCCTGCAGATCCTCCAGGCTCTCCCAGGGGAAGGAGCCCAATTAGGGCCAGCACCGCACCGCTCCCGACAAAGCAGGACACCCTAGCCCTTCAGTGGAGACCTCCTTTCCGCCTGGGCTCCAGCTCTAGAGGACGGCCAGTCCCCTCAGCCCCACCATCAAACACCAGGCTCCATGTAGGCACTGCCCTAGGAGGTGCCCAACACCACCACCGTCACTCAGCTGGGTGGTGGCGGGTGACCTGGAATGCTGCTGTCATCACTGCGCATGGACATGTCATCAACCACTCACGCTTTCAGGTAAAACACTACGGAGAACCTCCTGTTGGCAGGTGGACCCCGCACTCTCTAGGGCCTCATCCCCTCCCTCTCTTCTGCTTGACAGGCACAGACAGGAAGCATCTGATGAGCACTCACTGACACCAGCCACGCCGATGCTGTGAGCAATCCTGTGCCGCCCACTCCCCTCCTGACTGGCCCCTCCTGACCGGCCCCTCCTGACTGGCACCAGCACCGCGTGGAAGATCATGGAGAAGCTCATCTGTCTGGATCTCGTCTGAGGACAGGGAGCAGCAGAGCACACGCAGGTGAGGGCAGAGCAGGGAACCCAAGTCCCGAGGAAGTTTATGGTAAGCGAGTCCCCATGCTCTGGGAGGGCACCCCCGGGAAGCCCACAGATAAAGCAACTGGACACATGCTCAACTACGACCGGGCAACAGCAGCAGCTTAAAAAAAAAAAAAGGACACCCCCAAACAGACAGAGACTGGAGCCCTGCTGGCTCCCAGAGAAGGGGTTTCAAAAACGCTTCTTGAGGTGAGCACGACAGCATGTGCCTTTAATCACAGCTACTCAAGAGGCTGAGGCAGGAAGACGACTTGAGCCCAAAAGTTGGAGGCCAATCTGGGCAATGGAGCAAGCCCACCTCTAAAAAAATAAAAATAAAAAAATTAGGCAGGTGTGGTAACACGCGTCTGGAGTCCCAGCTACGTGGAAGGCCGAGGAAGGGGCATCGTTTCAGCCCAAGAGTTGAGGCTGCAGTGAGCTATGACTGCACTCCAGACTGGTCAACAGAGCAAGACTTGTCTCAAAAAAGCAAAACAAAAATACATCTTTATGTTATAGGGCACAAAAAGTAGCAAGATTATAAAACTAAAATAGGGTGAAAGAATGCAAGAGACTCAGAACATGGCAAACTTCCATGTTCTACAATTCCAAACTACAAGAAGCTCTCCGAGCCAACGCCGCACCACGTGAGCTGCTAGCCAGGCACATGTTGGTGAAGAACCAGGAGTCCTCTCAGCACCAACAGATAGTCATGGGCACAGCCCACAGGTGGCTCGACCCACCAGCCTCAGGCAGCATGCGGCTGAGAGGGGAAGCCCAGTTTGGGCTACTGTAGAGCCCCATTCTAGTCTCTTACCCACCCTCACCAAGGCACTAAATCACCAGCAAAGACTCTGAGAACATCAACATCTGTGTGACTAAGGAAAATGGAAGCGTAGGAAGGAACACATCTTTGGCATCAAAGGGCATGAAAAAAATCGCCTTCACTGAAAACATTGAAAAGGCACGACCCTATTATGCCTCCTGCTAGGAAAAAATTTCCTCTGCTTTTAAAGGATTAATAGCCACAAAATATTATCTTGTTATTCTAGTGTCCTCCAGAAAATGAGCCATCAGTTGGAAGGCTATGGGGTAAAGGGAAGAGAAGGAAAAGCTGGCTTTGAAAACACTGTTGACTGGCAAAGTTACCAGCACTCCATCAGGCTAATGCCTGGGTCGGGAGAAGACAGACGCAGTCACGACTATGGATCCTGAGGGCGAGAGACTCTGGGCACCACAAAGTGGTGCCTTCAACCTTCCTACGAGTGCGCAGAGGTGAAGCCTGGAGAACAGGCAGGGACGGGCACAGGGGACCATGTGCTCAGCCACGCCTACCTCACGAAGACATTCTGAGGATGAAAGGCATCACGGATCCAAATGCCACTTGGAGGCTGAATGTACCACACAATAAAAGAATCATAGTAAATCACACTGTTGACTTGTGGTTGACAATCTTTCCTTTACAGTACAGTGAACTCGTGGACAACATCATGTCCACAGACCACCATAAATGTAGTTTGTAGTTTTAAATAAAACTGAAATCAGACTTCCAAAAAGAAACACCTAATAACTTCTCCTCTCCTATTCCACCAGGGCCATGACCCACACCACAGCCCGACACCCTGTCACACTCTCTCACAGGAGAACGGCCCGCACCAGTTACGCTGGTGTCACGGTGGGGCCAAGGCTGCAGTGAGTGGAGATCATGCCGCTGCACTCCAGCCTGGGCGACAGAGCAAGACTCTGTCTCAAAATAAATAAATAAATAAAAAATCTTATGGAAGGAGGTACCACGTATGCGGTCTGTTGTGGAACCAAACGCCGTTACGTGGGGCATGACTGTATTCTGTAAGGCGTATTTGCAAAACAGCTCCTCCAGTCACACAGGCTTGTTTTTGAGACAAGTTCTGGCTCTGTCACACAGGCAGCAGTGCAGTGGTATGATCTTCGCTCACTGTAGCCTCGACCTCCTGGGCTCAGGCGATCCTCCCACCTCAGCTTCCCCAAGTAGCTGTGACTACAGGCACGCGCCACCATACCTGGTTCATTTATTTTTTTTGGTAGAGACAGGGTTCTCACTATGTTGTCCAGGCTGGTCTCGAACTCCTGGGTTGCAGCAATCCTCTCGCCTCAGTCTCACAAAGTGCTGGGATTATAGGCCTGAGCCACCATGCCACCTTTACAGGTAACTTTCCTATCGGCCTTCCTGACTGCTGCGGTAAGGCATGTTCTCACAGGGACAATTCAGAAAATGCACCAAAGTGTCCTCAAGGCCTGTCCACGAAGCTCCTCCTTCCAGCCAGACCCTGGTGCTCAGGGCTCAAATTCCTCACATTTTCCCCCAGCACTCCTCACAAAGGATGCCCTGCAGTCAATCCCAACTCACCTCCAGCAAAGCTCCAGCAAGAACAATCCCAGCACTTTGGGAGGCCAACGCGGGCAAATCACCTGACGTCAGGAGTTCGAGAACAGTCTGGCCAACATAGTAAAGCCCCGTCCCTACTAAAAATACAAAAACTTACTGGGCATGGTGGCACGTGCCTGCAATCTTGGCTACTCGGGAGGCTGAGGCGGGAGAATCGCTTGAACCCCGAAGGCAGAGGTTGCAGTGAGCCAAGATCACATAACTGCACTCCAGCCTGGGCGACAGAGTGAGACTCCATCTTAAAAAAAAAAAAAAAAAAAAAAAAAAACTTCAGCCAGAAAAATCACCAAAGTCCTAAGTCTGGTTATGCCCTTTGTTTTCTACGTCTTAATAATAAAAACACAGCAAGCAGTTTGGTGCTGCGAGCAAGGGACTCTCTGAGAGCTGGCGCCCACACACGCTGGTCTCCAGGACAGACATGTCTCAGGCCAACAACACTGACAGAAACACAGACCCTCACCGCCAGGTCACAACAGGCATGGGAAACCCACAGCACGGCCTTGGCCACGCTCCTGAGGGCGACAAAACACCAGCCAGCGCTCTCTGAGAGCTGCATTCAGTCCTAGAGGAGAAGCAGCAGCTGCTGAGAAGGACACACGGGCAAAGGAGCCACTAGGCACCGTGACAAGACAACATGTTCGCTGGCCATGCCTGGTGTCAGCACACAGACACGCAGGCACCAGAGGCTGCAGCGAGGAAGACAGATGTGCTCTCCCAGTGCTTATGGTCTGGGTGGGGACAGAAAAGAGACAAGGAAAGCACAGGGTAAGCAGATCAGACACAGGGTTTTAGTTAACCAGGACTCTGATGCTGGTGTCTGCCTGGAGGAAGGAAGGAGGACAGACTTTTGAAGAAGAAGATGGACCTCAGTGTCTCCCTGGCGCTGATAAGTGATCCCACCAAGCATGACCCACAGCACAGGACAAAACCTTGTGTCCAGGATAGGGTCCCCTCCCAGAGGCAGCAGAAAGGACAGCTGTGGAATACGGAAGAGGAAAAGGAAAAGGGAACAGGAGACAAATCAGCAACATTAAGAACATCAGGCTGGGCCCGGTGGCTCGCGCCCATAACCCCAGCACTCTGGGAGGCCAAGGGAAGGGGGCGCAGATCACCTGAGGTCAGGAGTTCGAGACCAGCCTGGCCAACATGGTGAAACCCTGTCTCTACTAAAAACAAAAAAAATTAGCCGAGCATGGTGGCAGGCGCCTATAATCCCACGGACTTGGAAGGCTGAGGCTGGAGAATCCCTTGAACCCAGGAGGTGGAGGGTGCAGTGAACTGAAATGCACCACTGCACTCCAGCCTGGGCAACAAGACTGAAACTCCATCTCAAAAAGAAAAAGAAAAGAACACGCAGACAGAAAAGAACGACCTAAGAAGGCACACAAGGAACATCAGCATCTTAAGGAAAGGACTGAAGAGAACTAACAGAAAAAGACTCATATTTTCATATAAGGAACATGGGGAAAAAGAAAAAAAATTAAAAAGAAAAGACTAATAGATGATATGGCCAGAGCTTTAAAGAGACAATGAGATAACACCTGGAAGCCTCAGCGAGACTGAGCTGCCTTCCCAGCGACACTGAGCTGCCTTCCCGGGCCCTTCCCAGCATTTCCTGCCAGCAGGGCCCCTGCCCCAAGCCAAAAAGGAACCACGTCCACCTCGTCAGGACTGTTGGATGACAGCCGCACACACCTAAGAAACTAACTTCTTCTGGGCCGGGCAAAGTGGCTCACACCTGCAATCCAAGCACTATGGGAGGCCGAGACAGGCATATTGCTTGAGTCCAAGAGTTCAAGACCAGCCTGAGTCTTGAACTCAAGACGGGCGAGACGCTGTCTCTATCAAACACACACACACACACACACACACACACACACACACACACAGAATTAACCAGGCGTGGTGGTGTGCTCCTGTAATCCCAGCTACTTGAAAGGCTGAGAGGCTGAAGCAGGAGGATGGCTTGAGCCCAGGAGGCAGAGGCTGCAATGAGCCGTGATCATGCCACTGCACTCCCACCTGGGTGAAAGAGTCACATCCTGTCTCCCCCCAAAAGAAGAAAGAAGAAGAAAGAAGAAGAAGAAGAAAAATTAACTCCTTTGTCCACATAGTAAAATTCAGTCTTCCATTAACTTCAAAAAGCCAAACTGATTAATTTTTAAGAAAAGAACAAACACACCTACAGTGAAGCGTGGAAAATCACTATGGTCACTCCCCAGCTACAGCTGCCATGCAGTGGTACTGCCCCCGCCCTCAAGCTGGTCCCAGACTCAAACAGGAAGCCACTGCACATGTGTGACCACTGGCCAGGGAAAGAGAGGCCAAGACAGCTTGAAGGACTTGCGCATGGCCCCAGAAGGCTACACTGTTTGGCAAGCACTGGATGCATAGAGATACTTGGCCAACAAACTCCAAGAGGGCTCACACCAGCACTGTTCCCTCTGACACCCAGTTCTCCACTCTGGAGAAGTGGCAGCCTTGAGCTACCACAGACATGGTGACCAGGACGAAGAGGCATGAAGCTGGCAAAACCACCAGGTTTGATGCACAGAAAGGCCAGCAGCGGCACCCAGTTGCCTGGGCAAAGGAGGAAGAGGATGACAGGTACACAGGCCGTTAGAAACGGCCTCACCTTGACCCTGAGCGCAGTGGCAAGTGGGGCCCAGATTCCCCCACCCCGCTCAGGCACGCCGCAGGCCCACTGCATCTGGAAGGAGCGTAACAGCCGGTGCCCAGGCTGAGCGTGAGCACTGCCCCACGCACAGTCAGACCCTCGGTATGAGCATTAAAGACGTCCCAGCCGTGCCCACGGCTACAGTAGCCCCTCCTCGCACCTCCCGCCACCCTCCCTAGAGTCCAGCACCAATACATCCGCCTCTGGCCTCAGCATGGTGGAGCAGGATCCCTGTACTCACTCACTCACTCACTCACTCACTCACTCACTCACTCACTTCACTTATCAGCCATGGAATCCTGAATTCAAACCCTACTTCCTAAACATCTTTTGAGACCTAGATTCCGCTTGTAATAAAAATAAGGAAAATGCAATTTTCTGGGATTCTGTAGGAAAAGACGAGGACATAAGTGAAAGTATCTAGCACAGCATGTGCCTCCCACAGACCTTAGGAGTTACTGGGAAATACAAGTGAACAGGCCGCTGTGGAGTGCAGTTTCTAAAAGCAGGAGGAATACAGGAAAGGTGGCCCCAACCCTGCCTCTGGGAGCAAAACTGAAAAGAGCCACAGCCACAGCAGAGAATTCAGAACAGCTACTTGCACAGAGGCCAGAGCAGCCAAGGGAAGCTGGGGGCCCAGGCCAGCAAGCCCCTTCAAGAGCAGAAAACAGATTTTTTAGGTGAAGCTGATCACCCGAGGAAACGAGGCGAGCTCACACACCTGAAGACAGCTTCCCTCGGCAATTCCGCCCGTCTCCGCAGGACTCAGTCCAAGTCCTGGTGTTAGAACAAATCACGAGGGCTACAACAAAGCTCAAACACCCCCAGGCTCCAGCACCCCCAGCCACCAACACAACTCTATTCAAGATCCACCTATCAACAGCGGTGGGGTGAGAAGGTGTTCCCCATCCTTAGTCCACTCTTTCTCCGTGGGCTGCAGCCAGGGTTTCCCGTGGGTCGTCTTGTGTATGTCACGGCCCTGCCCACAGCATAAAAACATACAGGGGTGAGGGAGATGAGCAAGACAGCCAGCTTCTCAAAAGAGCAGCAAAGGCTAGGTGCCACGGCTCACACCTGCAGTCACACCGCTTTGGGAGGCACCGGCGGGAGGACTGCTTAAGGCCAGGAGTTGCAGGCCAGTCTGAGCAACATAGCAAGATCCTGTCTGTACCAGAACACACACACACACACACACACACACACACACATGAAAACTGGTTGTTGTGTTACTAAAAGTTTCCATTATAACACTGAAGTTTAGAATACAGTACTACTAGGCCAAAATATCCTGGCATTTTATAGGATTTCTTTAACAAAATGTCATCACATCTAAACTGGCATCTTTCAGCTCACTTCTTAATTTCAATCTAAATTTAAAACATGGTTTGCTGCAGCTACAGGGCAGAATTTCACACGGAACAGATACCTCACAGCTGCCAACCCAGTGGGTACAGCCCTTTGAGCATCACCTAAAGCCTCATAAAATCATCGCCAAGCCCATCCCCAAAAGCTGTAGTTAGTAAGCCACCAGGATTCGATATTTAGAAACTTTGTTCCCACTAACAAAAAACAAGTAACAATAAATTTTAAACAAAGGCTGACTGTACCCAGGAAATGGAGAGAATAAACAGCAAAAGACTCATGGACACCGGTGGTGGGTGGTGGGAGTGACGGTTTCGGCCCTCAGAACAGACTAAGACACCCCGCAGAGCTGAAGCCATCAGGAACCCCGCAGAGCCATGGAGGGAAACACCTGCCCCGGGCTACAAAGGCCCCCTTCTGCCCTCTGCTTGCTGCTCTGGTTCTGCCCTCCAGACACATGCAGGTCCCTAAAGCAGCTGCTATCCTGCTGATGTGCTGACACCATCAGGTATGAACGAGAATCCCAGTTTTATTTTTCCTAATAAACAAATCATCCATTTAGCAGCAAAATGTCAACAAACACCAAAAGCTTTAAAAGCATCCTTCGATTGACAAAGAACCCTCGCTTCTCATTTCCCTCTTTCCCATGCCCAGGCAAAGAGCCCTCTGAGAACATGGGAAGCTTCACAGAAGCGGGTGGGGAGTGGCCAACCATGGCCAGGGCAAGACAGAAACCACATGTGAGTGAGCACGTGTTCTACACAGAGCCTTATGTACTGGGCCACAGAGTAAGCAGAACCGGGCAGCTCCTGCTGCCAAAGTCAACACGTTCAGGCTGCCCGGCCTCCACCGGCACTTTCATAAAAGCTGCCTGCAGAAAGAGGGGTGGCCAGGGCAGGAGGCAGGACCTTCCGCAGCAGCACAGGGGCTTGAGTCCCACGCTGGCTGTCCACACCCAGGGCCATGCCTCCACAACAGTGCCCTCCACCACGTCCCTTCTCGTGCGTGCTGGTGCCACCACGGAGGCCCAGGGACCTTTTTCTACTTCTTTTTCAAACTTGCAGCCCTGTGCCAGCAGCCAGCACTGCCTTCAAAATCCCTGCACACAAGCGGCAGGAAATCTCAACTGCACCTGAAGAGGAGCAGGCTGCCCTGGCTGGGCCAGGCACTACACATCTTGCTGTTGAGAGGGTCTATATTTCTTCCTTTTTTCTTTTTCTTCTAATCCTCCTGTTACCTAGAGCTGGAGTGCAGTGGTGTGATCATAGCTCACTACAACCTCTGCCTCCCGAGCTCAAGCAAACCTCCCACCTCAGCCTCCTGAGTAGCTAGGACGATAGGCATGCACACCATGCCTGGCTAATTTTTGTATTTTTTGGAGAGACAGGGTCTTGCCACATTGCCCAGGCTGGTCTGGAACTCCCGATCTCAGGCGCTCCTCCCACCTCAGCCTCCCAGAGTGCTGGGATTACAGACACAGTCTCATGGTGCCCGGCCAGTTTACACTTGGAACCCACCACTATCCCCTTGTTGACAGTAAGCATATCCCAAATCATTTTTCCCAATGGACAACACAAATAATTAAGATCCTTATTCTGGAGTGGGGAAAAAGAGACTAGAATTCTCAGCAGAACTTGAGGAATACAATGGCCAGTAACAAAGATGCCTGGGCCGGGCGCGCGTGGCTCAAGCCTGTAAATCCTAGCACTTTGGGAGCGCCGAGACGAGGCGGATCACAAGTCAGGAGATCGAGACCCCCTGGGCTACATACGAGTGAAACCCCTCGCTTCTATTATAGAATACAAAGACTACGCCCGGGCGAACGAGGCAGGCCGCCTGTAGTCAGCTACTTGGAAGGCTGAGGCGCAGGAGAGATGGCATGACCTGGGAGGGCGCGGGCTTGCAGTGAGCTGAGATCCGGCACTGTCACTCCAGCCTGGGCCACAGAGCCAGACTCCGTCTCAAAAAAAAAAAAAGAGAAAAAAAAAAAAAAAAAGATGCCTCCCAGAGTCTCCTTGTCAGGTCCCATGCCTCCCCCTCAGCCAGGCACTGGGGTGCTCAGGCCACACTGGACCCTCTATCTCCTTCCTCCTACTTTCATCTTCTTCCCACCAAAATCTAAGCAAGTTGTAAATGGGCCTTCTAGTGACAGTGACATGTGTGAAAGCACGCAGAGTCCTTACTCCATTTGCTACAGGAACCCAATAATATTTGGGAAGAAACAAGCGGGACAGGAAAAGGCACAGGAAAAGGTACGCTGGTGTTTTGCATCCATAAAGTTCACTTCAATTTAAACAGAACTTACTGAGTACTCTTATGCTAGATACAAGCAAAATGTTTTCACCCTCAGATATAAAACATAGAGGAAAAAACTCCCTTAAGCCAGCTGTAAAAATTGATGGTATTAAAAAATAAAACACTGGCCCCATGAGAATCACCGTAGTTAACAAAAGAAATAAAATAACCGCAATATTATAACCAACAAACGAAAAGCCATTCTCAATTCCCCAGCAGGACCTCTCCACGCCTCCCAGGACAGCAGAGGTCAGAGGACAGCAGAGGTCACAGGTCAGCAGAGGTCCCAGCACCCACAGACACATTCCAGCTAAAAGTACACATGCGGGAAAACAGCGTGCTGACAGCCAGAGCTCCCAACACCCTCTGCGTGATGACAGGGGTGGGCGAAGCTCCAACGTTCCAAACCCTCCCCCGGGCCCTGGGACTCTCCGCCCATCAACCAGAGCCCGGCAGGGAGGGAGTGGGGGGGCACTCAGCCACAAGTGCCCATTTTCACATGAACAAGTCTAACTTAAATGACACTGCATCTTCTGTAAGTTATTGCAGTTTAAAGAAGCCTAGCCACAGATAATTCCTCAGAACTCTAAAATAAAGACTCATTCTACTAAACAATGCAGTTATTTACCTTGGCATAATTATCACGCATATGTCTTTGATAATAATGGAAGCATGGTGTTATCTGTTTCTAAATCCCAGCAAAAACTGAGTTGAAAATGGAAATGAACTCACATCGGCACCTACACATCTCTCACAGGTCTGCAAGTCGAGTCCTGTGGCCGTCCGCAGCCCCAAGAGCCCCTGGAGCATTCCGTGGCAGAAGTAACCCCGAAAGCGCACCAGGAATGGCATCCCACAGCCAATGAACACCCCAGGGGGTAAGGGTGCCAGGGAGACTCTGCACCCCCACCATGCCCTAGGGTGCAGAGAGGCCTGCCCAGGAAGAGCCTCTCTCTGCTTTCAAGGCCAGATTGGGGGGAGGCAGGAGGACGGCACAAAGACAGCGGCCCTGCCCCTCCCCACCTCCAACCTGGTCACCCAGACAGGGACCCCAGCACACCAGCAGCAAGCAGAGGGGGCTCGGCTCTGGCTGAGCAGACTTCCAGCCCAGCCACCACCATGGGCCTGCACACCCTCAAGGACACGGGCCGTAGGCACAGCTGCTCAGACTGTGCACTCGGGGACACTGAGGCGCACGATCGTACCTGCCTTACAAGTTCAACATTTCAGCTTTCCAACTTGGACCCGGCAGAATGGCTCCCGCAAAGAAGGGTGGCAAGAAGAAAAAGGGCCGTTCCACCATCAACGAGGTAGTGACCCGAGAATACACCATCAACATTCACAAGCGCACCCATGGAGTGGGCTTCAAGAAGCGTGCCCCTCGGGCACTCAAAGAGATTCGGAAATTTGCCATGAAGGAGATGGGAACTCCAGATGTGCGCATGGATACCAGGCTCAACAAAGCTGTCTGGGCCAAAGGAATAAGGAATGTCCCACACCGAATCTGTGTGTGGCTGTCCAGAAAACGGAATGAGGATGAAGAGTCAACAAACAAGCTCTATACTTTGGTTACCTATGTACCTGTTACCACTTTCAAAAATCTACAGACAGTCCATGTGGATGAGAACTAATCGCTGATGGTCAAATATATCAAATAAAGTTATAAAATTGAAAAAAAAAACAAAACAAGTACAACATTTCAGCAAGACAGAACTTGATTACTTTTCTATCTTAAACACAGATGTCAATTAAAAATGTAAAACATTAAGTTCAAGCCTCCTTTCCTATGAACAACACTGCCTCTGCTATCATTCACAAACCACTTTCAAACCCCCAATGTTTTGGAAACGTAATTCGAAAGTCCCATTTCACAGCAAGCATAAATGGAGCATCTACATGTTGTTAGGGTCAGCAGCCTGCTGTCGCTCAAGGCCACACTCACCGGACACCGCATGCTGGGGTCATCGGGGGCCACGCAGCCTCACCGCCTGAGAGGACTAACCATTCTGTTTTGCCAAGAAAGATGTCAGCTTCAACGACTTTTATACTGGAGAAACAATTTACAAACTCAAATTGTTTTAAAGCCTCTATTTTCATGCAGTTTTATTTCTGTAAAGTGTTATTTAATCTCTAAGGAAGTCTTTACAGTAGGTATGACCGTGACCACTGTCCTGGGTAGGAGACAGAGGCTTGGAGAGTGGAAGGGAGGGGCCAGGGCCACAGAGCCAGCACCAGCCAGACGAGCACACACAGGCTGTCCGGGACCCTGTGTCACTGCGGCCACATCTGGCCCCATCTCAGGGCAGGACCAGCCTAGAATCCATCCAAGCTGGGCCCCTAAGTCATGCCCGACGGGAGAAAAGAGCACAGCACCGCGTACTGAAGAAGCGACTGTAGATCTCATCTAAACTGCTTACATTCCACCTCAAGTCATCAAAGTGAAATACAAGAATGACACAAATACCAATTAAAAATATTAGAGAACCTGGAAAATTCTTCTTTATTTGCTTGAGACACGGTCTCACCCTGTGGTCCAGGCTGGAGTGCAGTGGTGCGATCATAGCTCACTGCAGCCTCAACCTCCCGGGCTCAAGTGATCCTTCCTCCCCGCTCAGCCTCTCCAAGTAGCTGGGACCACAGGCACATGCCACCATGCCTGGCTAATTTTTGTATTTTTTGTAGAGACGGGGGGGTCTTGTCATGTTACTCAGGCTGGTCCCGCACTCCTGAGCTCAAGTGATCTACCCACCCCATCCCAAAGTGCTGGAATTACAGGCGGGAGCCACTGCAACTGGCCAGCTATTCTCTTTTTCAAACCCTGCATTTTAATGCCAGATAAAACAATGGCAAACAGGCATTCAAGACCAGTCTGGCCAACAGTGAAACCCTATCTCTACTAAAAATACAGAAATTAGCTGGTCATGGTGGCAAGCACCTGTAATCCCAGCTACTCAGGAGGCTGAGGCAGGAGAATCTCTTGAATCTGGGAGGTGGAGTTGCAGTGAGCCGAGATGGCACCACTACACTCCAGGCCCTGGGCAACAGACCTAGACTCCGTCTCAAAAAAAAAAAAAAAAAAAAAAAAAAAAACCAAAAAGAACAATGGAGAACAAGCCTCAGCGTGGTCCTCAGGAGGTCCTCCCATGCCCATGTGGGTCACGGCACCAATGGCCACACTGCGCCCAATCTCTGCTCAGGAGGGCCTCTCTGTAGCAACACTGCAGTCTCCCTGGTGGCCAAAACAGACCTCATGCTAAGGGCCTTCATCTTATTCAATCTAATTACCACAGACAAACAAAGACAAAATTCAATACTGAGTATTTATAGTTCACAAAAGTGACAAATGGCATGAAACACCTTAGATTATTACTGTGGCATGGTCACAAATGCCAACATTTCCTACGTCATCAAACCTAAGTAGCAGCACATCTATTCTTCTCAATCCACTACAGTGCCAGACATTTAGGCCAATTCCAGGTCCTATCAGCAGAGTTGCTGACAGCTTGTTCCCCTGTAATCAGAGAAGCATGTATTCTGAATCTATCCATAATCCCCCCCCCCCCCCCCCCCCCCACAAGACAGAGTCTTGCTCTGTCGCCCAGGCTGGAGTGCAGTGCTGTGATCTTGGCTCAATGAAACCTCCACCTCCCAATTCAAGCAATGCTCCTGCCTCAGCCACCCAACTAGCTGGGATTACAGGCATTCGCCACCACGTCTGGCTAGTATCTACATTTTTAACAGAGATGGGGTTTCACCATATTGGCCAGGCTGGTCTCGAACTCTTGGCCTCAAGTGATTCACCCACCTTCACATCTCAAAGAGCTGGGATTACAGGCGTGAGCCACCGTGCCTGGCCACTAATTGTTTATTAATAATTTTATTTTTCACACTAGTAAGCAGCATTTTGGCCAGGTGTGGTGTCTCATACCTGTAATCCCAGCACTTTGGGAGGCTAAGGCAGGAGGACTGCTTGAGGGCAGGGGTTCAACACAGGCCTGGACAACATAACGAGACTCTGTCTCTACAAAAAAAAAAAAATTTAAGAAAAGAAAGAAAATGCAGCATTTTGCTTTTCCTTGTCATCCATTAAGGTCAGCAGTATCCTTTTCACGAGAAAGCACAGCTCAGACCCTGGGGTGTGGGGTGCTCCCTCATCGCTGCCCCCCTTTTCCCGTGTACTTGGCCCCTCCATGGCACCCCTATGATCACAGCCGGGCTCAGTCCACCTCCAGATCTTCAAAAACATCTCACTGGACCCACAAACATGCCCACTACCCAGGCTAGCTTCCTTCTAACTGCGAACCATCCCGCAGATTAAGAGAAGACAATTCTAGACCTATTTTCAGGGATATCTCAGATGATTCCCTTTCCTTCAAACCTCACCTCCATTTCCAAGGAAAGAATTCAGTCATATGAAAGAAAGCAGTCAGGTGTATCTTAAAGTGGCCTGACTCTAGGTGACGGAGATTAAGGACGGATACACCGAACTGCGAAGCTCTCGAAACAAGCTGCAGGAAAGGTTCTTTCATGTTTGCTAGGAGTAACAACACAAAACAGATCATGTATTTTTGGACTGTTCACTTTAAAACCCTGACTCACACCTGGCCAAAATATGAAAATTTAAATTAGCCAAGTTTTCTCTTCAACTGCTGTCAACCCACATATCAGAGAAAATAACCTGCCAGTCACCACGCGTCTCCCGAAGACGGGAGGACTCTGCCCTCCAGCACCACGTGCTTGGTCAGAGCTAAGGCCAAAGTCTTTATGGAGACTGCTGCCCCTCCTCTCAAAAAACATGCCTGTCACACCCAGGAGGAGGCAAGGAGTCAGGGCTGGCGAGCCAGGCTCCCACTCCGTACCTGCCTACCACACACACTGGCCTCCAGCTCCAAGGAAAAGCCAGAAGAGCATCTAGAGGGCTCCGCAGCAACACTGTGCCCAGAAGCACAGGACAACCTGGAGAGACCACCAGGATCCAACAAGAGCAGAACAGCTCCCAGGACACAGAATCCTCATGCAAACTGTTAGTTACCACGACATGCGCAGAGCACACAACACACAGCACGGGGGGATCTCGGTCATCTTCAGCCCATCCTAGGATGAAGAAAAGTAAAGGAAGACGAGAGGAAATAAACTTTTACAGGCTATTAACAAACTATTTAATTTTTCAGCAGATTTCTTCTCACTGTGACACCAAGGATCCCATTCATTAATCCAAAAAAGCTCACCTGTTACCACTCGGAAAACACTAAGTGAATTCCAGAACAAAATTCAAAACATTTGGACAAAACTCTATCAAGTCCAAGAACACCAGCCTGGACACTCACGCATTATTTTGATACTTATTTTTCCAAACCAATGACAATAACATAAACAGAATGCAGCGAATATTTACCGATTCCATAGCTGAAAGTCAGTGCTGATGAGGACTGTCTTTTAAATCCAATGGAGGTGTGTCCCAGAGCAGGGCTGAGTATATTCTGAAACAAGAGAGTGAAATTAGCTCATGTCAATAATAATTTCAGCCTCAGTTCTTTCATAGCTCTCGTCTCCCTCCATTTGGTCCACACGGTTTATTCCATCTCCCTTCCTCTCCCATAACCCACTGCTCAGCTCTTAGTCACTGTGCCAAGGCCAAAACTTATCGTCATTCATCAAATACTTTCACATCAAAATGCAGCAATTGCAACAACTTAAAGGTAAATCCAAAGTCCAATACAAAAACAGAGCAAATGACACTGATACAATCTTGTGAAATCACCATAAAACCAGATTTTAGAGGCTCTGGAGCTTTTTATACATAAGAAACCAAATAAACCAAGTGGGTAGTCTTGCCACATAAACAAAACATTACCAATAAGGTAAGTTTTTTAAAAGGCTTTTTCTTTTTTGAGACAGAGTTTCGCTCTTGTCCTCCAGGCTGGAGTGCAGTGGTGCAATCTCAGCTCACTGCAGCCTCCACCTCCCCTCCAGGGTTCAAGCGATTCTCCTGCCTCAGTCTCCCGAGTAGCTGGGATTACAGGCACCCACCACCACACCCGGCTGGTCTTGAACTCCTGACCTCAGGTGATCCGCCCACCTCGGCCTCCCAAAGTGTTGGGATTACAGGCATGAGCCACCGTGCCCTACCTTAAAAGGCTAATTTTAAGTTTAAGAAGCACATTAAGTTGTAAACTACACAAAAGGTACAAAACAAGATAAGGTGGTTTTCATTTCCACTGAGTATTTTAAGAGGAAAGATTATACTGCAGTACCATTTTTTAGAAAGCTGAATAAGGCCGTGGACAGTGGCTCACGCCTGTAATCCCAGCACTTTGGGAGGCTAAGATGGGTGGGTCACTTGAGGTCATGAGTTCAAGACCAGCCTGGCCAACAGGGCAAAACCCCTCTCTACTGAAAATACAAAAACTAGCCAGGTGTGGTGGCGTGTGCCTGGAACCCCAACTACTTGGGAGGCTGGGGCAGGTGAATCACTTGAATCCGGGAGGCGAAGGTTGCAGTGAGCCAAGATCGTGCCACTGCACTCTAGCCTATGTGACAGAGCAAGACTCATCTTTAAAAAAAAAAAAAAAAAAAAAGCAGCTGAATAAAACTATATAATCTCCCTGAAGAGCTCTGGGGGCTCCAAGAATAAAACAAACCAGTCTCAACGGGGGAAGAAAAAAAAAATCCACACCCATGTTACTTCAGTAACATCCAAACATCAGGCTCTCCTCCAACTCCACACACTTCCGTGTGCAGAACCAGGGAGGGAAGCACAGACAGGATTGAAGGCAGCTCCCAGGACAGGGCTTGCTGGTGCAGGTTCCCCAGCTCTGCACTTAGCATCCAAGAGAATCGTGTGTTTCCTGAGCAACACTCATGACATGTGTGTTTTGCAAAGATGGAGTGAGGTTTTTCCGTCCTTACTCTCCTGGACAGGATTGTTCAAAGCTACCATTAACCTCAAGGACCATTAAAAATAAACGTGTGCTGGGTGTGCGGACTCACGCCTGCAATCCCAGCACTTCAGGAGGCTAAGGCAGGCGGACTGCTTGAGCCCAGAAGTTGGAGACCAGTCTAGGCAACACAGTGAGTCCCCATCTCTACAAAAAATCCAAAAAATTAGCCGGGCATGGTGGCGTGTTCCTGTGACCAGAGCTACTCACACCACTGCACTCCAGCCTCAATCAATCCATCAATAAAAATAAATGTGAATAAGCAGCCTGGTTTCAGTGAAAAGCAGCAAGTGTGCCACGAAGCTTTCCGTAAAACCGCTCAGAGAGGGGAAGAGTATCAGCAGCAGGAAGCCAGCAAGGAACCCCAGCATCGACCCCCCGAGTCCTGAGGGTGCTCAAAGCACTGTGAGTCAAACAATTCGCACGCTCAGTGCCACTGGCATCTGGGTTCAGCGCGCAACAGGATTGAGCAGCATTGGTCTCCTAGGTGCCAAAAGGGCCACCCAGCAAATCCTGGCAACCAAAAATGTCTCCAGATGATATCGGCAGAAGGGGAAAACACGCCAGTGAGAACTACTGCTTTAATCCAACTGCTGTTTCACATATATGAAAAAATTGGGCCCAAATCAGGTAAAGTAAAACAAAACTAAGTTTTCTGTTGTCTTAGGGTCCTGCAGGGTATTAAAAGCAAGTTGGGAAGAGAAAATTCTGGTCTAAAGGTCTTTTCTTTCTGACTAAGAGAAAATCTCAATAACTGATCCCATTATTTCTGGAAGACAATACCAATCCAGAGCCTCTAAAATATTTGGAATAAACATCAAAGATTTTTTTTTTTAAGAGACAGGGTCTCACTATGTTGCCCAGGCTGGGATGGAGTGGTGCAAACACAGCTCACTGCAGCCTCGACCTCCTGGGCCCAAGGGGTCCTCCCACCTCAGCCTCCCGAGTAAAGAAAGGTTCTAAGGTATGAAAAAAAACTTCATTTAGAATACATGTTCACATCAAAACCATCACCACAACTATAAACAAGCTATGTTGTCAAACAGACAAGCACCAGGCGACACTTCTTACTGTCAGCTCATGTCTACAGCAACTCAGAAATCAACAGGTCTGTGGAGGCCGAGTGCAGACAGAGCCCATGGAGATAGGAAGAGTCAGTGTGTGATGATGGGACCAGGGAGTCAGGGAAGTCATGGACCATCACCCATCCACGTCTGGAGGTGGGGGTGAGGGTCGGCACATAGGCACAACCAAAACCATAATCCAGGTAAAACAACAGGGAGATGCTTCTACCTACAGAAATGGCAACAGGACAAGATGATAATCCCAGATGCTGAGGACGTCTGCTACACGCATTCTGTGTTAGAAAAACCAGGAGATATTTTTAATACTAATGGCAGTTCTCTCCGAATGGTGGAGCAATGCAAGGTTTTAAATTTCTCTTACTACTCTAGACTCCTTACTCTCACCAACTCCTTTAATGGGCTAGCTGCCATATTAGGGATAGGGAAAGAAAATTATTTAATACAATCAATGGGTAAAAAGTTACAGTTACATAAGAAGAAAGAGTTCCAGGGCAAACCTATAATCCCAGAACTTTAAGAGGCCGAGGTGGGAGGATCACGTCAGCGCAGAAGCCCAAGGCTGCAGTGAGTTAGGATGGCACCACTGCACTCCACCTGGGCAAGGGACTGAGACCCTGTCTAAGAATAAATATCCAAACCATTGTCAAGTAATAACACGATATTCGCACGGACCCAATCGCACCCCAGTTCTTCCAACGTCATCGGCTCTCCCCTTGCTTTGCTGTATGACAGCTGCTTTATGCAGGCTCTCAACAAACAGTCAGGGCCACAAGCACCGTCCGAAACAGAATGACACTCTCCCTGGGAAGGAAGCTGGGCAGACCTGATGCTTATTTTTGGAAAGGAACGGAAGTTCAAGATGCTAACGTTTTTTTACAGAATCTCTCTTTTCTCTCCTAAGAGAATCACAAGTTTTAGGAGACTGTGACCTACACAACTCTATGAATGTTTAATTCACTCCCACCTTAATCACTTTTTCTGTTTTTCTTTCTTCCTATCAGGGCACATCAATTATCACTTTTTTCAATCAGGAGATCTACAATTGCTAACCATAGTCTTCAGTCCGCTAAGATGAGCAATTCTTTTTATCCACACTGACTAACTCCAACTGACAGCAAAGAAAAACCATGAGGCCTGTGGCTGCCCCACACCGCCTGCTCCTTCAGACAACCAAGGGCCAATCTGGTTTCACAGCTGTGAGCTCAGGCCCCTCAGCTCCCTCCCAACACCCGCAGAGCCCAGGAGTCCATGTTAGCAAAGACTGGTCCCTACAGTGGCCTTGGTCTCAAAACGCTGTTAGCCAGAGCACTTTTTCAATCATGACCGTATGCAAACGATGATTTTCACTCGCGTTAGGCTGAGTGGGAGAGTCCACAGGGGAGCCACTGACGATGGGCGTCTGCCCCCGACACTGGCTGACTAACTAGCACCATTAGCCTGGGCTCCAAACTGCAGTCACACCAGCCTGTCTCAGGGTCAGGTCTGTCTTTTCCCTACTTCCCACACAACGGCGGCTGTACATTCCTTTCACGAAACCCAGTGAGTACAGGAGCACACAGATGGGTTTTAAGAGAGTAGTGCAGAGCTGCGGCTTTCCTGATATATACCTTTTCAGTAACTTCAAATACATGCACAGAGAAAGTATGAGATGTGTGGTCAGAGTGAACCCGAAAAGGACAAGATGGTGCCTGCTGCTTTCAGGCAGAAACACCTAACGTGCAGCAGCAGGCACTCAGCACCTGACCTAACTCGACTCAGCCACGTGAGCCCACCATTACTACAGGTCAAAAATGGTCCCATAACCCCCACTCAGTTGTTCATAGCTGTTTTATTCATAAGCACCAGAAACTGGAATCAGCCCAGATGTGCTTCGATGGTGTAAGAAAACATTTTAAGGTCCATTTTCCAGGCGTGATCAGTCTGCGCACTGGCGGCCAGCCTGCGGAGGGAACAAACCGCACAGCTCACACACCGGGAAGGCCACAATAAAGAACAAAATGCAAAGGAGGGTCAACCCACAAATGGGAAGAAAGTTTCAGCACTGGGAAATAAAAACTTACGCAGGTAAGGGGACGGGGTACAACCTTATAAGGGGGATAACGAAACTCAGGCGACCTCCGGGAAGACTGCAACCCCATAGTACCCAACCAAAGAGGAACTGGGGGAGTGACTTGCATGCTGGGAGATAAGCTACCTGCTGTGGCTGCTGCGGGTGTGCCTGCCTACCAGGCACCCGATCTTGCAAGACTGCCATTAAAAATCTTGTTTCGGCCGGGCGCGGTGGCTCACGCCTGTAATCCCAGCACTTTGGGAGGCTGAGACGGGCGGATCACAAGGTAAGGAGATCGAGACCATGGTGAAACCCCGTCTCTACTAAAATACAAAAAATTAGCCGGGCGCAGTGGCGGGCGCCTGTAGTCCCAGCTACTCGGGAGGCTGAGGCAGGAGAATGGCGTGAACCCGGGAGGCGGAGCTTGCAGTGAGCCGAGATCGCGCCACTGCACTCCAGCCTGGGCGACAGAGCGAGACTCCGTCTCAAAAAAAAAAAAAAAATCTTGTTTCCTGGCCGGGCAGAGTGGCTCATGCCTATAATCCCAGCATTCTGGGAGGCTGAGGCAGGCAGATCACCTAAGGTTGGGAGTTCGAGACCAGCCTGACCAACATGGAGAAACCCCGTCTCTACTAAAAGTACAAAATTAGCGGGCGTGGTGGTGCATGCCTGTAATCCCAGCTACTAGGAGGCTGAGGCAGGAGAATCGTTTGAACCCAGGAGGTGGAGGTTGTGGTGAGCCGAGATTAAGCCACTGCACTCCAGTCTAGGTGACAAGAGCAAAACTCTGTCTTAAAAAAAAAAAAAAAAAAGAAAGAAAGAAAGAAAAAGAAGAAAGTCTTACTTCCGCTGTTCTGTGTGTCTCCAAGTCCATTCTTTGGGTTTGGACGGGTGAATGTGTGTTTCTCACAATGGGTAGACAGATACTAAGCTGCCGTCCACCCACACCACGCAGACCACTCAGCAGCAAACAGAGCAAACATTACACTGAGCAAAAGGCCAGTCGAAAAAGTCACAATTCTATGATTCCATGTATACGACATTCTTATGACCAATTCTTTAAATGGAGGACAAATCAGTGGTTCCAGGGGTTAGGGACCAGGGTGGGGAGATGGGATGGAAGAGGCAAATATGGCTAGGAAAGGGCAAAGGGCAGATCCTTGTGGTTGTGGAACTATTCAGTACAGCAACACGGCGGGGATGGGAGCCCTCAGTGGCAAACCTGCAGAGAACTCCAATCAATCAATCAGTCTCTCTCTCTCACACGTACAAGTAAACCTCAGGCAACCTGAGTTAAGACTGGTCAGCGATACCGTGTCCACATCCCGGCTGTGACGTTCTATTAAGGGCACAGTTCTCCAGTGTGTTACCACTGGAAGAGAGGAGGAGACGGCCAAAGTGTACAAGGGGCTCGCAAGGATTTCTTACAACTCTAAGTGAAGACACAAATTATTTTTTAAAAAGCTCAAATTAAAAAAAAAAAGTCCAAAAAAGAAAGTCCAATATTGATAATTTCATATGGCTTTATCTACTATCAACTCACTCTATCCTCACAATAATCCCACAAAGTAGGCATCATTATTATCTCCCCTTTGCAGATGAGAACACTGAGGCCCCAGGGGTGTGAGAAATTTAGTCAAGCTTACATTGACTAAATGTGGGGCCAAGACTTGAAACCAGGCTGGCTCCAGAGCCCACACTCTTCACCACAGTCAGTCTTGAAACTGGAAATGTAAAAACCATGAATATGCACCTGCTATTATTATGGCTTAAAAATCTCCGTACAATGTAACTCTAGAGGACTTAAACGGAACACTAAAGACCTATGATCCAGCCTCATCTCATTTTAGTTCTCAGTCAAGAAAAGACACAACCAATTGGATTCCACTCCCACAATGGTGCCAGGAGCCCCCAATGCCAAGGCCAGCTGGTGCGGACAGGCCACCTATCACTCTGATCAGGCGAGTCTCCTAACCCTGGCCTCCTTCCAGTGAACACACCCGGCCCCTTCGTTTTTTTGGGCTGAGGGCAGAGAAGGTGCAGTTATTTGTTTCCTGTTTTTGGTGTTTCTTAAGGGTGGGGTGCTACTTGTTTGTTTTCTCTGATTTAAAGTGAAAGAGAAGGCTCGAGGGAATAAAGGCAACTAAGCAAACCAGAACTGAGGTGAGCATGGGGAGGAGCTAGAAGGAAAACCAGGTTTCCTTCTTCAATGCAAATGTTTCTTTTTACTACAGGGAAAAATGAAACAGGAAACAAAATGTTCCTAAACAATTCTCTTTATACCATTTAGCAGAAGAAGGTGCAAAATGGATGAATGCAGAATGAGAACGAGAAGAAATAATTTCACACAACCGTTCTTCCCTTTCCACAATGCCTGACCTGATAGGAATCAAACTCCTTTGCTAAAGAACAAAAGCCAACTATGGAAGGCAAGAGAACCTTCAGTCCTCAGAGAAGGCATCCAACTCCTGCCAGAACCTTCCCTTCCTCACCAGATCCAGGGGAATGGCAAAAACAGTTTGTGTTTGAAAGTAAACAGACACACAGCTATAATGAAAAAAAAAAAAGGAAGCTGTAGATCAGAAACTGGGAAATATCTGAAAATTAGGAGGACAAAGGCATGAAATCAAACTAGAGAAAGTGACACAAAAGCCAACAGGGAGAAGAGTCCCAATAACACACCAGGAGAAGCTGCAGGAAGGACAGACAATGCAGGACTGTGCCATACCTGCCTCCCTCCCACAGGAGGCTCCACAAGACTCCAAGCAGCACCTGGCTCCCCACGCTCCACAGGACCCCAGCCAGCGCCGGTGGAGTTCACAAGCTCCCTGAGCAACAAATGCCAACTCCCTGCTTGGATTCACTAAAACAAGCCTCGAAAGGGAACGAGAAGCTCTGATGGTCACTTAAACATCACACACACACACACACACACACACACACACATCTGAAATCCTGACCAACAAAGACATAAGACCAACCTTTTAGAAAGTGTAAATCAGGCACACAGATAACCAATTTACTTCTAGCTCTTAGTAAACCCACAGAATTCCAATCAGCACCACACTCTCATGGCAAAACTCAAAAGAAACCATGAATATATTGTGATCTACTTGTCTCTGGAGCTCACTGCTGGCCTCACCATTTTATGATCAGCGTCATGGACACTGGGAAACAGAGAAGACGGAGAAATCCGGGAAGCGGCCATTTCATTCAGTGTGAAGCTCCTACTCAACAATCACTTAGTTATGTGTGGCCTCTCCCAACACTCACTGTCTGTTTCTACAAAATGAATAATCCAAGTGGCGGCGGATGTCAGGACACCTGTTACCAGCCTGTCTTTTGCTAAGCAGGAACCTCAGAATCAGATACAACTCCATGAAGAACCATCTCTTGGTACGCAACCAGGTCTTCAATCAGTCAGTCAATCAACTCAGCAGAGGTGCATGATACAAGATCAATATACAAAAGTCAGCTGTATCATCATCATACACAAGCAATGTGCAATCTGAAAAAGATGAAGGAAACATTTCCATTTAAAACAGCATCAAAAAGAATATTTAGCAACAAATTTAACCAAAGAAGTGTAAAACTTGCACCCTGTAGCCACAAAACACTGCTGAAAGAAACTGAAGACCTACATAAGTGGGGAAGTCCCACATTCATGGATCAAAAGACACAGTATCTTTACAACAGCAACACTCGCAAGGCGGCCTAAGGATTCGTGCAGGGACGATCAGATTTCCAATTCCGTTTTCAAAATTGATCCAAATCTCTATATGGAACTGTAAACCTCTTACATACTACAACTTACAGAACCATACAAGTTTTTCTAAAACTTTTTTGAGAGTAGAAAAGACATAATTGAAATGTCTAGGGTCCGGGGTGGTGGCTCACGCCTGTCATCACAGCACTTTAGGAGGCCAACGCGGGAGGATCACTTGAGGTCAGGAGTTTGAGACCAGCCTGGCCAACATGGCGAAACCCCATCTCTACAATAAATACAAAAAAATTAGCTGGGTGTGATGGCGCATGCCTGTAATCCCAGCTACTCGGGAGGCTGAGGCGGAAGAACTGCTTGAACCCAGGAGGCAGAGGTTACAGTGAGCTGAGATCGTGCCACTGCATTCCAGCCTGGGAGACAGAACGTGACTCCAAAAAAAAAAAAAAAAAAAAAACTCTAGAAATCATATGATGCCAGGTTTTCTAAAATGATTATTTTACTTTGAAGTATTAAGGGGGGGAAATAAAACAAGGGCACTGATTTGACATCTTTTTAAAACCTCTTTAGTTTGAAAGGTCTAAAATTCTTCAATATCAGCCAGGTGCAGTGGCTCATGCCTCTAATCCCAGCACTTTGGGAGGCCAAAGTAGATGTATCACCTGAGGTCAGGAGTCTGAGACCAGCCTGGCCAACATGGTGAAACCCCATTTCTAATAAAAATACAAAAATTAGCCAGGTGTGGTGGTGGGCACCTGTAATCTCAGCTACTCGGGAGGCTGAGGTGGGAGAATCACTTGAACCCAGGAGGCAGAGGTTGCAGTGAGCCAAGATCATGCCACTGCACTACAGCCTGGGCGGCAGAGCAAGACTCCATCTCAAAAAAATAGATTAATTAATTAAAATAAAATTATTTGGCCGGGCACAGTGGCTCACGACTGTAATCCCAGCACTTCGGGAAGCTGAAGCGGGCGGATCACAAGGTCAGGAGAGTGAGACCATCCTGGCTAACACAGTGAAACCCCGTCTCTACTAAAAATAGAAAAAATTTAGCTGGGTGTGGCGGCGTGCGCCTGTAATCCCAGTTGCTGGGGAGGCTGAGGCAGGAGAATGGTGTGAACCCGGGAGGCGGAGCTTGCAGTGAGCAGAGACTGTGCCACTGCACTCCAGCCTGGGTGACAGAGCAAGACTCCATCTCTAAATAAATAAATAAACAAATAAACAAACTTCTTCAATAACCAACACAACATTCTTTCCTTTAAAAATATACCACTATCATAGGCCGGGCATGGTGGCTCACGCCTGTAATCCCAGCACTTTTGGAGGCCGAGGTGGGTGGATCACAAAGTCAGGAGTTCGAGACTAGCCTGGCCAACATGGTGAAACCCCTTCTCTACTAAAAAGACAAATATTAGCCAGGTGTGGTGGCGGGCACCTGTAATCCCAGCTACTCGGGAGGCTGAGGCAGGAGAATCACTTGAACCCAGGAGGCAGAGGTTGCAGTGAGCCAAGATCACGCCACTGCACTACAGCCTGGGCGACAGAGCAAGACTCCACCTCAAAAAAAAAATAAACAAATAAAAATACACCACTGTCCCTGAATGTGTAGTGTTCTTTTGATTTAGAATATGAGCCCACAATGATTTGTACAGCTCAACGTCTAAGATGCAATGAACAGAATGTAAATGGGGGTTGGGGGAGGGAAGGGACTACACAGCTTCTGAGAGAACAGCAACATCCCTGAAGCATGGGATTCTCACTCTCATGCTCAGATGTTCTAGTACACAGCAGGTGCGTTGTCCTTCAATAAGGACAAAAGTCAACAAATGCCCCTTGGATGAATGGCTGACTGGCAAGCATTCCACACTGCAGGCTCTGTCCCTGCCCAGCTAGACTTGTCCACCATCTTGAAACACTACTTTTCCATTTTATTAACGCAACCTGATGGCTGGCCACTGTAGCAAAAGAAACATCACCAAAATGAATTCTATTTCTTCCTTAAGACAAAGGGAGTCTGCTCCTTACATATGACCTTACACAGTTTCTTTCTGAGAGTCACCACGTTCGTCAGCCCTGCCTGTGCTCTCCTCTTGCCACTGTGCTTCCCCCTACGTCACAAAGGAAGCCCCTGTAAGCCTTGGAAGTGGGTGCGCAGGCGGAGAAACAGAAATGGCCACTCCAGGCTCAACCTATCCATCCCAGCCTCCTTCTAAGACCAAGGCGCCGCTGACTCAACCCTGCTTCCGGACGCCCAGGATTTACATCTGCTCCTTCCTCCTGTTTGCATTCAGTGAAATTCTCTCCTCTCCCAGAAGTTTCCACATAAAACCTGCCTCTTTGTTTATTAAGAATTGTTTACAGAACTCTCAAGCAGCAAAGGCAAAGTACAGAAGATAAATACGAGCCAGCTGGCCGGTGCGTGCGACTGGATGAACATCTTTACCCACGCCTGCACCAGCTCCGCGTTGTTCAGCGACACGGCCCGTGTCTGGAAGAGTCCTGGCAGACTGCACGGGCTGAAGAGAGAGCCAGCCGCTGAGGGGCTGCCCCTCCCATCACCACCACTGGCCACACCATGGTGATCACACACCCACGCACGCCCACTCTGTGCTCTCCACACATCGCCTCATTCAACCCCCACGACAGCCCTGAAGAGATGCCACCTCCATGTTTCTTGTGAGAAACACGGAACATAACTGGCACTCATCTAACATGGTCTGGCAGTAGCACTGAGCCTACAGACCACTCTCTCTTCCCAGGCTTCCGCTCCACCATTCCCAGCTTCCCTTGTAAACTTCCTTTCCATTCTGTTTCACTTGCTAGGTCTCCTTCCTCCACCTCCTCCCTCAATGTCTTCAGCCACTGCCTGGCACTCTCACCTGCCTCTGGCTTTAACAACCTGCTGCTGAATCTCAGCTCTGCCCATCAGAGCTGAACCCGCTGAAACCACTGCACCAATGTCCAACCAGAGACGCTATCAGTCAGAGACAATGTTCCCACAGAGCTCAGCTCTCCTCACACAGGTTGTGCACACACAGAGCCCTCACCTCACTCCTTCCTGTACCCCCGCCCTGCTGCAGGGCGCTACTCTCTAACTAGCCTCCAAGCCAGAAACCAGCTGCCTCCTCCTCCCTACGAAAAGCCCACTTATAAATCCTGTCCATTCCAGCTGCTGCCCATCACTGTCACTCCTCCCTACGGCCACCGCCCTGATTTCCAGTTCAAGAGTGTCTCCATATTTCTTTACCTACATCATCATAACAACTTACTTATCTCCACCTCCAGCCACACACATCATCAACTTATTCCCCACAGTGCTAAGGCGAGAATCTGCCACATCTGATTCACTTCTTACTGACACCTCAGTCTGGTGTGCAGAAGTCACTGGGCTAACAAGCAATATATTCATGTTGTACATCGTGACGCCGTACACACACACACACACACACACACCCCTGGAAAATAAAAGCTTCACAGGACAAAAGCTCCCAGCCCTACATGGGACACACTCCAGTGTTTCTCCAGGCTGGTAGCCGCTATTTGTGACCTCAGGACCCATCGCCGTGGCATGAACTGTGTTGAGTGCCACCACCTGGCTGCCTCCCCAGCCTCTGAGCAACCGCAAACGGATTCCAGTTCAGGAGGGTCCCTGTCCATCTTCCTAGAAAGCCCTTTTCCACTGTGTCCACCTGGCAAACGCCTATTCATTCTTCAAAGCCAAGCTCGGGTCTTGACTTTCTTCCTGATACTTCTCAATATTCTTCAAATTCTCTAGAGTGACACGTATGGTTTTTATATTTTTATACTATGTCACCACCATACCCGAAACCTTACCAATCACACATTCACCCCCATTCACACTCTGTCACAGTATGGTCTGAGCCCAGGAGTTCAAGACCAGCCTGGGCAACACAGTGGGACCCTATCCCTACAAAAAACAAAAAAATCAGGCATGGTGGTACATGGCCGTGAGTTCAGCTACTCAGGAGGATCACTTGAGCCTGTGAGGTCCAGGCAGGGAGCTTGATCACAGCCCCACACTCCAGCCGTGGGTGACGGAGTGAGACCCTATGTCACACACACACAAAATATGTGGACACACATTATAATGTGACACAAAATATAATGACACACACAATACATTATGTAGGAGCATTGCCATAAGAAAAACAGCTGTCCCTTGGCCTCTGAGCATTCTACCCTTTTGATCCATTCAGCTTAATTCTTTGGAACAGATGGACATTCACCATAAGATCAAGCTTATGGACAAGAGTAATTCAGAAATGAAAAAGAAAGACAGTAAGGAGACCTCCCCTTCAAGAGGGTTTCATGACAAGGCCCAGCTGAGTGGCCATGACTGGCTGGATCCTTCGGCCCTAACATATAGAATGCTCCAGGCTCTTTCAGTCTGCTAACCTACAAGTTAATTAGTCCATTTCTAGAAGAAAGTGTCCATTTTCTCCTCTGCAGACTTTCCACTTCCTGACAGCACAGGAACCCAACAGTATGCCAAGTTCAGACTCCTTTTTCTTTCCACTTCACTACCACCAACAGGTTTTCAAACACACCATTCAGAACAGAAACATGGCGTTGGCCACCAGTCCCAGCTCCAGCAACACTAAAAGGCCTCTCCCGAAAGGAGCAGCATGAGCACAAGAAAGAAGGAACGGGCTTGGACACGGAGGCTGGGCACGCCACCTTCTCCAGCCCCAGAGTCCCAGTGTGCTTCAGAATCCAAGAACTCCTGAGAAAACAGCTACGTCGACATCTGATATTAGTAACATTTGATGGTGTGACCACAGTATGAAGGGGAGGGGGACACGGACAGGACACTGGCCTCTAAATACAGAAGATTCCAGCTCCCAGTTGGTTACTCTGAGAAGATGTGCCCAGTGTGTCACTACGGAGAAGGGAGGATGCCCATCTACCCTGCCTGGCCCGCACCACCCACTAGAAATAAACAACAGGCCCCAAATGCAAACAGGACCAAGAGAAGGGCCACACGACAGCTGCACCCCAGTGCCTCCAAGACGCCACTGACCCACAGTGTGCCCTACACATACTCACCTCAGGACACTATGGATTCTATGTGTCTGGGGGTAAAGGCTGCAATTTTTAAAATGTTTTCCAAGTAAATCTAATTTAAAAAGTCACTGGTCTAGCCCTTCCTCACCCAAACTCCCAATCATACAGTTGTAGAAATAATGACCATAAAGCAATTCTTCTCTAACTTGAGAATTCTTATACCCTTCTTCTCCACCTAAGTCGGAAAGACTCAGTCTGATAAAGAAAGCCATAAAAATAGTCTAGAAAAGTTGCTGCAGCCAGGAGGAGCAACACCACACAGTCCTGTGTCTCACCACTGCCCAGGCCACCTGAGCCCCACCTGTCACGGTGAGGCTGCAGAAGCATGCGACTGGCTTCTCATCAGCAGAAGGAAAGTTGGCCTAACAGTCCGTGCCTATAAATTCCACAACAGATGTCTTCTGGGGTCCAAAATCTGCTCTTATTAAAGAGTGGCATGTGGGATGGGCACAGACTCACACAGGCACACCACACACACGAGGTCTCAGGACTCTAGCCAAGGTCTTCTACCTTCTAGTGGCCTCGTGTTTGATGAGCATCTAATAACTGAGACAGGAAAGCACTGGATGGAGACGCAGGGAGCACCCCGGGCGTCTGGGGCAGCCTTGCCCTGAGGAAGTTATGCTCTAACTGGTGAGACTGCACCAAGGCACAAGAATACCCGCGACAACCTGAAGTGTCCATGCGGACGGCTGGGTGAAGCAGGGTGCAGGCCCAGGTGCAAACACTCACCTGGCAGAAACCCAAGACCAACCAATATACCCACAGCCACCAGCTCTTCATGCACACATGTGCCTTTGGTCTGTCCTCCCGGGAGCCCAAGACCAACTGACGCCCCCACAGCCACCAGCTTCGTGAGAGGTGAAGGCAGCTGGGCTTCTGGGTCGGGGGGGACATGGAGAACTTTTCTGTCTAGCTAAAGGTTTGTAAACACACCAACCAGCACTCTCTATCTAGCTAAAGGTTTATAAACATACCAATCAGCGCTCTGTAAAATGGACCAATCAGCAGGACGTGGGCGGGGCCAAATAAGGGACTAAAAGCTGGTCACTTGAGCCAGCAGCAGCAGCCCGCTCGGGTCCCTTCCACGCTGTGGGAGCTTTGTTCTTTCGCTCTTCACAATCAATCTTGCTGCTGCTCACTCTCTGGGTCCGCACCACCTTTATGAGCTGTTAACACTCACTGGGAAGGTCTGCGGCTTCACTCCTGAAGTCAGCGAGACCACGAACCCACGAGAAGGAAGAAACTCCAGACACGTCTGAACATCTGGAGGAACAAACTCCAGACACACCATCTTTAAGAACTTTAACACTCACCGCGAGGGTCCGCGGCTTCATTCTTGAAGTCAACGAGACCAAGAACCCAGCGGAAGGAACCAATTCTGGACACATTCACACACAGATGTGCTTTCATTCTGTCCTGCCGGGAGCCCAAGACCAACTGACTGTCCACTCAAGGAACAGACCAACTGACACACCCACAGTCACTAGCTCTTCACATACATGTGCTTTCGGTCTGTCCACTCAAGGAGTAGGAAGCCTTTTTCACTTCAACTTCCACATTCAGTTCAACGTACTGGTGCCGCCCATCACCTCTAAATCACTGCAAGTTTCCAGGACAGCCAGTTGTGTCCCGGAGCTGTGCTGAACACGCCCACCAGCCCAGCAGGTGCTGCTGAGAGCAGAGGGTTCTGCAGGGCCACACATTCTTCCAACAATCTGACTGCAGGCCCCCCAGCAAAAGGAAAGATTTCCCCATTTGGGGAAGTGGACTAAAATTTTCTTCTATTAAAACATGATAATTCAGCCGGGCACAGTGGCTCATGCCTGTAATCCCAGCACTTTAGGAGGCCGAGGCGGGGGGATCACGTGAGGTCAGGAGTTCGAGACTGGCCTGGCCAACTCAGTGAAACCTATCTGTACTAACAATACAAACATGAGCTGGGGATGATGGCTGACTCCTCTAGTCCCAGCTACTCGGGAGGCTGAGGCACAAGAATTGCTTGAACCCAGGAGGTGCAGGTTACAGTGAGCCGAGATCGTGTCACTGCACTCCAGCCTGAGCAACAGAGTAAGACTCAGTCTCAAAAAAGAAAAAAGATAATCCAAGTTTCTCCCGACAGATGACACTCATCAACAAGAAATTCAAGCAGAAAAGACTCCTGTCTCTAACAGCAAGAATTATACAAGAGCCTCAAGCGACGTCTGCCTTGGGTGTCGGGACAGAGCAAACAGGACGGCTGTTCGCAGAAGCAGGACTGAAGCGTGCAGAGGCATGGCCGTCAGAGCTCTTCCTCCCGGAATAACTAGTCCTCTGAGCTGCTCCTTCAGATACAAAATAAAAAGTAACTCTTAACACTGACAAGTCAATGGAGGATACTTGCAAAAACCAAAAAAGTTTTACTATATTTCTGTTTTAATAAAATTATTATAATCACCTGAGGTAAATGTGAGGGAATTAATAACTAGACAATTGTCAGAGGTCATTTAAGGTTAAACAATGGTATGCCCAAAGTTTTGTGTTTTGCTCTTAAATAAACTTACCTACTTTCTTAAGCTAATTGAATAAAATTTAATATACATTTATCAACCACATATTTTAAAAACAGAGAACACTAGGAAACTCAAAGCAGTTTCCTTTAAACAAAAGATGGTCACAGTTGATGAATTTAGAGCACTTGTCCCCAATCTCCTAAAAAGCGACATACGAGGAAGGAGACGTCACAGAAGAAAATGATGACACACACCCAAACGGCCTCAGCCTGTGTGCGACCATTTTCACAACAGGTAAAGGAATGGAGCCAGACTCCTTGAGAACAGACCCATCACTGAAAATGCAGCACACACCTTCTAACCTAGAAACAGAGAAGAAAGGAATGTCCACTTATGAAGAGGGGCAACAGTGGACTCTCAATCCAGGAACCAAGCATGATGCTATGTATCCCATGACAGAATTTTTTTAAAGCCACCAAAAAATACCAAGAAGTGAAAGACTGTATTGTTTGCCTCAACATCGATTTTCTTCACTCTCACGTTCCCAAACCAGTGCGGCAAACAGGCCGGTTCCTCCCGCCTCCCACTGATTCCTCCACTCCCCTATTTCCTCTCCTCTCTCCTCATTCACTTCTTCTCCTGTCTGCTCTTCGGTGCCTCCCACTCTCTCACTGAGCAACCCCTTACTCCCCAGCACGCCACCATCTCCCCTGAGCAAACAGTCCTCCAGAGACAGTCCTCCAGAGCTCTCTCCAATCCGACACCTCTCCCAAGAGCCCACTCCCCAGATGTCCAGGGGGTTTATGAAAGCTGTGGACTCAAGACTAGAGACGCTGTCCCTCCGACCAGCTCTCTCTGGCTCTTCCTGTATGGTAAGGAGGCTGTGCTGCCCTGGCCACTCTTTTCTCTCTGGCCTCTGCACCTCCCATGCATCCACTCCGTGCCTCTCTACTGCTCCTAATGCCACTCCTAGCTCCAGCAACCCACCCTCCAGTGCGCCTCGACGCTGTGCCCAGTTCAGTCTCCTGTGGGTCAGTGCGGGGGAGTGCATGATGCAAACTAGGCCCAGGGGCTGTGGAGTTGGGCAGCCATGGTTAAAATCATTCCTAGTTTCCTCATCTGTAGAAAAATTCCGGGATACAAAATATAAGATGAATATACACAAGTCCATTATATTTCTAGAAACCAATACCAGGCAGAGTCCACCATGAAGGCAGGTGGCAGTGTCCCAAGGAAAGTCCAGTGGCCAGCAAGGCAACACAAGCTCGGACACAGTACGGGCACTGGAGGTGGGTCCATGAACCACGTGCGCAGCCCAGGAGGCCGGGACAACAGCCCAGGAGGCTGGGACAACTGGTGTCTACATGAAGACTAGGAACAGCTGGCTTCTTATCTCACACCATACACAAAAATCAATTTAGGATACATTAAAGGTGTAAATGCAAAGGGCAAAAGTACAAAATATGCAGAAGGCATAGGAAGTTATCTTTATGGCCTTGGGATAGGAAATATTTTTTTTCTTTTCTTTTTTTTTTTTTTTTTGAAGACAGAGTCTCACTCTGTCACCCAGCTGGAGTGCAGTGGTGTGATCTCAGCTCACTGCAGCCTCCGCCTCCTGGGTTCAAGTAGTTCTCCTGTCTCACCCTCCCGAGTAGCTGGGACTACTGGCATGTGCTACCATGTCCAGCTAATTTGTGTGCGTGTGTGTGTGTGTGTGTGTGTGTGTGTGTATTTTTAGTAGATACAGCATTTCACTATGTTGGCCAGGTTGGTCTTGAACCCCTGACTTCAGGTGATCCACCCACCTGGGCCTCCCAAAGTGCTGGGATTACAGGCATGAGCCACCGTGTCCATCCAAGAAAATTTTCTAAAATAAGACATAATGAGTCATGATCCACAGTTTGGAAGGCATTGTCCCCAAGAACCAAGCACAGTCCCTTCGAAGTTAAAGTATTCAAATCTCAAGTCATCAAACGTTACTGCATTTAGGAGGCCGAGGTGGGAGGACTGCTTGATCTCAGGAGTTCAAGGCCAATCTGGGCAACACAGTGAGATCTCATCTCTATAAAAAATTTTAAAATAAACCAGCCAGGTGCGGGGGTGCATCTCTGTGATCCCAGCTACCAGAGAGGCTGAGATGGGAGATGGTTTGAGTCAAGGAGTTCATGATCACACCACTGCATTCCAGCCTGAACGACAGAGCAAGACCCTGCCTCAAACAAACAAACAAAAAAATTTAACCTTTCTCTTAAGAAAAACAAAACCAAACAAAAAAGAACTGTATTCTTCCATTCATACTGAAGGTAGAGATCACAATGGGAAACTCCCTCCACGTAGCACACTGTTCAAATACACGTGCATGCACAGTCCCAGTCAGCGTCTTCTTTCCTACCTGCAGCACTGAAGGTTCAAGTAAATCCCACTGTTTTCAGTAAACAGAAAACTCTTTTGGAAAATGCTGTTTTCTAGTGTAGACAACTAAATCCTAAGCACAAATATACAGGACCTCTGAATATATAAAAATTTAAAAGCAGACAACACTAAATTAATGATTTTACTTCTAAGGAGATAAAATCAAATGTTCCTTGACTTGCAATGGGGTTATCTCCCAATAAACCCAGTGTAAAGTGAAAAATCCTAAGTCAAACCGTCGTTATGTCAGGGACTATCTGTATACACATTTAGTCAAAGTTCTCCATGTCAAACAGTGATCCAGGGACAAGGGTGAGAAATCCACCTAAAATGCAATGTGATGTTTAGGATGAAGCTGAAACACCATAGCGCCTCAGCAATCGAGGTTGCGAACACAACCATACAATCAGCAAAGAAAAGCTTGTTCTATTCTTCATCTACACCACTCACACACAACGCCAAAGGGGTTCTCAACACAGCTCTGCACACCTCAGAACTCTGTGGAATGTTTTCATTCCCAATGATCACCAACAGAGCCAGTTGTAAGCTCAACTCTAATACTACCCACAGTGCAGTTGACCTAGACTGACAGGCGGCCTCCGGAGAAGTAAAGGACTCCAGCTCTATTGCACACACCCACAGCAGGAGGCCTGTGTCTCTCACAGGTGTGGGGGCCGAGCGGCAGCCCACTATCTTAACTCCATGATCTGTGACCTGGCTCTCATGAGGAATCTGACAAAGAATCAGAGACTCAGAGGAAATCACAGCCTTTCAGGACTGAGGTCTAAAACACAGAACCTCCAACCCAGTGCTCACCCGCAACCATTTCCCTGCCTCCTCCTACTTCTCTAGTCCTCAAGGGGACAATGGCAGTTCACATCAGGAGGCTTCCTCTGAAAGAATTCAGTGTGCTGCGATTAAAAACGAACATTTTATCAATATATTCATGTAAAATGTACATGATCCCTGGGGAGGAGGGATAAAATAACAGTGGAACTAGGAAAAGCAGACCAGCAGAAAATGTCTAGGGCCAGTGTGGTGGCTCACACCTGTAATCCCTGTAATTCCAGAACTCTGGAAGGCTGAGGTGGGAGGATCACTTGAGGCCAGAAGTTCCAGACCAGCCTGAGCAACATAGTGAAACCTCATCTTTATAACAATAAAAACAGAATAAAAACGTAGCTGGGCATGGTGGTATGCACTTATGGTCCCAGCTACTCAGGAGGCTGAGGTGGGAGAACTGCTTGAGACCAGGAGGTCAACACTGCAGTGAGCTGTGAGCACCAGGCTGTGAGTACCACTGCACTCCAGCCTGGATGACATGGCAAAACCCTGTCTCAAAAGCAGGGGGAGGAGGAGGGAGGAGGGAAAGGAAGAAAGCAAAAGAAAACATCAAGCACAAACTAAGGGCCCCAAAAAATCCAACACACAGCAACGTGGGCAGAGCCCTGGAGAAGCCAGAGGACACCCAGGCACCACCCAGCAAGGGGCTACAGAAAGGGGGCCGCATGCCTCCAAGCCTGCCAGGACAGAAAATAAATCCATGTGGCATCAACAGGCACATCTGTGGCTCTGTGGCAATGCTTGAGTGTGCACGAATCCTGGTGTGGCTGTGTGTGTCACAGTCAAAACAGAAAGAGAGTGCGCATTGCGGTTTACAAAAAGTAAGTTTCCTTGCGGCCAGGCACGGTGGCTCACATGTGTAATCCCAGCACTTTGGGAGGCCGACGCGAGTGGATCACGAGGTCAGGAATCAAGACCATCCTGGCTAACACAGTGAAACCCCGTCTCTACTAAAAATACAAAAATTAGCCGGGCATGGTGGTGGGTGCCTGTTGTCCCGGATACTCAGGAGGCTGAGGCAGGAGAATGGCGTGAACCCGGGAGGCGGAGCTTGCAGTGAGCCGAGATCGTGCCACTGCACTCCAGCCCGGGGAACAGAGTGAGACTCCGTCTCAAAAAAAAAAGTTTCCTCGCTATGCCTGTGCTAAAAGCCTCTGGAGTACAGTTCTAAAATATTTACATGAATTTTCATTCTGAAGAGGCTGCAGAACTTCTCGACACAGGCTCTCCTACACAGACTCCATTACGCAGATGCTTTAAGATCTTGCACATCCAATGTCAGAATATATTCCATCACCCAGCAACAAATGCAGTCAGGAAAAAACTTCAGAAAAAGAATCATTAAAAAATATGCAAACCTGGCCAGGCGCAGTGGCTCACGCCTGTAATCCCAGCACTTTGGGAGGTTGAGGCAGGCGGATCATGAGGTTAGGAGATCGAGACCATCCTGACTAACACGGTGAAATTCTGCCTCTACTAAAAATACAAAAAATTATCCGGTCATGGTGGCGGGCGCCTGTAGTCCCAGCTACTCAGGAAGCTAAGGCAGGAGAATGGCGTGAACCTGGAAGGCGGAGTTTGCAGTGAGCCGAGATTGCACCATTGCACTCCAGCCTGGGTGACAGAGCGAGACTCCGCCTAAAAAAAAAAAATCCGCAAACCTGATTCTTAAAAAATTAAACATACCCTCCATAACTGAGCCATAGCCACAAGCAGGTATCTCTCTGTGATGGCAAGGTGACAGTCAACTACGGCACTCACCAAAAAGGCGACTTCCCCATCATCCATGCAAAGACCTTTCCCAAAGTCACCAGACCTCAGTTCAAACTCAAATCTGATCTAGAAATTAAAACTCCTTGTACTAAAAAGAAAAATCAAGGTTAACTGTGACTAAGATCCAAGAAATAAACTTTTTAAAAAGTAATAAACATGAATCATCAGCATGAAGAAGGTCTATGCACAGTGAGCATATGGCACACAGATGCAGCGCACCGAGGGCCAAGGGAAAGGCGGCAGGGCTCAGAAGGAGACTCAGCAGAGGGAGGACACCCCGGCTGCCGACGCACCGTGCACCGGTGCCAGTGCTTTGGCGAACATGCCGGGTCATGTCAACGCTTTCCTCACTAACGATTTCATTTCCATATTCTACACTCTAACTCTACACTCTCAAAACATAATCAGAAACAATGTTTTGAATTTGATGGAGGGAGGCAATAGAGCTTCTCTAGAAAATGCTTTGGAATCTGTCTCAGAAATCACCTGTTTGTAGAGATCAAGACTCTTCCTCCATTTTGGCTTGAACTGGATCCTGAGTAAAGGCAATCCCACAAACACTCCTTTATGCACAGCTTCCCCCACACGCTGTTTGCCTCTGTTTCTCTCTCAATACCTCTAGATTTTAGGTCAAAACAAATCTAAGTTTCCACCAGCTGGACGGTATCATTCAGGAATGGTTTTACGCATCGAAGACTCATTTCCAGATGAAGCTGAAACTCCAGGGAGGAGGCCTGTGTCCTACAAAGGCCAGGTGCTGATGCGGTTAGTCCTTTCCTCCCCATCACCCACCAGGAATGTTGCTGGACCCCAGACACTCACAGCAAGTTTCTGCTGTTTCCCCTGCTCCCCAGTGGCAGGAAGGTGTGTGCCCCTTTCTCACTCCAACCCCATCACGGCCTGGCAAGCTTCCAGTGCTCCTGCCCCTTACAGCACAAGCCAGCCACCACTTCCCATAGGCCCTGACACAATCACTGAACACCTCACCACAGCACCCAGGCTTTGCCTCTTTCATTACAGACATAAGCAAGGATTTTTCCTCTAGCCAGGAAATTTTTCAGATGAAGTATTTCATTTTTTTCTTCTTATTTTTTTGAGACAGAATCTCGCTCTGTCATCCAGACTGGGCTGCGGTGGTGCAATCTTGGCTCAGTGTGACCACTGCCTCCCAGGCCCAAGCAATTCTCCTGCCTCAGCCCCCCAAGTAGCCTGGATTACAGGCATGTGTCACCACGCCCAGCTAATTTTTATATTTTCAGTAGAAACAGGGTTTCACCCTTACCTCAAGTGATCTGCACGCCTTAGCCTCCAAATTGCTGGGATTACAGGTGCAAGCCACTGCACCCGGCCTTGAATGTGAAGCATTTCAAATCGAACTTGTTCACAGTCAAGGCAAGCATGACATGCTCGCTTTGGCCAGCCCATGTACTAAACATTCGAACAACACAGAGAAGATTAGCATAGCTCCTGTGCAATGATGACATGCAAATCTGTGAAGCATTCCATACTTTAAAAACACATACACAAATTGGGACCTGCACTGCAAGGCATCAGACGCCTTCCAGTCAGTAAGAGACAAGAGATACAAAGGGTGCTCCCATTCCCACAGCAAGCACCACCCTGCACCCAAGTGTCAGCACCACCCACGGGGAAGGATGCCAGACACACACCTACCAGCTGCCTGCCACGCATGTAAAATTCTTTAGGCAATACCCTCCGCACCCAGAAGGCTACCAGACCTGTTAAGCCTTTTCGACCAGTTTTTGCAAGCAAGACAAATGCAATTCTTAAGAGCGGGAACACCCCTTTTTTACATGTAAAGATATACAAGCTGGATGAATCGAATAGGGGTGAAAAGTGATGACCTATGACCAAGACGCATTAAGAAACAGATCCGTGGCTGGGTGCAGTGGCTCACGCCTGTAATCCCAGCACTTTGGGAGGCTGAGGTGGGCGGATCACGAGGTCAGGAGATCGAGACCATCCTGGCTAACATGGTGAAACCCCGTCTCTACCAAAAATACAAAAAATTAGCTGGGCGTGGTGGCAGGCGCCTGTAGTCCCAGCCACTCGGGAGGCTGAGGCAGGAGAATGGCGTGAACCTGGGAAGTGGAGTTTGCAGTGAGCCAAGATCATGCTACTGCACTCCAGCCTGGGCGACAGAGCGAGACTCCGTCTCAGAAAAAAAAAAAAAAAAAAAAAAGAAACAGATCTGCACAGGAAGGTGGAGCACGGCCCGTGAGTGCAGAGCAGGCCTGCTGGAAGGGCAGAGGCTTGTCTTGGAGGACAGTGCCAACAAAGCCTGTGCCAACTACAGCTGCCGGGCCGGGCTGGCGTCAACACCGAAGGAGAGTTGTGCAGAGACAAAGCGGCCTGTCAGGCTGGACAGGGAGGCAAAGACTCTGCAAACCAAGAATACAGTTTCCATAGTATGTTGAAACTCACCAAGGCTGGGACAAAGGTTAATGAAAAGTTCAAATCTGAAATAAGTAACAACTCACTTTGGTGTTTTACAAAAAAGGTAGTTAAAATTTGTGTGTTCCTGCATAAAATACTAGTAAGACTCAAAACAGGCAGCTAATGATACGCAAGTTTTAAAATTACAAGCAGAAGAAACAACACTGTGTATGCCCTTCCAGCTGGAAATGCAGTGAGCAGAAGACTGTCTCCGCCAGATCAAAGCTCCTGCCCAAAGCCCGCGGTAGCAACGCGTCCTCCCTGAACTATAACTCTGAACAGGCTGCCACTCACTGCAACTCCCTGCGCATGGCAGACTTGCTGGGAAAAGCAAGTGAGTACTAAACATTTTCTTTGGGCTCCAGAAAGTGCCAATGGTCTACTTTTGCGGGGGACGGGGCGTGTTGGGGAGGGGCGGTTGTGCAGGGTAGGGTTCGCCATCGGCGTTCCCCTGGAGCTAGTCCAGCCCTGGACTTTGATTTCACCTGAAATCTAATCATCAAACTTTCCCCACTGTTTCTTCTCCAAAAGCAAGAAAAGAAAAGCTATCATGAGCATGAGCCCCCTCAGGGTCTATCAGCATGCAAGACTACTTATAGAAATTCTAGGCCGGGCGCGGTGGCTCAAGCCTGTAATCCCAGCACTTTGGGAGGCTGAGACGGGCGGATCACGAGGTCAGGAGATCGAGACCATCCTGGCTAACACGGTGAAACCCCGTCTCTACTAAAAAAAAAATACAAAATCTAGCCGGGCGAGGTGGCGGGCGCCTGTAGTCCCAGCTACTCCGGAGGCTGAGGCAGGAGAATGGCGTAAACCCAGGAGGCGGAGCTTGCAGTGAGCTGAGATCCGGCCACTGCACTCCAGCCCGGGCAACAGAGCGAGCCTCCGTCTCAAAAAAAAAAAAAAAAAAAGAAATTCTACTCCAGGCATGGTGGCTGATGCCTGTAATCCTAGCACTTTGGGAGGATGGCTTGGGCCCATGAGTTCAAGGCCAGGCTGGATAACATAGCCAGATCCCGTCTCTGTTATAAATAAATAAAATGTAAAACAAAGAGGAATTCTACCAAATAAAGATCAACTATGATGCCACAACCAAGTAACCCTGCAGTGTGAGAAATGCATGAGGGGCTTAAGCTCAGGGAACCACCACCTAAAGAAAGAAGCAGAGACCTCAGAGGACATCAGCACAGGAGCAGGAAGGCTCCCACCGGACAGCGGCACACTGCCGCCCCCACAGACCTCCTCAGAGGACATCACCACAGGAGCAGGCACGCTCCTACCAGACAGCGGCACACTGCCACCCCGCAGACCTACCACACAGACCCATTCAGCACCTGCCCTGCACCACCCACCTGGAGGCTCAGCATCCAGGTCTGCTGGCCCCTTGGGTGAGGGTGCCCAGGCACTCACCAACTGAACTCCCCATCTCTCCACAGTAGGCCCAGCTCAGAGGAGGCAAATGTTAACGGCTGATTTCTTCCCAGAAAGCTAAGCCCTTATCCATGTGGCTTGTCTACAAAAGTGAAACAGGCTGTTTGGACATGGCATTAACCAATGTATTAGTAAGTGAAGGGAAGTGAACTGTTTTCTTTAACTAATATATATAGGTCCAACCCTAGTTCAACCACTGCTCAGTCAGTTCAAACCACTGGCTGAGCAAATTCAGCCTCTCTGAGGTTCAGGTAAGCTAAGAGGTCGTCTCCTTGGGGCATAAGATGCTGTCCCTGAAGCAACATCACACCTCTCATGGACATCACTATGCTCCTCCACCACAACCTGCAAACACACCTGGGACCAATGCCCCAGCCCCAACCGTTGACCCACAGAGGCTGGGGATGACCTGTCCTTCTCCAAATGCTCAATCTACTCCAAAGCTGGAAACAAAGACAGCAATCATCACAAGCACAGGGACAATGCCCTACCTGACATCTGAATTCTTACTCTGATACCTCAACATTCCCTTCAATAAAATCAGGAAATAATTGTATCTTAAAAAAAAAAAAAATGAGTTTGAGGCTGGGCACTGTGGCTCACATCCATAGTACCAGCACTTTGGGAGGACAAGGCGGGCGGATCACCTGAGGTTGGGAATTCGAGACTAGCCTGACCCACATAGAGAAACCCCATCTCTACTAAAGATACAAAATTAGCCAGGTGTGGTGGTGCCTGTAATCCCAGCTACTCGAGAGGCTGAGCCAGGAGAATCACTTGAACCCAAGAGGCAGACATTGTGGTGAGTGGAGATCGTGCCACTGCACTCCGGCCTGGGCAACAAGAGCGAAACTCCGTCTCAAAAAAAAAAAGTTTNTCCAAAGCTGGAAACAAAGACAGCAATCATCACAAGCACAGGGACAATGCCCTACCTGACATCTGAATTCTTACTCTGATACCTCAACATTCCCTTCAATAAAATCAGGAAATAATTGTATCTTAAAAAAAAAAAAAAATGAGTTTGAGGCTGGGCACTGTGGCTCACATCCATAGTACCAGCACTTTGGGAGGACAAGGCGGGCGGATCACCTGAGGTTGGGAATTCGAGACTAGCCTGACCCACATAGAGAAACCCCATCTCTACTAAAGATACAAAATTAGCCAGGTGTGGTGGTGCCTGTAATCCCAGCTACTCGAGAGGCTGAGCCAGGAGAATCACTTGAACCCAAGAGGCAGACATTGTGGTGAGTGGAGATCGTGCCACTGCACTCCGGCCTGGGCAACAAGAGCGAAACTCCGTCTCAAAAAAAAAAAGTTTAAAAAAAAAAAAGAAAAATTTGGTTAAAAAAAAAAAAAAAAAAAGCTTAGTATACGTTCCTGCCTAACAGAATATGATGCTTTGTTTTGTTCTTCAGACGGATCCACACTTAGAACCACTGTCTTTAAAAAAAAAAAGAAAGAAAAGAAAAGAAAAGAAAACTGTTTAAAAGGACTTCTAATTGCATTTCATGAAGGCAGTGGGTAGAAAATCCTTGATCAGTCCCTAACTGGGTGTGTTTTCAATGAATGAGCTACTGGGATGCAGAGTGTCGAGAACAAGAAAAAAAGCTTCTAATATGAAAACAGGTGAGGTTCTTCTAAAGCTTCTGTGATATCTGCATCTAAATGGAGTTTCACACTAAGATGGCTAGGTGCAGTGGCTCACACCCATAATCCCAGCACTTTGGGAGGCCCAGACAGGCAGATCGCTTGAGCCCTGGAGTTCGACACCAGCCTGGGCAACATGGCAAAACCCCATCTCTACAAAAAATACAACAATTATCTGGGTGTAGTGGCACGCGTCTGTACTCTCAGCTAACAGGGAGGCTAAGGAGGAAAGATCATTTGAGCTCAGCAAGCAGAGCTGTGATTATGCCACTGCACTCCAGCCTGGGTGACAGCGATACCTTGTCTCAAAAAAACACAAAAACAAAAACAAAAAACAACCCCACAGACTCAATTCTGGCTGCCAGGCCATCGAGGGCTGTGAGGTGAAGCCCTGAGATCCTTGGGGCAGGACCCTGGGCACACAATAACAGTGGCACTGGCCACAGCCACGACCAGCAAGCAGCTCCCTGGCCAGTGAGCACCCAGCGGCCCTTCTCACACACAGCCTCCCACTCACACCTCGAGCATCCGCTTCTCTCCTCCTCCACTCTGCACCACATACCTCACTCACCGGCCAGGGACTGCTTAAAACCTGAATGAAGCAAAGCTTGGAAAGGACCCAACACAACCTGCCACCAACTGAATGCCTGCCACCCTCCCCACCCTACAAAGACACTACATGAGAGCCACCGATCACGTGCCTGCGTGACCCCCACACAAAGGACACACCCATCGTTCCAACCACAAAGCTCCATGTCCAACACCAGTGGCCTCCTCATCTCCAGTGCATATTTGCAATCCATGATTGCCAAAAGTGTAATCCCTATTGCTGCCCTGTCTCCTACTACCCACTTCCTTGCCCTCATTAAACTCCTAAAGACAGTGGTCCCTAGATGCCTCCCGGTCTTCCCTATCCAGTGCCTTATCACAAACACCCCAACACCCTTGTCTCTGCATCAGATATTGCTGAACCTCAACAAGGGGGCCTGAGGTGCCAAAGAAACATCACATAGCACGATCTAGACTGTGGTAACCACAAAGCTGACACCCAAGTCAGAGGGTCTTCATGATCCCCATCCATGCAGCCACATCCCTGCTGTGGTCCACCATCCTACGAGTCAGAGGGTCCTCGTGATCCCCATTCGTGCACCCACACTCCCCTCTGTCATCCACAATCCTACGAGTCAGAGGGTCCTCATGATCCCCGTCCGTGCACCCACATCCCTGCTGTGGTCCACAATCCTACACAATGCTCCATGCTTGGCCTTGTGCTTTAAGTGTCCACACTCTACCTGTTCTCACTCCTCCTAAACAGCCACCTTTGGCCCTAAGAACACTGCATCCAGGCATGCAGGCCCTCAGCTTCCACAATTGCCACCTCCACACCTGCACCTTTTCTCTGGAGGAACCAGGATTCTTCCTGCCCGTGGCCAACCCTTCCAAAAATCCCATCCTTTCCTGTCTACTATGGGAGCCTTGCCACTCATCTCTACTAAGCTTTACTTTCTGCAACATTTGCTACAAAATAACTTTTGTATTTTTTAAACACAGAATATCCTAATACAGGCTGGATGCTGTGACTCATGCCTCTAATTCCAACAGGTAGGGAGACCCAGGCAGGCGGATCATCTGAGGTCAGGAGTTCAAGACCAGCCTGGACAACATGGCGAAACCCCGTCTCTACTAAAAATAGAAAAATTAGCCAGGCATGGTGGCAAGCAACTGTGGTCTCAGCTACTGGGGAGGCTGAGGCAGGAGAATTGCTTGAACCTGGGAGTTGGAGGTTGCAGTGAGCCGAGATCGTGCCATTGCACGCCAGCCTAGACGACAGAGCAAGACTCCATCTCAAAAAAAAAAAAAAAAAAAAAAATCCTAATACATACCAACTAACACATACTACAAAAATTCCTCTGAAATTCACCTTCAGTCCCTTTCTATAATCCTCAGGGCCCCACAGATCTTTGTGGACCCCACCCTCCCTCCAACGGGTCCCAGCCACACTGCCTCCATCCTGGCCACACCAACCAGCATTTGATTCTTTCCAGAACCAACCACTCTTCTGTGCATCTGGTCAACTCCTACCTCATCCTGCAGAACCCAAGTCAAGAGCCCTCTCCTTGGAAGGCAGGAGGAAGGCCACTGGGCTAAGGTGTCACATGTTCCTAGGGTCACCACTATGCACTTACGTGGCATTTCCCCCCAGTGTATCAAGTCATCTATCCGATGATTCCATCCGTTTTGTTTCTATAAAAAAATAATAATAAAAAGAAAAAAGGTGCCTGTGGTCCCAGCTACTCGGGAAGCTGAGGCAGGAGAATGACGTAAACCCGGGAGGCGGAGCTTGCAGTGAGCCAAAATGGCACCACTGCACTCCAGCCTGGGCAACAGAGCGAGACTCCGTCTCAAAAAAAAAAAAAAAAAAAAAAACTGCCAAACGCTGCCTCGCCCTCCAGACAGCTGCCTCCTGCGTAAGCCTCTGCTTTGCTCGTCTGAGGGCAGGTGTGGAGCGCGTGGAGCAGGACAGGCACTCCTCAGCTCGCAGGTGAGCAGAGCCACATCTTTTCACCACCCCTCCTTGGTCCATGGAGTGCTTAGTTACTGCTCTGCAAGAAATGATGAACTGGAGTCATCTGACCAGTGGCGACCTCGCACCTCACTGACATACTGACATGAGCCAGCCTTCTGCTCTGCGGCTACTGCTTGCTTTCTGCACACAAAAGAACTTTCCATTTCTAAGGCTGAATCTAAAGACATTCTAACATCAACTACACTTAACATTTTTAGTATCATATATAGTAACAACATATATAACTCAAGTGAGATGATGACAGTTTGAACAGCAATGACTAGGTCCGCCCACTTGCAAGAAATTACGACCACATTACAAATACCGTCTGTCTTGAGCTCAGTAGTTCGAGACCAGCCTAGGCAACATGGCCAGACCCCATCGTTACAAAAATTTTAAAAATTAGCCAGGTGTGGTGGTGCCTACCTGAAGCCCCAGCTACTCAGAAGGCTGAGGCAGAAGGATTGCTTGAGCCCAGGAGGTGGAGACTGCAGTAAGCAGTGACTGTACCACTGCACTCCGGCCTGGGCAACAGAGTGAGATTCTGTCTCAAAAAAAAAAAAGTTGCCTGTCCACAGATATCCTCACTTCAGAGCTGTAAAAAAAACTGTGCACCTTGGAATCAATGAAAAAGATCATAATAACTGTTTTATAGAAATGGTTTTCTCATATCAGGCAAAGAGTTCCTCGAGTTCCTCAAGGCTTGAGTGCCTCATTTGTTTCTCTACCCCAGTATCCTAGGCTAGGGCCTTGGCATACAGTAACCGTTCAACAGGTATTTGTTACAAAAATAAAACAAACCATACTCTCAAGGGGTAAACAGTGCCTTCAAGCTGATTCAGGCCAGAAGCTCTCACACATTTCTGAGTATAATCCATGATTAAAAACAAAACCTGGGCCAGACACGGTGGCTCACGTCTGTAATCCCAAAACTTTGGGAGGCCAAGGCAGGCAGATCACGAGGTCAGGATATCAAGACCATCCTGGCTAACAAGGTTAAACCCCATCTCTACTAAAAAAAAAAATACAAAAAATTAGCCAGGCGTGGTGGTGGGCACCTGTAGTCCCAGCTACTCAGGAGGCTGAGGCAGGAGAATGGCGTGAACTGGGAGGCGGATCTTGCAGTGAGCCGAGATCGCACCACTGCACCTCCAGCCTGAGCGGCAGAGCGAGACTCCGTCTCAAAAAACAAAACCTATGCCTGGGCCGAGACCATGCCACACCTAAGCAAAATGAAACTTTACAGAAATAATATTACCTTATACTACATGGACACACTGGTTTTTCTTTTCTTACAGACAGGGTCTTGCTCTGTCATCCAGGCTGGAGTGTAGTGGCATGATCATAGCTCACTGCAGCCTCAACTTCCTGGGCTCAAAGTGATCCTCCTGCCTCAGCCTCACGAGTAACTGGGACTACAGGCACGCACCACCATGGTCAGCTAGTTTTTCTAAATTTTTCGGAGAGATGGGCATTTCACTATGTTGCCTAGGCTGGCCTAGCTAGAACTCCTGGGCTCAAGCCTCCTGCCTCGGCCTCTCAAAGTGCTGGAATTACATGCATGAGCTACCTCACCCTGCCTGATGTTCTCTATTCTATTCCCTTAGGTTTCAAAAAAAGAAAAAAATCTGGCAAGATCCATTCTGCTGTTGTCCCTCTGCCCCACCCAGAAGTTCCTCCAGCCAATGTTTGCTAGATTCACTCATTTAAGTACCATATTCCCCAGTTTTTGCCATTATCATGTGTTCATTACATGTACCAGCATTTATCTAATATTTTCCTAAAATACAGGAACTTTCTCTCTCTTTTTTTTTTTTTTATGGAGACAAAGTCTTGCTCTGTCACCCAGGCTGGAGAGCATTGGCACAACCTCAGCTCACTGCAACCACCACCTCCCAGGTTCAAACAATTCTCCTGTCTCAGCCTCCCAAGCAGCTGGGACTACAGGCGCCCGCCACCACACCTGGCTCATTTTTGTATTTTTAGTAGAGATGGGGTTTCACCATATTGGTCAGGCTGGTCTCCAACTCCTGACCTCAGATGATCCCGCCCACCTTGGCCTCCCAAAGTGCTGGGATTACAGGCGTGAGCCACGGCGCCTGGCTAAGGAGCTCTCTTCTAGCCTGCACTTGCCTTGCTCTAGTCCTTCCCAAGCTCTTCTAACAGGGACCTGTCCAGTCCATCTCCACAGGAACGCAGCCGGTTCCTCTCTAAGGCCCCAACATGGGGCAGGGTGCATACCTGCTGAGGAAGTCCTTGGAGAATTGGGCCATCTATTCTCTGACTGAGCCTGGGGCTCACTGAAGCAGGGATGACTTTGTCACATGCACCCTTGCAGACAATGTGTACCTTGCCGACAGTGGGCACCTTGACGACAGTGGGTACCTTGCAGACAGTGGGCACAGGAATTCAATAAGCCAGACAGGTGCTGCTTTTAGTTAGGGAGAATATATGTGCAAATTATTCCCATATCATACACAAAGAAAAAGTCTCAACTGTAAAACGAGCAAAAACAGTCCAACGATGAAACCTTTTCTTGAAAATCTGAATTGAAAGGACAAGTTATATTACTGCTCAAGAAAAACTTCTCCCTGATCTGTTAGAATTCACACCATGAGTTCCAAATCACATCAAAGTACTCAAAGCCTTGGCCAAAGCAAACCTACTACAGCATCTCAACACAAATCTCCATTTTCTTTTTTCTTAAATTAGCCTTACTACTGTATTATTAAAACTCTCAAACCAAAAGTTGAAACTAAAAATTGAAGTATTTTATAAATGACATAAGCACAATAATACCTTCCAAATAATCTTCAAATATGCCGAATTAAAAGTAGGCATTTAATTGCACAAATTTAATGAATTTAACATTTAAAAGTAAAGTTGGCTGGGCGCGGTGGCTCAAGCCTGTAATCCCAGCACTTTGGGAGGCCGAGACGGGCGGATCACGAGGTCAGGAGATCGAGACCATCCTGGCTAACACGGTGAAACCCCGTCTCTACTAAAAAATACAAAAAAAAAACTAGCCGGGCGAGGTGGCGGGCGCCTGTAGTCCCAGCTACTTGGAGGCTGAGGCAGGAGAATGGCATAAACCCGGGAGGCGGAGCTTGCAGTGAGCTAAGAACCGGCCACTGCACTCCAGCCCTGGCGACAGAGCGAGACTCCGTCTCAAAAAAAAATAAATAAATAAAAGTAAAGTTAAACTGCTTCTGAGGCCTTACAGTACCCTAAAATCATTCTCAAAGTCCAAGACGAGACTGTGCTGGACTAGCAGTCCTAGAAAAACATTCACCAGCACCGCCCCACCAACCAAAGCACACGTGAGTCCCAGCGTGCGGGCAGGGCCGGAGAGCTCTTTCCATCCCCACCCACCTCTGGCTCACTCTATGAGTACAAGCAAAACTCCACACCCCAGACCTAACATGCCATCTGTTCATGTTTTACTTGCCCACATCACCATTTTATTTAGTTCTTGGTAGCAGCTATCAACCATCATAAAGCAGCTTCTTTTATTCTTTGCTACTTCAAATCACAAATGAAAAAGAAAATGCAAGAATAGAAACACAGAAATGGGCCAGGTGTGGTAGATAGCTCACACCTGTAAGTAATCCCAGCATGTTGGGAGGCTGATGCTGGAGGACTCCTTGAGCCCAGGAATTTAAGACCTGCCAAACCAACACAGTGAAACCCAGTCTCTACAAAAACAAAAACAAAAAAATTTGCAGGCATGAGGAATGGTGGTGCACGCCTGTAGCCCCAGCTACTTGGAGGCTGAGGTGGGAGGATCACTTGAGCTGGGGAGGTCAAGGCTACAGTGAGCCGTGATCCCACCACTGCATTCCATCCTGGGTGACAGAATGAGACCCTGTCTCAGAAAAAAAGAAACACAGACATGGAGAGAGAAGGCAGCTATAATGGGGCAAATTTAAACAAGGATCTTTGAAAATGTGTTTTTTTTTTTTTAATTATACCCACACACACCTTCCACATTCTTCTATACTTAGAAAGGGAGTGTGCAGGCCAGGCTTGGTGGCTCACGCCTGTAATCCGAGTACTTTGGGAGGCCAAGGCAGGCAGATTACCTGAGGTCGAGAGTTCGAGACCAGCCTGATCAACATGGAGAAACCCCATCTCTAATAAAAATACAAATTTACCCAGGCATGGTGGCGCATGCCTGTAATCCCAGCTACTGAGGAGGCTGAGGCAGGAGAATCACTTGAACCTGGAAGGTGGAGGTTGTAGTGAGCCAAGATCGCATCATTGTACTCCAGACTGGGAAACAAGATCCAAACTCTGTCTCAAAAAAAAGAAAAGAAGTGTGCATACCAACCTGGTAAGCTAGGTAAGGTGCTCACATCTTGGCAACAGAAAGCAGGCGACATGATCAAAGTCACAGACAGGCAGAGCCACACTAAAGAATGCAGTACTGGCTACAAGTCCCAGCTCCTCCTGCTTCACTGAGCAGCCCGAGGGAGCCCTGCCTGAGCACTGGGGAGCCCTGCCTAAGCAAGGGGAGCCCTGCCTGAGCATTGGGGAGCCTTGTCTAAGCACCGAAGAGTGCTTTATCTCACAACAGGAAAAGGCATTCTTTCACCTCAGTTTCTCAAGAGACCCAGTGACTTCAGGATCTGCAAACAATTGTGTTACTGAATGTGTCACACTCCCCTCCATGCTGCAGGGAAGAACCTGAGTGATGACAGTACGTGATTCTGACTCTGACCCAGACTTCCTCTTAACCTCCACACCCGAATCAAGACCTGAGCGTAGAGCTGGCTCAGACTGGGGAGCCGACTGCTACCTGAAGACACGTCATCAATTCTTTCTACTCTCTTAAAATTCAAGTACCTAAGACATTCACCCCCATTTTGTAAAAAAGCAAACAAAAACATAAGACTCAGAATGCAAGAATACAACTAAGTATACCTGGCTGGAAGAACAGCTTTTACCGTGACACCACCACCCTAATGGGCCCTAAGGACAAAACTTGTGCCTCACCTCCGATGGCGTACAAGTAGTTAGGACTTTCCTGTGACCCTGAACAAATAGCTGCAAGTGTAAAGTTCGTTTTAACTCCTATACCCACTGTGTTTTAGTACTGATTGCAGACAAAGGCTGACAATCCCACTAAGCTCTAAGCCTTTCTTGTGATTATCATTCCCAAACTCTCTTTCGCTATGCATACATTCCTAAACTCCTATTTTCTCCAGATTCTCAAAATATTCTATTTTACAGAGACTCCCTATGGTCTCACTATGGTGCCCAGATTGGTCTCTAATTCCTGGCCTCAAGCAATCCTCCTATCCCAGCCTCCAAAAGTGGCGGGATTACAGGGGTGAGCCACCATGCCCGGCCTGTCAAGACATTCTAAATTCTCTTCTGCTCAATTTAATATCACACAGAAACTAAATATGCCTTCCATCAGCCATAAAAATGACTAATGAAAATGTAAATGAACATGTGGCCCAATCCTGGTTTCCAAGGGAAGACTAGCTGGCTCATCACCCAGCTAAGAGTTATGGCCTAGATGGAGGTGATCACGGGTAAGCAAAGCACTGTTTCTGTAAAGTTTTAGTTTTATTGGAACACAGCCACACACAGGCATACTCATGCTTCAATGGCAAAGTTAAGTAGTTTCAACAGAGAGACCTATGGCTGGCAAAGTTCTTTACCACTTGGTCCTCTGTAGAAAAAGTTTGCCAATGCCTGGCCTACGTCAGAACCCAAACTACACCTCTGCAGACTAGCCTAACGAGTGGGTCAAGTGCTGATAGTTTGAAGGGCATTTCGGGTTTTTGTTTTAAAAGTTAATTATCTGTAAAGACAAATCAATAGAGACAGATAGTAGATTAGTGGTTGCCTGGGGTGTGAACAGATTAACTGTAAATTGACAGGAGGGATCTTACTGAAGTGACATTTTTCTAAAATTGTATTATGGTGATGGTTTCACAAATAACGTTTTCTTTTTTGTTTCTGAGACAAAGTCTCACTCTGTTGCCCAGGCAGAAGTGCAGTTGTGTGATAGCTCACTGCAGACTCCGCCTCCCGAGTTTTCAAGCAATCCTCACACCCCAGTCTCCCAAGTAGCTAAGATTACTAAAGGCACACGCCATCAAGCCTGGTTAACTTTTGTATTTTTAGTAAAGACAGAGTTTCGCAATGTTGGCCAGGCTGGTCTCAAACTCCTGACCTCACGTGATCTGCACACCTCAGCCTCCCAAAGTGCTGGGAGGGCCACTGCATCCGGCCCATCTCACAAATCACTTTTACTTTTAGTAAGCAAACTTAACTAAAAGTCACTGAACTGCATACTTAAAATGCATCAATTTATGATGGAAAAAGTATTTCAATGAATCTTAAAAACTGGAAAGAAAAGTCAACTATCTGTATAATTGTACTTTTGTAATCTAAGACCTAAATTTAGGGCACAATCTGCAATAAAATCCTAAGAAATCTTTAAAACGTGTCCAGACGTTCAAAATTTAACCTCTGGTATCAAATAGCTCATTTGCGCTGGGTGTGGTGGCTCACACCGATAATCCCAGCACTTTGGGAGGCCGACGCAGGTGGATCACCTGACGTTGGGAGTTCAAGACCAGCCTGGCCAACATGGTGAAACCCTCTCTCTACTAAAATAAAAAATTACCCAGGCGTGGTGGCGTGTGCCTATAATCCCAGCTACTCAGGAGGCTGAGGCAGAAGAATCGCTTGAACCTGGGATGCAGAGGTTGTAGTGAGCCAAGATCACACCACTGCACTCCAGCCTGGGCAACAGAGCAAGACTCTGTATCAAAAAAACAACTCATTTGCAAGTTAGAGACAGGAATTACAGCGGAGTGCACCCATTACCCCACTTCCCAGGAGACACAAGCCGAGAGGGCAAGTTAAGGAGGACCAACCATGCCTGGTGTCCTACCACCAATGGCTCCAGGAACCCAAAATTCTCTCCCACACCCTGGGTATGATTAAAACCAGTAACACCTTTCTGTTAGAAACCACAGAGGGTGAGGATACAGCCGTTTACTTTTTTTTAATCAAGAAAGCTAATCTCAGCACTTTGGGAGGCTGAGGCGGGCAGATCACCTGAGGTCAGGAGTTTGAGACCAGCCTGGCCAACATGGTGAAACCTCATCTCTACTAAAAATACAAAAATTAGCCAGGTGCGGTGGCAGGAGCCTGTAATCTCAGCTCAGGAGGCTGAGGCAGGAGGCAGGAAAGTCTCCAGAACCCGGGAGGCAGAGGTTGCAGTGAGCCGAGATCATGCCACTGCACTCCAGCCTAGGCAACAGAGAGAGACTCTGTCCCAAAAAATAATTAAATAAATAAAATTGAAGAAAGAATACTTTGATGGTATCTTTGAAAATTAAGAGGTCCTATTCCCCTCACTACTTTTAGGTTCTTGTTTTCACATAGTCTTCTTGAAAGAAACTGCACATACCTGCTTTTCCACACAATCACACATGCGCGGATAAACACATATCATCTTTCATTTTATTTTCTAAATAGAGACAGGGTCTCCTTATGTTGAGACCCAGGCTGGTCTCAAACTCCTGGGCTCAAACAATCCTCCCGCCTCGGCCTCCCAAAGTGCTGGCATTACAGATGTGAGCCACCATGCCCAGNAATACATACAAAAAACTAGCCGGGCGAGGTGGCGGGCGCCTGTAGTCCCAGCTACTTGGAGGCTGAGGCAGGAGAATGGCATAAACCCGGGAGGCGGAGCTTGCAGTGAGCTAAGAACCGGCCACTGCACTCCAGCCCTGGCGACAGAGCGAGACTCCGTCTCAAAAAAAAATAAATAAATAAAAGTAAAGTTAAACTGCTTCTGAGGCCTTACAGTACCCTAAAATCATTCTCAAAGTCCAAGACGAGACTGTGCTGGACTAGCAGTCCTAGAAAACATTCACCAGCACCGCCCCACCAACCAAAGCACACGTGAGTCCCAGCGTGCGGGCAGGGCCGGAGAGCTCTTTCCATCCCCACCCACCTCTGGCTCACTCTATGAGTACAAGCAAAACTCCACACCCCAGACCTAACATGCCATCTGTTCATGTTTTACTTGCCCACATCACCATTTTATTTAGTTCTTGGTAGCAGCTATCAACCATCATAAAGCAGCTTCTTTTATTCTTTGCTACTTCAAATCACAAATGAAAAGAAAATGCAAGAATAGAAACACAGAAATGGGCCAGGTGTGGTAGATAGCTCACACCTGTAAGTAATCCCAGCATGTTGGGAGGCTGATGCTGGAGGACTCCTTGAGCCCAGGAATTTAAGACCTGCCAAACCAACACAGTGAAACCCAGTCTCTACAAAACAAAACAAAAAAATTTGCAGGCATGAGGAATGGTGGTGCACGCCTGTAGCCCCAGCTACTTGGAGGCTGAGGTGGGAGGATCACTTGAGCTGGGGAGGTCAAGGCTACAGTGAGCCGTGATCCCACCACTGCATTCCATCCTGGGTGACAGAATGAGACCCTGTCTCAGAAAAAAAGAAACACAGACATGGAGAGAGAAGGCAGCTATAATGGGGCAAATTTAAACAAGGATCTTTGAAAATGTGTTTTTTTTTTTTTAATTATACCCACACACACCTTCCACATTCTTCTATACTTAGAAAGGGAGTGTGCAGGCCAGGCTTGGTGGCTCACGCCTGTAATCCGAGTACTTTGGGAGGCCAAGGCAGGCAGATTACCTGAGGTCGAGAGTTCGAGACCAGCCTGATCAACATGGAGAAACCCCATCTCTAATAAAATACAAATTTACCCAGGCATGGTGGCGCATGCCTGTAATCCCAGCTACTGAGGAGGCTGAGGCAGGAGAATCACTTGAACCTGGAAGGTGGAGGTTGTAGTGAGCCAAGATCGCATCATTGTACTCCAGACTGGGAAACAAGATCCAAACTCTGTCTCAAAAAAAAGAAAAGAAGTGTGCATACCAACCTGGTAAGCTAGGTAAGGTGCTCACATCTTGGCAACAGAAAGCAGGCGACATGATCAAAGTCACAGACAGGCAGAGCCACACTAAAGAATGCAGTACTGGCTACAAGTCCCAGCTCCTCCTGCTTCACTGAGCAGCCCGAGGGAGCCCTGCCTGAGCACTGGGGAGCCCTGCCTAAGCAAGGGGAGCCCTGCCTGAGCATTGGGGAGCCTTGTCTAAGCACCGAAGAGTGCTTTATCTCACAACAGGAAAAGGCATTCTTTCACCTCAGTTTCTCAAGAGACCCAGTGACTTCAGGATCTGCAAACAATTGTGTTACTGAATGTGTCACACTCCCCTCCATGCTGCAGGGAAGAACCTGAGTGATGACAGTACGTGATTCTGACTCTGACCCAGACTTCCTCTTAACCTCCACACCCGAATCAAGACCTGAGCGTAGAGCTGGCTCAGACTGGGGAGCCGACTGCTACCTGAAGACACGTCATCAATTCTTTCTACTCTCTTAAAATTCAAGTACCTAAGACATTCACCCCATTTTGTAAAAAAGCAAACAAAACATAAGACTCAGAATGCAAGAATACAACTAAGTATACCTGGCTGGAAGAACAGCTTTTACCGTGACACCACCACCCTAATGGGCCCTAAGGACAAAACTTGTGCCTCACCTCCGATGGCGTACAAGTAGTTAGGACTTTCCTGTGACCCTGAACAAATAGCTGCAAGTGTAAAGTTCGTTTTAACTCCTATACCCACTGTGTTTTAGTACTGATTGCAGACAAAGGCTGACAATCCCACTAAGCTCTAAGCCTTTCTTGTGATTATCATTCCCAAACTCTCTTTCGCTATGCATACATTCCTAAACTCCTATTTTCTCCAGATTCTCAAAATATTCTATTTTACAGAGACTCCCTATGGTCTCACTATGGTGCCCAGATTGGTCTCTAATTCCTGGCCTCAAGCAATCCTCCTATCCCAGCCTCCAAAAGTGGCGGGATTACAGGGGTGAGCCACCATGCCCGGCCTGTCAAGACATTCTAAATTCTCTTCTGCTCAATTTAATATCACACAGAAACTAAATATGCCTTCCATCAGCCATAAAATGACTAATGAAAATGTAAATGAACATGTGGCCCAATCCTGGTTTCCAAGGGAAGACTAGCTGGCTCATCACCCAGCTAAGAGTTATGGCCTAGATGGAGGTGATCACGGGTAAGCAAAGCACTGTTTCTGTAAAGTTTTAGTTTTATTGGAACACAGCCACACACAGGCATACTCATGCTTCAATGGCAAAGTTAAGTAGTTTCAACAGAGAGACCTATGGCTGGCAAAGTTCTTTACCACTTGGTCCTCTGTAGAAAAGTTTGCCAATGCCTGGCCTACGTCAGAACCCAAACTACACCTCTGCAGACTAGCCTAACGAGTGGGTCAAGTGCTGATAGTTTGAAGGGCATTTCGGGTTTTGTTTTAAAAGTTAATTATCTGTAAAGACAAATCAATAGAGACAGATAGTAGATTAGTGGTTGCCTGGGGTGTGAACAGATTAACTGTAAATTGACAGGAGGGATCTTACTGAAGTGACATTTTCTAAAATTGTATTATGGTGATGGTTTCACAAATAACGTTTTCTTTTTTGTTTCTGAGACAAAGTCTCACTCTGTTGCCCAGGCAGAAGTGCAGTTGTGTGATAGCTCACTGCAGACTCCGCCTCCCGAGTTTTCAAGCAATCCTCACACCCCAGTCTCCCAAGTAGCTAAGATTACTAAAGGCACACGCCATCAAGCCTGGTTAACTTTTGTATTTTAGTAAAGACAGAGTTTCGCAATGTTGGCCAGGCTGGTCTCAAACTCCTGACCTCACGTGATCTGCACACCTCAGCCTCCCAAAGTGCTGGGAGGGCCACTGCATCCGGCCCATCTCACAAATCACTTTTACTTTTAGTAAGCAAACTTAACTAAAAGTCACTGAACTGCATACTTAAAATGCATCAATTTATGATGGAAAAGTATTTCAATGAATCTTAAAACTGGAAAGAAAAGTCAACTATCTGTATAATTGTACTTTTGTAATCTAAGACCTAAATTTAGGGCACAATCTGCAATAAAATCCTAAGAAATCTTTAAAACGTGTCCAGACGTTCAAAATTTAACCTCTGGTATCAAATAGCTCATTTGCGCTGGGTGTGGTGGCTCACACCGATAATCCCAGCACTTTGGGAGGCCGACGCAGGTGGATCACCTGACGTTGGGAGTTCAAGACCAGCCTGGCCAACATGGTGAAACCCTCTCTCTACTAAAATAAAAAATTACCCAGGCGTGGTGGCGTGTGCCTATAATCCCAGCTACTCAGGAGGCTGAGGCAGAAGAATCGCTTGAACCTGGGATGCAGAGGTTGTAGTGAGCCAAGATCACACCACTGCACTCCAGCCTGGGCAACAGAGCAAGACTCTGTATCAAAAAAACAACTCATTTGCAAGTTAGAGACAGGAATTACAGCGGAGTGCACCCATTACCCCACTTCCCAGGAGACACAAGCCGAGAGGGCAAGTTAAGGAGGACCAACCACGCCTGGTGTCCTACCACCAATGGCTCCAGGAACCCAAAATTCTCTCCCACACCCTGGGTATGATTAAAACCAGTAACACCTTTCTGTTAGAAACCACAGAGGGTGAGGATACAGCCGTTTACTTTTTTTTAATCAAGAAAGCTAATCTCAGCACTTTGGGAGGCTGAGGCGGGCAGATCACCTGAGGTCAGGAGTTTGAGACCAGCCTGGCCAACATGGTGAAACCTCATCTCTACTAAAATACAAAATTAGCCAGGTGCGGTGGCAGGAGCCTGTAATCTCAGCTCAGGAGGCTGAGGCAGGAGGCAGGAAAGTCTCCAGAACCCGGGAGGCAGAGGTTGCAGTGAGCCGAGATCGTGCCACTGCACTCCAGCCTAGGCAACAGAGAGAGACTCTGTCCCAAAAAATAATTAAATAAATAAAATTGAAGAAAGAATACTTTGATGGTATCTTTGAAAATTAAGAGGTCCTATTCCCCTCACTACTTTTAGGTTCTTGTTTTCACATAGTCTTCTTGAAAGAAACTGCACATACCTGCTTTTCCACACAATCACACATGCGCGGATAAACACATATCATCTTTCATTTTATTTTCTAAATAGAGACAGGGTCTCCTTATGTTGAGACCCAGGCTGGTCTCAAACTCCTGGGCTCAAACAATCCTCCCGCCTCGGCCTCCCAAAGTGCTGGCATTACAGATGTGAGCCACCATGCCCAGCTGGCTACACATAACATCTTAAGCACATTTCTTTTTTTTGTTTGTTTTTTGTTTTTTTAATAATAGTATTTAACAAGACAAATACCTTGGCTCCTTTTTGTTTTTATTTTTTTATTTATTTTATTTTTTTTTGAGACGGAGTCTCGCTCTGTTGCCCAGGCTGGAGTGCAGTGGCCGGATCTCAGCTCGCTGCAAGCTCCGCCTCCTGGGTTTACGCCATTCTCTAGCCTCAGCCTCCCGAGTAGCTGGGACTACAGGTGCCCGCCACCTCGCCCGGCTAGTTTTTTGTATTTTTTTTTTAGTAGAGACGGGGTTTCACCGTGATAGCCAGGATGGTCTCGATCTCCTGACCTCGTGATCCGCCCGTCTCGGCCTCCCAAAGTGCTGGGATTACAGGCGTGAGCCACCGCGCCCGGCCTCCTTTTTGTTTTTATTGCCCTGCCCTTCAGGGATTAAGTGCATTTCTTAGATACTCTCAAAAACTATTTCTCTGCCATTAAATTTTGTTTCAGCTTGCTTACATCAATGTTTCAAAACCCAGAAATAGGAAAATTATTGCTCGAGGTAAATAACCACGTTTATACCAACTTCCAACTCAAAATGGAAGAGGAATCCCTTAGAGAACACCTATTTCCTTATGAAAGTTTCCTAAAAAATTCTAATAGGAATTTCAACTAAGTTAAAGTACTAATTTAAGTGGCACAAGACAGAATTCTCTCCCTTCCCAGACACTATTACAAGCCAAACCACCTTTCACAGGAACATGTCCTACCTGCCAAGGTGTCCCACAGGACAAAGCTGCTTGCCAGCTGACCACCACTTGTATTGCGTACTTCAAAAAGAGTGGCTAACAGAAAGGAGGCAGGAGAGATGTTCTTTAAATAAAAGCACAAAACATCTTTTCAAGAATGAGAACATACATGGGAAAATACAAGCATAGCACACTCAGGACAATGTGATGTGCTGAAGACACAGTGACGAACAAAGAGACCATATGCCATTGACCTGTCCAAGGAGAACAGAACGTATTACAAAATATGATTGGAGATAGAACTTGTGAATCCGAGGCAGGACTCTGGAGCCCAGGGTCCACTGCTGGCGTCCACTTCCAACTTGTGTGGCCCTGGGCAAGCGGCCCAACTTCTCTATGCCTCAACTGACTGTCTGAGTGGATCTCCATGGAGTACATAGAAGAGCACCCAGCAGGTAGTGCGTGTTTCACAACAACCCTTCCACAATGCAGATGGCATGCACGCTAAACTCATCACAGGGCAGTGCTTCACAACACCCCCTGGCACACCACAGCCAACGCAACCACAGCCATGCCACAAGCAAGAAAGCCTGAAGAGCTGCTCTCAGTCACTGCCCAGCAAGTGTCGGCAGCTGTAGCTTACAGACCAAGGGCCACAGACCACAACTTCTGCAGGCTTGCCTGGGACACATGGGCAGATAAGGAGAGCACCTGAGGCCTGCGCTGAGTCCCACAGCAAGGATCTGACCCACATGGGCACAGAAGGCTTCTACTGCAGGTTGGAGATCTTACATCCTTAACCTAGTGAGTAAAAACACCCTAAAAAAAGGCAAGTTTCTAAAACAATCATACTACACTCAGATAAGCAATTAATTTTTAATAAGCACTGCTCATAAATTAATGCCAATTTTCTCCTTCACAAATTATAAATCTGTCTTAAACCAAGCCACCATGAAAGCGGCTCTAGGTGAGACTCTCAGCAGCTACCACTGCTACAGTTCCTCAAGCTGCTTCCCTGGGTGCTTTTAGGGTTCTGCAAGCTGCTCCCCGGGTGCTTTTAGGGTTCTGCAAGCTGCTCCCCTGGGTGCTTTTAGGGTTCTGCAAGCTGCTCCCCTGGGTGCTATTAGGGTTCCTCATGTTATCTCCCCTTAAGTGATGTAGCAGCAGCGCAGAGCCAACAAAGATGTATAACCTACTCAGTAAGAGAAAACCACAAAGGAGTTACCCGTGCCACATCATGGACAAACCTCAAAACACACCAGGTGGGGATGTAACTGAAAATAGCACAAACGAGAACTCCAAAACTCATTCCTTCCAACAGTGCAATGAGTAACCTGGCAAAAACTGTCAGAATCAACATCTTCAGAACTGTGGAATCTCATCAAAACCAAGCAGAGAACACCTAATGAAAAAGCTGCTCAATTCGGGCAGGAGAGAGCTGTGGTGATGAACCTACCTGCTCACACACACCGTCCTTGGAGACAGCAGCCCCCACTGCTGGTACAAAAGAGAGTGCTGTAGATTCGATTCTCAAAGAATTGAGGCTGTACATTTTGACCTATCTGGTAGGAATGTAAAATGGTGTAGCTGTTGCTGAAATACTCTGGCAATTCCTCAAAAGGTAACCACAGAACTAAAATATGACACGGCAATTCCACTCCGAGGTGTACACCCAAAAAGTATTCAAATGAAAACCTGTGCACACATGCTCACAGCATTATTCAAAACAGTCAAAAAGGTAGAAATAGGTCAGGCGTGGTGGCTCACACCTCTAATCCCAGCACTTTGAAAGGCTGATGCTAGCCAATCACCTGAGGTCAGGAGTTCGAGACCACCCTGGCCAACATGCTGAAATCCCGTCTCTACTAAAAAATAGAAAAATAAAAAAATTAGCCTGGCATGGTGGTAGGCACCTATAGTCCCAGCCACCCGGAAGGCTGAGGCAGGAGAATCACTTGAACCCAGGAGGCAGATGTTGCAGTGAACCGAGATTGCACCACTACACTCCAGACTGGGCAACAGAGCAAGACTCGGTATCAAAAAAAAAGAAGGTGGAAATGGGGCCCAGGTAAGGCGGCTCACACCTGTAATCCCAGCACTTTGGGAGGGCAAGGCAGGTGGATCACCTGAGGTCGGGAGTTCGAGACCAGCCTGATCAACAAGGAGAAACCCTGTCTCTACTAAAAATACAAAATTAGCCCAGCGTGGTGGTGCATTCCTGTAATGCCAGCTACTCAGGAGGCTGAGGCAGGAGAATCCCTTAAACCTGGGAGGCAGAGGTTGCAGCGAGCCGAGATCGCGCCACTCCAACCTGGATGACAGAGCAAGACTCCATCTCAAAAAAAATAAGGTGGAAATAAGCCAAGCGTCAATCAAGACATGAATGGGTAAACCTAATGCCTCCACCCAGACAACACAGCATCATCCACAAGTAAACAGGAATAAAATTCCGAGACATACAACACAGCTGGACTCCAAAGACATGTTGCGTGAAGGAAGCTGACCCTAAAGGCCACACATCACATGAGCCCACTCCTAGGAAGTCTCCAGAACAGACAGATCCACAGTGACACAGAGCCAACAAGCGGCTGTAAGAGCTGGGGAGAAGTGGAGCGCTTCCTTCTGGGGAAACGGAAATATCCTGGACTAGAGATAATGGTGCTAGTTGCCCAAAGTTGTAAATGTGCTAACGGCCATGCATGGAACTGTACACATTCAAGTGGTCAGAGCGGTAGGATGTTCGTGATGTGAATCTCACCTCCAGAAAATTAGAGTAGTATGTCAGACTCAAAGACTACAAATTCCAGGCCGGGCACAGTGGCTCACGTCTGTAATCCCAGCACTTTGGGAGGATGGGGTGGGCGGATCACGAGGTCAGGAGTTCAAGACCAGCCCGGTCAATATGGTAAAACCCTGTCTCTACTAAAAATACAAAAATTAACCAGGCGTGGTGGTGGGCACCTGTAGTCCCAGCTACTCGGGAGGCTAGGACAGAAGAATCACTTGAACTCAGGAGGCGGAGGCTGCAGTGAGCTGAGATCACGCCACTGCACTCCAGCCTGGGTGACAGAGCAAGGCTCCATCTCAAAAAAAAAAAAAAAAAAAAGACTACAAACTCCATTAATACGAAATTCTAAAATGAGCAAAACTAATCCATAATAACAGAAAGTGGGCTAGTAGTGCTTGGGGCCGTAGAAGGTTCTGGTTACAAACGGGCATTCTGCAGTGATGGAAACGTCTATGTCAATCTGGTGCTTAAGACGAGGGGTAAGAAAACTGCCAAACTCATCCTACTGTACCTTCTCGAATGGGTGCTTTTATTACATAAAGTATACTGGTATAAACATCACTGAAGAGACATGTGAAACGCACAAGCGTGGAGCTGAATGGAACCACACGAACCAATACACAATCGTCAGATTCAGACCAAGCACCTGGCTGAGACTGCACCTCACAACGAGTTGCTCCCAAAGAAAGATATCCTGGCCAGAGCCCTGGAGACCCTGCTCTGGGGACTGGAGACCGCAGCGATCCGCCCACAGCTCTGTTCTCAGACACCACTGCTGTGGGGTGGCGCTAGAAAAGCAGTGACACAAAAAGAAAAAAGAAAAAAAAAAAGGTTCCTGAAATGGTTTTTTAGCAGTTTAATCAAAATACAACACAACCAATTTTCTTCAAAACATAAACTCCTGTTCTTGTTGTACTTGAGCACTTGCTTTACGTAACTGAGATACCTGGATTTCATTTCTTAGGAATAACGTTGTACATTAAAGACAATTCTCTGCCAGGCTTTCACTCATGATTGTGCAGTTCCACTGGAAGGCCGAGCATCACTCCGACACGTTCAGACATGTTCCATTCATCATCTCCAAGGCTGCTTGCTACAAAGAAGCTGTTTCATTCCACAACATCTCCTTAAACAAAATTCAAGCTTGCTTTGCCTTAGGTAACCCAAACTTGATTTAAACTCCCAAATAGGGAGCCAACCTGCTGCTGCCCACTGCGTGCCCTGGGCCTCAGTTTCCTGCTGCGGACTGGCTGCCTGCCTCTCCTCTGCGGTCCTGGCCTCATGAAGCTGCCCACTGGTCCTGGGGTTCCTCGGGGGTCCTGGCACTGGCAAGGGATACAGCAAACCCACACTGTCGTGACACTGATCACAGACACCTGTCTCAGGAGAACTTCTCTGTGATGAAAGACCCCAGATTCACAGTGGTGAACTCTGAAAACGGTATTAAAAAAGGGAAGACTATGCTAGAGGAAATAACCACACATGCATTTATTCACATGGGAAATGGATCAGACAATGGCTGCCAATGCTAAGAATAAATTCTTGATTGATGAATTTCTAAGAAATCAAGACAACCTTCAAGGTTGGGCCAAGAGCATGGATGGGAAAGGCAGATGTGCATCTGGTTGTTTTCTTTTGAGACGGAGTCTCGCTCTGTCGCCCAGGCTGGAGTGCAGTGGCCGGATCTCAGCTCACTGCAAGCTCCGCCTCCCGGGTTCACGCCATTCTCCTGCCTCAGCCTCCCAGGCAGCTGGGACTACAGGCGCCCGCCACCTCGCCCGGCTAGTTTTTTGTATTTTAGTAGAGACGGGGTTTCACCGTGTTAGCCAGGATGGTCTCGATCTCCTGACCTCGTGATCCGCCTGTCTCTGCCTCCCAAAGTGCTGGGATTACAGGCTTGAGCCACCGCGCCCGGCCTGGTTCTGTTTTCTGACCATAATATTGAGATCTGTATCAAAGGATGTCTTGAGAGGAGGGAACAGTGGTAAAAGTGAAGACAGCAGAGAGAGCTTGGGAAAGAGAATTCAGACCCATCTTCAAGTTAAAAACAATTACTGACTCATATGAAGAAATCGGGAAAGTCAATAAAACAGATGCTTCTAAACCTGTCCATGAAGTTTTTCCGAAGTTGTGAAAATTTTCAACAAAAAAGACTAACTCTAAGCCTGAAAGCATCCTTTTTTTTTCTTTTTCTTTTTTTTTTTAGCTACCACACCCAGCCTCTTACAAGTTTTAAATTTCCAACCTGAAGTGAATTTGTGGACCAAATTCCAAAAGAACTTTTTGTGAATTCAGTTCCTGCATAATATGTTTGGTAAACAANCATGAAGTTTTCCGAAGTTGTGAAAATTTTCAACAAAAAAGACTAACTCTAAGCCTGAAAGCATCCTTTTTTTTTCTTTTCTTTTTTTTTTTAGCTACCACACCCAGCCTCTTACAAGTTTTAAATTTCCAACCTGAAGTGAATTTGTGGACCAAATTCCAAAAGAACTTTTTGTGAATTCAGTTCCTGCATAATATGTTTGGTAAACAACTAAAAAACTGATTCCTAGTACTGTTCCAGTATTTATCAAACAACTGATCATGTTCTATAAAAAGGTTTAAAAAAATAAAAGCCAGGAACAGTGGCTCATGCTTGTAATCCCAGCACACTGGGAAGCCTAGGCAAGGGGATTTCTTGAGGCATCTGAGACCAGCTTGGGCAACACAGCAAGGCCCCATATCTACAAACAAAAAAAAGTAGCTGAGCATGGTAGTGCCTCCAGTCCCAGCTACTCAGGAGGCTGAGCCTGGAGGATCGCTTGAGCCCAGGAAGTCAAGATTGCAGTGGACAAGATCGTGTCGCTGCACTCCATCCTGGGCGACCTAGCAAGACCCTGTATCCAAAAAAAAAAAAAAAGGCCGGGTGCGGTGGCTCACACCTGTAATCCTAGCATTTTGGGAGGCCGAGGTGGGCAGATCACGAGGTCAGGAAATCTAGACCATCCTGGCTAACACCGTGAAACCCCGTCTCTACTAAAAATACCAACAATTAGCTGGGCATGGTGGTGGGCACCTGTAGTCCCAGCTACTCAGGAGGCTGAGGCAGGAGAATGGCGTGAACCTGGGAAGCGGAGGCTGCAGTGAGCCGAGATCGCACCACTGCACTCCAGCCCAGGCGACAGAGAGAGACTCCATCTCAAAATAAAAAAAGCAGGTTTTGTCTTACTACACCTCGTACAACATGGTATAAAAGGGAGTGTTCTTTGCCTCCAAGGTGTTGGGTGGCTCAGGGCAGCGTGGGTTCAGGGCCAGGCAGACTATCAGCTCTGCCCTGATGTAATCTGAGGGTATGGCAATCTAGAGGCCTGTGTTCATTAGACTCCATTATTAATCCTGACTTAGCTGGTCTCAGCACAGCTCCTTGCAGTGGCGCCCAGAAATGCATGTGCTAGACACATTATGATGTTCAGTTAGCTTTGTAGTAACCCCTCAAAGGTTTGTTTTCTAGATTAAACGTAGAGTTAGGATAAACTAAAAGAAGCAAGCCCAGCAGACGCGGTGGCTCACATCTGTAATCCCATGACTTTGAGAGATCCTGGTGTGGATCATTTGAGGTCAGGAGTTTGAGACCAGCCTACCCAACATGGTGAAACTCTGTCTCTACTAAAAATACAAAAGAATTAGCTGGGCGTGGTGGTGTGAGCCTGTAATCCCAGCTACTCGGGAGGCTGAGCCAGGAGAATTGTTTGAACCTGGGAGGCCGAGATTTCAGTGAGCTGAGATTGCACACCACTGCAGTCCAGCCTGGGAAACAGAGTAAGACAGTCTCAAAAACAAAAAACAAAAAAAAAAAAATTAAAAAATAAAATTAAAATAAAAAAATCACATGCTTTGGTCATAAAAATAATAAATGTATCCTATAAATATCCCGAGGTCAGGAGTTCGAGACCAGCCTGAGCCAATATGGAAAACTGGTTGAACTTGGGAGGTGGAGGATGCAGTGAGCCAAGATAGCACCACTGCACTCCAGCCTGGGGGACACAGCGAGACTCTGTCTAAAAAAAAAAAAAAAAAAAATTAAATTTGACACTGGGCACAGCAGCTTACGCATGTAATGCCATCACTATGGGAGGCCGAAGCAGGCGGGTTGTTTGAACCCAGGAGGTCGAGGCCACAGTGAGCCACAATCACACCACTGCACTCCAGCCCAGGCAAGACAGCAAGACTCTGTCTCAAAATAAGTAAGTAAACAAAAATTGAATTTGAGCTGCAGAGGGTGGTCACAACTGAGGAATCTGAGCTGTGGGGGCAAATTATTCAACTGAAGACTCTGACCCACAGTAACAAACTGATCCAAAAGGTAAATGTGCCAGTCACAAAAGGACAAACATCGTATGACCCCCTTATAGCAGAGGTGCCTTGAGCACTGACATTTATAAGAGAAGAAAGGACAAATAACCTATGACCTCCCCCTTACAGGAGAGGTGCCTTGAGTAGTGACATTCGTAAGAGAAGCAGATTGGTGGTCAGGGGTTACAGGGAGAAGGACGCAGAATCAGTGTTAAGGGTACCCGGTGTCGTCTGGGAAGACCAAGAAGTTCTGGAGAGGGACGGTGGTGATGGCTTCACACAATGTGAATCGAATACCAGAGAACTGCACACTCAGAAATGGTACAGATTGTCAATTTTACACCGCTGGGCTCAAGCAATCCTTCCCCTCAGCCTCCTGAGGAGCTAGGACCACAAGCACGTGCCACCATGCCTGGCTAATGTTTGTATTTTTTGTAGAAACGGGGTATTACCATGTTGCCCAGGCTGGTCTCAAACTCCTGTGCTCAAGTTATCTGCCTCCCTTGCCCTCCCAAAGTGCTGAGATTACAGGTGTGAGCCACCCTACCCCACTTGTATAATTCCATTTTAATACTAAATTTTCTAAACAAGGAAAAGTTCATAGAATTATTAACTATGCCATCTTATTTAGGCTACCTAAATTATCTGAACTTCATCTTCTAATCTAAATAAATAAGAAGAAATGTATCTTTTTTTTTTTTTTTTTTTTTGAGACGAAGTCTTGCTCTGTTGCCCAGGCTGGAGTGCAGTGGCGCGATCTCGGCTCACTGCAAGCTTGGTCTCCCAGGTTCACGCCATTCTCCTGCCTCAGCCTCCTGAGTAGCTGAGACTACAGGCGCCGCCACCACACCTGGTTAATTTTTTGCATTTTTAGTAGAGACGGGGTTTCACCATTCACTGGATGGTCTTGATTTCCCGACCTTGTGATCTGCCTGCCTCAGCTTCCCAAAGTGCTGGGATTACAGGCGTGAGCCACCGCGCCCGGCCAAAATTTATCTTTCTACACTAATAATTATGGTCATTTCCATTAAAACATTAAGTTTTAAAAACTAGGGCTCTCATTTAAGCCTGTCTCCTAGCAGCTCAGCTCTCAGAACGTTCAGAAGACTCTGTCACTGCCGGGCGCGGTGGCTCCAGCCTATAATCCCAGCACTTTGGGAGGCCGAGACGGGCAGAACACGAGGTCAGGAGATCGAGACCATCCTGGCTAACATGGTGAAACCCCGTCTCTACTAAAAAATACAAAAAACTAGCCGGGCGAGGTGGCGGGCGCCTGTAGTCCCAGCTACTCGGGAGGCTGAGGCAGG